>NC_140974.1:65446679-65499679 GCF_056783735.1 Eptatretus burgeri
GGCTGCGGTTGACGGGGCTCGGGGGCCGGGCGGTGCACAATGGTTCCAGCCCGCTAATACTTCCCGTCGGAATGCAGTTCGCTTCTCCATAAACGAAGATTTCGAAATGGACCAGCTGAGATTTTGTAACCTAGTGTTAATTCAGGGGTTGGGATTCTCGCCCGGTCAGTTGGATTATGTGTTTGCCTTGCCAGGGGGGAAATGTTTTGATGTGGTGTTTATGAACATTGTCATCTATCTATCCTTTTGGGAAAAGTGGGAGAAGGCCAAGGACAGAAGACCTCTTTCCTCCTTTGCGGTGGAGAGTTTGTGTGAAAGGGGGGTGGTTAATGTGACTATCCAAATGTACATTGAATCTGTGAAGGATGAGGATATTCTTTTGTGGCTAAGCCGGTTCTGCAAACCACTTGGGCCATCCGATCGGTTGACGAACGCCTTGGGGATAAAAAATGGGGCGAGGAGAGTGAAGGTGCAGCTGCGGGACGACCCAAGCAAACCTGGCAGTTTTCTGCACATCCCTAATCGGCTCAGTATTGGCCCCTTTAGGGGTTTCGTTTTTTACCCAGGGCAACTCCGTAAATGTAACAAGTGCAATGAGGCTGGTCACCTCGGTGCAAGCTGCCCAAATCCTCGCTGTCCTCGTTGTGGGCAGGCTGGGCATGTCGTTCGCGAATGTGTTGAGAGCGTCTCTTGTAATTTGTGCGGGGAAGCAGGGCACGTCTTCAGGGGTTGCCCGAAATCTTTCTCTAATGCCTTAAAAAGAGAGAAATCACGAGGTTCCTGGCGTTCCCAGGATTCCAGGGAGGGGGGAAAGGGGGTGGGGCTTGAGAGAGGGGAGGTCGATCAGGGTCCAGGCCCTATGGGAAGGGTGGGGGACCAGGGTCCTGCTCCGGATGGGAAGGTGGTGGAGCAGAGACCGGCTCAAGATGAGAGGGTGGTTGAAAAGGGGATGGTTCAAGATGGGAGCGAGGAGGCTCAGGTCTTTCAATTAGGAGAGAGGGAAGCGTTGAAAGCGAATAAGTGTAGTATTTCGCTGGAAGAGGAAACTTCCTCAAAGCCGGGGCAGGAGGGGAGTAGTGAGGAACCTGTGGTAATGGAGACTGATGGGAGGGCAGTGGGGGAGGAAGTTATGGCCGAGCCGGATTGGGAGGTGGTGGGGGGTGACCCTCTGAGGTTTGTACAGCGTAAGGGGAAAAGAGCCAAAGCTCTCCCCTCGGTTTCTTCGGGTAAATCGGGGTCCAGAGACTCGTCTGGGTTGGGGTTTGGAGCCCAGAGGGATCATAAAGGGATTCGGTTCAAGAAAACCCGGAAGGTTGCTGTAAAAACGGTTCCACTACAAAAACGGTTCCTCTCAGATGAAGAGGGTTGAATTAAGAGTGGGTTCAGTGAATGTGAGAAGTATTCTGGGGGGTAGTAGGTGTCAGCGGGTTTTTGCCGAACTCAAAACTTTGAATTTAGATATTCTGTTTTTACAGGAATGTTTTTTACCAGGGACTTGTGATTTCCAGCAATGGGAGCGGGAATGGGGGGGCTTGTGTAAGTTCTCCGGTAGCGATAAAAACAAGAATGATGGTGTTGGTATTCTCTTTGGGAATAGATTCGCATGGAAGGTGGTGAAGGTGGTTGTCATTGAGCCAGGGAGGGTTTGTGTAGTTGATGCTGTGGTCCAGGGGAAGCACTTCCGGTTGGTGAATATGTATCTCCCTCATCAGCCTTGGGAGAAGAAGACATTGTTGGACCGGGTCAAACCTTGGCTCTGTACGCATAAACTGTTGATTGTGGGGGGAGACCTTAACATCTCTTTGGAGGAACCTTCGAGCCGCGCGTCGGCCAAAGGTGTGTCGGACTTGCTGGATACCTTCATGCTTAAGGATGTCTTTCGGGATTTCTGCAGCCGGGATCCAGGTTTCACTTGGTCTAATGCAGGGGGGTCTCAGAGGTCAAGGCTGGATTATATTTTTGTCCCGAAAGAAGTTACAACGGTTGGTGTCCAAAGGTTGTGGAACAGCTTTTCAGACCACTGTCTTCTTAAAGCTGTTTTTTCCTTTGGTAATTTTTTGTTTGTTGGGAAAGGTGTTTGGAGGTTAAATACATCCTTGTTGGGGAATCCAGAGATAAGGGAATTGATTGTTACCAGACTTAAGGCCTGGAAGGATTTGATCCCTCTCTTCAGTTCGGTGGGGGAATGGTGGGATGAGGTAAAAGCCAGACTTAAAGAGATATTCCAGAGGCTGGCTCGGAGGGCTAGCTTTAAGGCCGCCAAGTCCTTTAAGGCCAAGTCGGCCTGTCTGCAGAGATTATGTCGGCTTCAGGCATACGGGTTTGATGTCGGGGAGGAGATAAAGTCTTTGAAACAACAAATTGGGAAATTCTTCTCCCTTCAATTCCAACGAGTTCAATTTCGTAGTGGGCTGCCAAAAGAGAGGGAGGAGGTATGTTCCTCCCCTTTCTTCCAGAAACTAGTTAAGAAGAAGGTTTGTATGAAGGGCCTTGTCAACGACGGGGTCTTGTGCGAGTCTTGGTCCGATATGGAGGCCGTGGTTGTGAGGCATTTCGTTAACCTTTTTCAGGGTCCTGGGGACTCTGATAAGGACTCGAGAGAGGGTTTTCTGTCTGGTTGGAAACATGGGTTAGTCAATGGGGAGCCTCTTACAGACTTCTCAGTTGAGGAGGTGGAGCAGGTGATCTGTGACGGTAAGAGTGGGTCTGCTCCGGGCCCAGATGGGCTGCCCCTTGAACTCTACCGTTACTTTTGGGAGGATCTTAAGGACCCATTAGTTGATCTTTTCAATGAAGTCCTTCGGTCGGGTGCGTGTCCGGCATCTTGGGCGCAGTGTAATATTAGCCTGGTACCAAAGAGTGGGGACCCCTTTAGTTTGAACAATTGGAGACCCATCTCATTGCTTAATGGGGACTATAAGATTCTCGCTAAGGTTGTGTTGGGGAAGCTCCAGGCGGCTCTGGGGGATCGGCTAGGCACCTTTCAGAGGTGTGGGGTGAAAGGTCGCCGGGCTACAGACGTGCTGATTGTTCTTCGGGATCTGATTACGTCAGCTCGAAGTAGGGGGCAGTCAGCTGCGTTCCTCAGCCTAGACATTGTTAAGGCGTTCGACTCGCTTTCTCGGGATTATTTGTTTTGCGTTTTACGGGAATGGGGATTTAGTGTAGGAGTTGTTCGACTGATTAAATCCCTGTATACCTCTTCGGTTGGTCGGGTTAGTATTAATGGGTGGTTGTCTCGCCCCTTCGAGATTTCCCGGGGAGTCCGACAGGGCTGTCCACTATCCCCGTTGTTGTTTGTTTTGGCCTTAGAGCCTTTGATTTACAGGTTTTCGGCTTGTATTAATGGGTTGTTGGTGCCTGGTTCAGGGGGTTGTAGGGTCCCCTGTTTAGCCTACATGGATGATGTAGTTGTCTGTGTTTCTCAGAGTGGGGAACTCGAGGGGGCTATGCGGGCTTGTGAGGAATTTAGCCCTGTCAGCGGTTTGCGGGTAAATTTTGGGAAATCAAACCTGTTGGTGGTGGGTGGGGAGTCATGGGCGAGAGTCCCCCATCAAAGGCTTAGGGTTGTTGATGACTGCATTCGGGTGTTGGGGGTGTGGGTGGGGTCAGATGGCTGTGTTGCTAAGAATTGGGAGAGTAGGTTAATTTTAGTTGAAAGCTTGTTTCGCAACTGGGGGCAGAGAGTTCTGTCATCGGCTGAAAGGTGTTCCATTATTAAAGGGCAGATTTTTCCGATGCTGAGATTCCTATCGGAGGTTTTTCCTCCCTCTGATAGGGTCGCATGTAAGTTAAAAACCTAGTTTATCGGTTCATGTGCAAACCTTGGTTTTATCGTCCTTCCCGTCTCCAGCTCGGTGCGGGTCAGTTGCAAGGGGGAAGGGGATGCCCCGATCTCGTAGACAGTTTAACGTTGGCCTTCGTGGCTCGACATATGTCAATGGTTACGGAGGGACTGGGTGTTTTTTCTTCCGCCATCGAGTTATACGTATTACCTGTGTTAAACCAGGTTCGAGGTAAGAGGGTCCGTCTGGATAGGCCCTACGTGTGGGATCCAGGGTACCCCTATTCAGTGTTGAAAGAGGTCATTCGTGGGGTCAGGTTCAGAGAGGTGCCTAATTGGTGCTACAGAACCTTGATGAAACAGATGGAAGCTGATGTTGTTTTTCCCATAAGCGGGCTTCATTCACAGAGAACTCTGATGGTGTGGCAGAATGTGTCCTCCAAGGTCCTCACTGGGGCCCAGAGTGATCTTGCCTGGTTGGCAGTATGCAAGCTATTGCCTTGTCGGGCGGTGCAAGGGGTAAGAGGGCATGCCTCTACGGATAAATGTCCTTATATTGGTTGTGACATGTCTGAGTCGGTCCAACATTTTTGGTGGGATTGTGTGTTTGCCTCCCTAGTTTGGAACGACGTGTTAGTTAATTTTTTGTGCAAATTGAAGGTCAAGTTTTCCTTAAGTTGGGACATGATTTTGTTTGGTCCCTTTGGCGAAGATTGTAAACCCCAACGGAAGAATTTTTGGAGAATTTTAAATTGTGTAAAAATGGCTCTATGGAAAGCGAGGGTTTCAGCATGCTTTGGGATGCACCATTTTTCCTTGAATTTTGTCCTTTCTTTATTCAAGAAAGAAATGTTTTTGTATAATGATTTGAGAGGCATGTTGTGATTCCCTTTGGTTGTATGCCTAAACATGTTTACTACTTTTGATGTGAAGGTTTGAGACATTTGTTTTGCTGGTTTTTACTTTAATAAAAAATCGTTGTAGTATCTGTTCTTATTGGTTTAATAGCCAATATGTCTCACATCGTGGGACTTATCTATTAAACATATTTTTGTTTGGAGGAGTCAGATTACGAGCTTGCTCTGTCTGTTCCACGCATTGTCCTGGTATTGCATTATCTCCAGGATCAGTGCACCTCTTATAGAAACAAAGAAAAGAACGAACAGGTTTTGTTTAAAATTGAATCAAAAAGCTTTATCAGGAAAAGCAACCATCCTGACCTCATTCTCAATTTTTCATGTTTCAGTGGACGTTTAAGATCCCATGGTGTCCTTCGCTAAGAATAAGCGAGCTTTCGCCAGCACCCTGAGCCAATTGCAAATTCCTGCCCTCATTGCCTAAATCTAGTATTTCATTTAATCATATTGTTTTACCAATTGTTCTAATTTTCATCACAAGTTATTTTCCTGTATTTATCCGAAACGTCATTTCCTGCATTAGCTTGTCCCTCTTATAACTCATGAAGCTTTGAAATGGAAATAGCCCCAAAAGTAAAAAGATAAAACTTAATATGCAAACTTCATAATACTAGTACGTGCGTGGCCGTTCGTACAAAATAAAAAAAATCTTTCAAACCGCGAGCCAGAAACAACAACCACACAGGCCGTTCCTTCACTCTCGCGTGCCCGTACGTGCGTGGCCATGGGTGCAAAAAAAAAACTTTCAAACCGCGAGCCAGAAGCAACAACCACACAGGCCATTCCTTTGCTCTCGCGTGCCCGTACGTGCATGGCCATGGGTGCAAAAAAAAAAACTTTCAAACCGCGAGCCAGAAGCAACAACCACACAGGCCATTCCTTTGCTCTTGTGTGCTCGTACGTGCAAAAAAAGAACTTTCAAACCGCGAACCAGAAGCAACAACCACACAGGTCGTTCCTTTGCTCTTGTACGCTCGTACATGCGTGGCCGTACGTGCAAAAAAAACAACTTTCAAACCACATGCCAGAAACAACAACCACATAGGCTGTTCCATCGCTCTCGCGTGGCCATACGTGCAAGAAATTTTTTTTTCAAACAACCACACAGGCCGTTCCTCCGCTCTCTTAAACGACGACTGGATTGGGGCATTGTGTTTATCTATAAATGTGCATAAGAAATCGAGAAATTATTATAATACAGTGTCATCACTATCCGGAAGTCCGTACGCTGTAACCTGTAATGGGGAACGCGGCTGGGGATCTCTTCTCCAACGGCCACGCCTATGCAGCACCGTGTCCTGTCATTGGTTTGGTAAATAAATGGCCATAACTTGAGAACCACTTGTCCGAGAAATATCAAACCTTGAAAAAGCACATACTCAGGTCCCCAACAATATAGCTGGCAAGTTTCAATTAGATCGGACCAGTGGTTGTCGAGAAACAGCGGTCACAGACAGTGTAACCACTCCTCATTTTCATAAATACCAAGGTGAGCCAATGAAAAAAGCCAAGAATTCACAAGGTTTCGGAAAAGCGATGATAATGGAAAACCGATACGCCAAGAAAACCTATCCAAAACCAAGACGCCAAGGTGAACAACGAACAGCCAACATCTTGTGAAAAAAGCCAAGGAGTGGTCACACTGGTCACAGACACACACACACACACACACACACAAAGATTGCTGGAATTATAGATAGACTAGTGCATGCCCGTCGGTGCGTGCCTGCACTTGCACACAAACAACCAAAAAAACTTTCAAACCGCGTGCCAGAAACAACAACCACACAGGCCATTCCTTCGCTCTCGCGTGCCCGTACGTGCGTGGCTGTACGTGCAAAAAAAAAAAAAAACTTTCAAACCGCGAGCCAGAAACGCCAACCACAAAGGCCGTTACTTCGCTCTCGCGTTCTCGCGTCAACCACACTTCCACACACAGAGTTAATTCAAATCAAGTTTACCTCCCCGTCTTTGCTTGCCATGACATTCACTGCCATGTAACCGGCACGGCCCGTGACGTCATCATCGGCCAGTCGCCGTTCCTTTGCTCTCGTAAACGACGACTGGATTGGGGCATTGTGTTTATCTATAAATGCGCATAGGAAATCGATAAATTATTGGAATACAGGAAGTCAATTAAATTTTTGTCTCCTACTTGCTTATTTTCAATCGTAAGTTATCGCGTGTTTAAAATTTACTTCCCTGTTCGGAGCATACCGGTTCACTCTGATGTTACCGAAATTTATACACCATCTAATATGAAAACGATCATAACTTGGGGCATTGTATTTATCTATAAATGCGCATAAGAAATCGAGAAATTATGAGAATACACGGTCATCATTATCCGGAAGTCCGTACGTTGTAACCCGTAATGGGGAATGCGGCTGAGGTTCTCTTCCCCCATTGGCCACGCCTACGCAGCAACGGGTCCTGTCATTGGTTGGTAAATAAATGGCCGTAACTTGGGAACCACTTGTCCGATTAATATTGTTACGGATCCGGGGTGGTGGGATTCTCACCCGACTCTTGGCGCCACCCTCACCACCGCCGTCTCCGGGGTTTATAACGCCGGCCAGCTCGGCACAGGTCTCGGGTTACGCGTCGTCAATCGCGATACCAACGTAATCCTGGACCTTACCAGTTGGGAAAATAGACCCCGGTTACAGACTGGTTTTGTCAAATGCGGAGCGTTTTCTGCCAGTCTGTAACCATTTTGGTTTTATATACCAACTGAACGGATCGCTCCTCGATGCGACACGAATTAATCCATAGAGGCAACTTCATACGAGTCAACCAGATTTATTGGGGAACATCGGGGAACACAGCACAAGCAAAACATTCACAACAATGTTTCAATTAATCTATAACCCGTTCTTAACAAGGGAACTACGGATTACGGGTTTTGAGGGGGTCCCTTCTAAGATATGCCTTATACAACACGTGCAGACAAAGACAGACAGACAGACAGCATGCATGCAAGACAGAGTACTTGGGGATGTTTCATGGACGAGAGGAAAGTGTCAAAAGCCTGAATGCAGCTCGTCACAAGACGATGTCCACGGATTCGAGCCCCAAGCTCGAACACGCCGCGTGGCGAAATGGAGGCTTCGTACTCTTGCTCCCGGCAGCGCCCGCGCACGCAGCCTCGGCACGTTCAAACCCCATGAGGTCGACTGCAACAGACCATCAGATCGATGATGGGTTTCAGCTGATTTCTCTCAAGGTCCAGCATACAAGTCCAGGCCTGGCCTGTTCACCAGACAAGGCCAAATCGGGGTGCCGGGCTCCAGCAGGCTGGGTCCATGGGATTCCAAAACGTCGTCGAGCCGTGAGGTGAGTCGGGACAGTCGGAGGCTCCGTCATTAGACGCAGGTTGAACGTGTCGATCACCTCCTCTCGAAGACGACTCCAGACTCACACCGCAGCCAGGTCCTCTCAGTTCTTTTCCACATTTTCCTTTCCTTCTCACCTCGAAGCCCGAGGACGCTTCAAAACCGACCATTCAACTCCGTCCTCTGTTTCTTCCTCTTCTTTTCTTCTTGGGATCTCTTCCCCATCGGACACGCCTACGCAGCAACGTGTCTTGTCATTGGTTTGGTAAATAAATGGCAATAACATGGGAACCACTTGTCCATTTAATATCAAATCTTGAAAAGGCACATACTCAGGTCCCCACCAATACACCTGGCAAGTTTCAATTAGATTGGACCAGTGGTTGTCGAGAAACAGCGGTCACACAGACACACACAGAGATTGCTGGAATTATAGATAGATAACTCACAATGCGTTCTCTATAACAACTAATTATTTTGTAAAAATGACGTTTTCGGGTTAAAAAACAATATTTTTTATTTAAACTCCCCACTGAAGCCACGCAGGGTGTTCTCATTGACCCTCATTTTCGGGATTGCTTGAAGTTATCGCTTCTCGGCCTCTCAAGGCTAAGATCAAGTGGCCGGAGTTGCTGATGGCGAGCGAGGTATGTTTTACCTCTCCTACGGCAGTGGCTGCAGCGGACAAGTCGGTGTTGCCAGCTGGGCTTGCAGCAGTTTTTGACGAAGTGTTCGAGTCCTTGGACGGTGAGTCTTCGGCAGTGTTGGGCCATCACTCAGACAAAATAACTACTGCTGAGGAGAAATCAAGGGAGTGGTCTGAGCGAGGATCAGCCGAGGATTGGTGGAGCATGGAGGTGGGGGCGGTCCCTTCTGGGGGAGGAAATGGCGTGGAGACCTCCTCCTCGGAGCCAGTTGTTGCCGGCCCGTCCGGTGTTCGTTTACAAGAATTGGTTTCAAGTTCCTCTTGGAAGACTTCTGCAGATACTCCGATCGACGGTCGGTCAAAGGTTTCACTCCCAAACAAGCCTTCGGAGGTGCCTGCTATCGCGGCTGGGAACGGTCTCCCAAACAAGCCTTCGGAGGTGCCTGCTCCCGAGGCAAGGAGCGGCGCTTCTGCTGTTAACGATCGAGATTCAGATGTCGGGGCCCGCTTGAGTAAGGTCAAAGAGCGCCCGAAGCCTGTGGTTGCCCAGCGAGCGGTGGAGGGTGGTTCGGCTGCGGTTGACGGGGCTCGGGGGCCGGGCGGTGCACAATGGTTCCAGCCCGCTAATACTTCCCGTCGGAATGCAGTTCGCTTCTCCATAAACGAAGATTTCGAAATGGACCAGCTGAGATTTTGTAACCTAGTGTTAATTCAGGGGTTGGGATTCTCGCCCGGTCAGTTGGATTATGTGTTTGCCTTGCCAGGGGGGAAATGTTTTGATGTGGTGTTTATGAACATTGTCATCCATCTATCCTTTTGGGAAAAGTGGGAGAAGGCCAAGGACAGAAGACCTCTTTCCTCCTTTGCGGTGGAGAGTTTGTGTGAAAGGGGGGTGGTTAATGTGACTATCCAAATGTACATTGAATCTGTAAAGGATGAAGATATTCTTTTGTGGCTAAGCCGGTTCTGCAAACCACTTGGGCCATCCGATCGGTTGACGAACGCCTTGGGGATAAAAAATGGGGCGAGGAGAGTGAAGGTGCAGCTGCGGGCGACCCAAGCAAACCTGGCAGTTTTCTGCACATCCCTAATCGGCTCAGTATTGGCCCCTTTAGGGGTTTCGTTTTTTACCCAGGGCAACTCCGTAAATGTAACAAGTGCAATGAGGCTGGTCACCTCGGTGCAAGCTGCCCAAATCCTCGCTGTCCTCGTTGTGGGCAGGCTGGGCATGTCGTTCGCGAATGTGTTGAGAGCGTCTCTTGTAATTTGTGCGGGGAAGCAGGGCACGTCTTCAGGGGTTGCCCGAAATCTTTCTCTAATGCCTTAAAAAGAGAGAAATCACGAGGTTCCTGGCGTTCCCAGGATTCCAGGGAGGAGGGAAAGGGGGTGGGGCTTGAGAGAGGGGAGGTCGATCAGGGTCCAGGCCCTATGGGAAGGGTGGGGGACCAGGGTCTTGCTCCGGATGGGAAGGTGGTGGAGCAGAGACCGGCTCAAGATGAGAGGGTGGTTGAAAAGGGGATGGTTCAAGATGGGAGCGAGGAGGCTCAGGTCTTTCAATTAGGAGAGAGGGAAGCGTTGAAAGCGAATAAGTGTAGTATTTCGCTGGAAGAGGAAGCTTCCTCAAAGCCGGGGCAGGAGGGGAGTAGTGAGGATCCTGTGGTAATGGAGACTGATGGGAGGGCAGTGGGGGAGGAAGTTATGGCCGAGCCGGATTGGGAGGTGGTGGGGGGTGACCCTCTGAGGTTTGTACAGCGTAAGGGGAAAAGAGCCAAAGCTCTCCCCTCGGTTTCTTCGGGTAAATCGGGGTCCAGAGACTCGTCTGGGTTGGGGTTTGGAGCCCAGAGGGATCATAAAGGGATTCGGTTCAAGAAAACCCGGAAGGTTGCTGTAAAAACGGTTCCACTACAAAAACGGTTCCTCTCAGATGAAGAGGGTTGAATTAAGAGTGGGTTCAGTGAATGTGAGAAGTATTCTGGGGGGTAGTAGGTGTCAGCGGGTTTTTGCCGAACTCAAAACTTTGAATTTAGATATTCTGTTTTTACAGGAATGTTTTTTACCAGGGACTTGTGATTTCCAGCAATGGGAGCGGGAATGGGGGGCTTGTGTAAGTTCTCCGGTAGCGATAAAAACAAGAATGATGGTGTTGGTATTCTCTTTGGGAATAGATTCGCATGGAAGGTGGTGAAGGTGGTTGTCATTGAGCCAGGGAGGGTTTGTGTAGTTGATGCTGTGGTCCAAGGGAAGCACTTCCGGTTGGTGAATATGTATCTCCCTCATCAGCCTTGGGAGAAGAAGACATTGTTGGACCGGGTCAAACCTTGGCTCTGTACGCATAAACTGTTGATTGTGGGGGGAGACCTTAACATCTCTTTGGAGGAACCTTCGAGCCGCGCGTCGGCCAAAGGTGTGTCGGACTTGCTGGATACCTTCATGCTTAAGGATGTCTTTCGGGATTTCTGCAGCCGGGATCCAGGTTTCACTTGGTCTAATGCAGGCGGGTCTCAGAGGTCAAGGCTGGATTATATTTTTGTCCCGAAAGAAGTTACAACGGTTGGTGTCCAAAGGTTGTGGAACAGCTTTTCAGACCACTGTCTTCTTAAAGCTGTTTTTTCCTTTGGTAATTTTTTGTTTGTTGGGAAAGGTGTTTGGAGGTTAAATACATCCTTGTTGGGGAATCCAGAGATAAGGGAATTGATTGTTACCAGACTTAAGGCCTGGAAGGATTTGATCCCTCTCTTCAATTCGGTGGGGAATGGTGGGATGAGGTAAAAGCCAGACTTAAAGAGATATTCCAGAGGCTGGCTCGGAGGGCTAGCTTTAAGGCCGCCAAGTCTTTTAAGGCCAAGTCGGCCTGTCTGCAGAGATTATGTCGGCTTCAGGCATACGGGTTTGATGTCGGGGAGGAGATAAAGTCTTTGAAACAACAAATTGGGAAATTCTTCTCCCTTCAATTCCAACGAGTTCAATTTCGTAGTGGGCTGCCAAAAGAGAGGGAGGAGGTATGTTCCTCCCCTTTCTTCCAGAAACTAGTTAAGAAGAAGGTTTGTATGAAGGGCCTTGTCAACGACGGGGTCTTGTGCGAGTCTTGGTCCGATATGGAGGCCGTGGTTGTGAGGCATTTCGTTAACCTTTTTCAGGGTCCTGGGGACTCTGATAAGGACTCGAGAGAGGGTTTTCTGTCTGGTTGGAAACATGGGTTAGTCAATGGGGAGCCTCTTACAGACTTCTCAGTTGAGGAGGTGGAGCAGGTGATCTGTGACGGTAAGAGTGGGTCTGCTCCGGGCCCAGATGGGCTGCCCCTTGAACTCTACCGTTACTTTTGGGAGGATCTTAAGGACCCATTAGTTGATCTTTTCAATGAAGTCCTTCGGTCGGGTGCGTGTCCGGCATCTTGGGCGCAGTGTAATATTAGCCTGGTACCAAAGAGTGGGGACCCCTTTAGTTTGAACAATTGGAGACCCATCTCATTGCTTAATGGGGACTATAAGATTCTCGCTAAGGTTGTGTTGGGGAAGCTCCAGGCGGCTCTGGGGGATCGGCTAGGCACCTTTCAGAGGTGTGGGGTGAAAGGTCGCCGGGCTACAGACGTGCTGATTGTTCTTCGGGATCTGATTACGTCAGCTCGAAGTAGGGGGCAGTCAGCTGCGTTCCTCAGCCTAGACATTGTTAAGGCGTTCGACTCGCTTTCTCGGGATTATTTGTTTTGCGTTTTACGGGAATGGGGATTTAGTGTAGGAGTTGTTCGACTGATTAAATCCCTGTATACCTCTTCGGTTGGTCGGGTTAGTATTAATGGGTGGTTGTCTCGCCCCTTCGAGATTTCCCGGGGAGTCCGACAGGGCTGTCCACTATCCCCGTTGTTGTTTGTTTTGGCCTTAGAGCCTTTGATTTACAGGTTTTCGGCTTGTATTAATGGGTTGTTGGTGCCTGGTTCAGGGGTTGTAGGGTCCCCTGTTTAGCCTACATGGATGATGTAGTTGTCTGTGTTTCTCAGAGTGGGGAACTCGAGGGGGCTATGCGGGCTTGTGAGGAATTTAGCCCTGTCAGCGGTTTGCGGGTAAATTTTGGGAAATCAAACCTGTTGGTGGTGGGTGGGGAGTCATGGGCGAGAGTCCCCCATCAAAGGCTTAGGGTTGTTGATGACTGCATTCGGGTGTTGGGGGTGTGGGTGGGGTCAGATGGCTGTGTTGCTAAGAATTGGGAGAGTAGGTTAATTTTAGTTGAAAGCTTGTTTCGCAACTGGGGGCAGAGAGTTCTGTCATCGGCTGAAAGGTGTTCCATTATTAAAGGGCAGATTTTTCCGATGCTGAGATTCCTATCGGAGGTTTTTCCTCCCTCTGATAGGGTCGCATGTAAGTTAAGAACCTAGTTTATCGGTTCATGTGCAAACCTTGGTTTTATCGTCCTTCCCGTCTCCAGCTCGGTGCGGGTCAGTTGCAAGGGGGAAGGGGATGCCCCGATCTCGTAGACAGTTTAACGTTGGCCTTCGTGGCTCGACATATGTCAATGGTTACGGAGGGACTGGGTGTTTTTTCTTCCGCCATCGAGTTATACGTATTACCTGTGTTAAACCAGGTTCGAGGTAAGAGGGTCCGTCTGGATAGGCCCTACGTGTGGGATCCAGGGTACCCCTATTCAGTGTTGAAAGAGGTCATTCGTGGGGTCAGGTTCAGAGAGGTGCCTAATTGGTGCTACAGAACCTTGATGAAACAGATGGAAGCTGATGTTGTTTTTCCCATAAGCGGGCTTCATTCACAGAGAACTCTGATGGTGTGGCAGAATGTGTCCTCCAAGGTCCTCACTGGGGCCCAGAGTGATCTTGCCTGGTTGGCAGTATGCAAGCTATTGCCTTGTCGGGCGGTGCAAGGGGTAAGAGGTCATGCCTCTACGGATAAATGTCCTTATATTGGTTGTGACATGTCTGAGTCGGTCCAACATTTTTGGTGGGATTGTGTGTTTGCCTCCCTAGTTTGGAACGACGTGTTAGTTAATTTTTTGTGCAAATTGAAGGTCAAGTTTTCCTTAAGTTGGGACATGATTTTGTTTGGTCCCTTTGGCGAAGATTGTAAACCCCAACGGAAGAATTTTTGGAGAATTTTAAATTGTGTAAAAATGGCTCTATGGAAAGCGAGGGTTTCAGCATGCTTTGGGATGCACCATTTTTCCTTGAATTTTGTCCTTTCTTTATTCAAGAAAGAAATGTTTTTGTATAATGATTTGAGAGGCATGTTGTGATTCCCTTTGGTTGTATGCCTAAACATGTTTACTACTTTTGATGTGAAGGTTTGAGACATTTGTTTTGCTGGTTTTTACTTTAATAAAAAATCGTTGTAGTATCTGTTCTTATTGGTTTAATAACCAATATGTCTCACATCGTGGGACTTCTCTATTAAACATATTTTTGTTTGGAGGAGTCAGATTACGAGCTTGCTCTGTCTGTTCCACGCATTGTCCTGGTATTGCATTATCTCCAGGATCAGTGCACCTCTTATAGAAACAAAGAAAAGAACGAACAGGTTTTGCTTAAAATTGAATCAAAAAGCTTTATGAGGAAAAGCAACCATCCTGACCTCATTCTCAATTTTTCATGTTTCAGTGGACGTTTCAGATCCCATGGTGTCCTTCGCTAAGAATAAGCGAGCTTTCGCCAGCACCCTGAGCCAATTGCAAATTCCTGCCCTCATTGCCTAAATCTAGTATTTCATTTAATCATATTGTTTTACCAATTGTTCTAATTTTCATCACAAGTTCGTTTCCTGTATTTATCCGAAACGTCATTTCCTGCATTAGCTTATCCCTCTTATAACTCATGAAGCTTTGAAATGGAAATAGCCCCAAAAGTAAAAAGATAAAACTTAATATGCAAACTTCATAATACGAGTACTTGCGTGGCCGTGCGTGCAAAACAAAAAAAAATCTTTCAAACCGCAAGCCAGAAACAACAACCACACAGGTCGTTCCTTTGCTCTTGTGCGCTCGTACATGCGTGGCCGTACGTGCAAAAAAAAACAACTTTCAAACCACATGCCAGAAACAACAACCACATAGGCTGTTCCTTCGCTCTCGCGTGCCCGTACGTGCAAGAAAATTTTTTTTTCAAACAACCACACAGGCCGTTCCTCCGCTCTCTGAAACGACGACTGGATTGGGGCATTGTGTTTATCAAAAAATGTGCAAAAGAAATCGAGAAATTATTACATTACAGTGTCATCACTATCCGGAAGTCCGTACGTTGTAACCTGTAATGGGGAACGCGGCTGGGGATCTCTTCTCCAACGGCCACGCCTACGCAGCACCGTGTCCTGTCATTGGTTTGGTAAATAAATGGCCATAACTTGAGAACCACTTGTCCGATAAATATTGTGACGTCCACGGGACTTGAACAGTCCCGCCAACGTAGAATGAGCCGAAACGATGGAGGCGATTTATTTGTTTATAACCCAAACATGGCGGTTCTAGTCGCTCTACCGCAAACAGGACGAGGAAGGTGGCACGAGTCACTTTTCATTAAGTTGATGATGTTTATTTGTTTTTCTAATTATTACCAGAAATAACAAGACTCGGCAAGAAGAATGATCCGGGGCGATTCGACGGGATGGTGTGGGATCGGGCGTGGGGAAAAACACAGACAATTCCAATGAATATACAGTTCTCAATCCCTCTAAGGCGCCAAGCACACGCACACACACACACACACACACACACACACACACACACACACACACACACACACACACACACACACACACACACACACACACACACACACACACAAAACGTAGTTATTTCTGGTGGTCAGGCTGGACCGTGGTGTGGACGCAACTGTCCCTGGATCGGCGCCGGACGAGCTGGCCTTGCTCTGTCAGGGGGGCAGGAGAAACCTTGGTGCTGTCGACCTCCTGGTCTTGGCCCAAGTCCGCTCACAGCCGCCAGGGAACCAGCTCCGGCGCCAAGCCGTGAGCAGGAGAGGGAGGCAGGTCCGCCCGCCGCCCGACCCCGCACTCCGAGTCAGCAGAACCCCAGAGCCAACCAAAGCGAGGCACGAGGCTCGGCAAGGCTCCCAGACACGATCAAGAACACGATCGATTCAGCACAACAACCAGGACGCTCTCTGCCGCCACAGCTTCCACACCAAAAAAACACGATCTTTTTGGTTGAATCTTCTTCTTCCTTTTCGACCCCGAACAGAACCTTTTTATCCTTCTGTCCTCGTCACTTCAATCGAGCCGTTTATTGGCCCACCGCCATCGCCTTCCGCCAATCGTGATCACGGGGCGGAGCCATCCGCTGCACTGTTCTGTGACGTCACGGCCAGTCTTCAGAGAATACCAAAAGGGGTTTACGCAGACACACTTACCCTATCCCGTGTCCCTATCTAATTACGTGACATTTATCATTTCCCCCCTGAAGAAATGAACATTTACTAGACAACTTATCACCACTGAATTGCTACTTATTATATCGAGATTCTGGTAAACTCGAACAGCATGGCATACCTAATTAAACATCCTAATTACCCTTTGAATGCATACCCCCCCCTCAAACGTAACAATATCAAACCTTGAAAAGGCACATACTCAGGTTCCCAACAATATAGCTGGCAAGTTTCAAATAGATCGGACCTGTGGTTGTCGAGAAACAGCGGTCACAGACAGTGTAACCACTCCTCATTTTCATAAATTCCAAGGTGAGCCAATGAAAAAAGCCAAGAATTCACAAGGTTCAGAAAAGCGATGATAATAGAAAACCGATACGCCAAGAAAACCTATCGAAAACCAAGACGCCAAGGTGAACAACGAATAGCCAAGATCTTGTGAAAAAAGCCAAGGAGTGGTCACACTGGTCACACACACACACACACACACAAAGATTGCTGGAATTATAGATAGACTAGTGCATGCCCATAGGTGCGTGCCTGCACTTGCACACAAACAAACAAAAAAACTTTCAAACCGCGTGCCAGAAACAACAACCACACAGGCCGTTTCTTCGCTCTCGCGTGCCCGTACGTGCGTGGCTGCACGTGCAAAAAAAAAAAAAAAACTTTCAAACCGCGACCCAGAAACGACAACCACAAAGGCCGTTACTTCGCTCTCGCATTCTCGCGTCAACCACACTTCCACACACAGAGTTAATGAAAATCAAGTTTACCTCCCCGTCTTTGCTTGCCATGACATTCACTGCCATGTAACCGGCACGGCCCGTGACGTCATCGTCGGCCAGTCGCCGTTCCTTCGCTCTCGTAAACGACGACTGGATTGGGGCATTGTGTTTATCTATAAATGTGCATAGGAAATCGATAAATTATTAGAATACAGGAAGTCAATTAAATTTTTGTCTCCTACTTGCTTATTTTCAATCGTAAGTTATCGCGTGTTTAAAATTTACTTCCCGGATCGGAGCATACCGGTTCACTCTGATGTTACCGAAATTTATACACCATCTAATATGAAAACGATCATAACTTGGGGCATTGTATTTATCTATAAATGCGCATAAAATAGAGAAATTATGAGAATACACGGTCATCATTATCCGGAAGTCCGTACGTTGTAACCCGTAATGGGGAAAGCGGCTGAGGTTCTCTTCCCCCATCGGCCACGCCTACGCAGCAACGGGTCCTGTCATTGGTTGGTAAATAAATGGCCGTAACTTGGGAACCACTTGTCCGATTAATATTGTTACGGATCCGGGGTGGTGGGATTCTCACCCGACTCTTGGCGCCACCCTCACCACCGCCGTCTCCGGGGTTTATAACGCCGGCCGGCTCGGCACAGGTCTTGGGTCACGCGTCTTCAATCGCGATACCAACGTAATCCTGGACCTTACCAGTTGGGAAAATAGACCCCGGTTACAGACTGGTTTTGTCAGATGCAGAGCGTTTTCTGCCAGTCTGTAACCATTTTGGTTTTATATACCAACTGAACGGATCTCTCCTCGATGCGACACAAATTAATCCATAGAGGCAACTTCATACGAGTCAACCAGATTTATTGGGGAACATCGGGGAACACAACACAAGCAAAACATTCACGACAATGTTTTAATTAATCTATAACCCGTTCTTAACAAGGGAACTACGGATTACGGGTTTTGAGGGGGTCCCAACTGAGATATGCCTTATACAACACGTGCAGAAAAAGACAGACAGACAGACAGCATGCATGCAAGACAGAGTACTTGGGGATGTTTCATGGACGAGAGGAAAATGTCAAAAGCCCGAATGCAGTTCGTCACAAGACGATGTCCACGGATTCGAGCCCCAAGCTCGAACACGCCGCGTGGCGAAATGGAGGCTTCGTACTCTTGCTCCTGGCAGTGCCCGCGCACGCAGCCTCGGCACGTTCAAACCCCATGAGGTCGACTGCAACAGACTGTCAGATCGATGATGGGTTTCAGCTGATTTCTCTCAAGGTCCAGCATACAAGTCCAGGCTGGCCTGTTCACCAGACAAGGCCAAATCGGGGTGCCGGGCTCCAGCAGGCTGGGTCCATGGGATTCCAAAACGTCGTCGAGCCGTGAGGTGAGTCGGGACAGTCAGAGGCTCCGTCGTTAGACGCAGGTTGAACGTGTCGATCACCTCCTCTCGAAGCCGACTCCAGACTCACACTGCAGCCAGGTCCTCAGTTCTTTTCCACCCTTTCCTTTCCTTCTCACCTCGAAGCTCGAGAACGCCTCAAAACCGACCGTTCAACTCCGTCCTCTGTTTCTTCCTCTTCTTTTCTTCTTGGGATCTCATCCCCATCGGCCACGCCTACGCAGCAACGTGTCTTGTCATTGGTTTGGTAAATAAATGGCCATAACATGGGAACCACTTGTCCATTTAATATCAAACCTTGAAAAGGCACATGCTCAGGTCCCCACCAATACACCTGGCAAGTTTAAATTAGATTGGACCAGTGGTTGTCGAGAAACAGCGGTCACACAGACACACACAGAGATTGCTGGAATTATAGATAGATAACTCACAATGCTTTCTCTATAACAACTAATTATTTTGTAAAAATGACGTTTCCGGGTTAAAAAACAATATTTTTTATTTAAACTCCCCACTGAAGCCACGCAGGGTGTTCTCATTGACCCTCATTTTCGGGATTGCTTGAAGTTATCGCTTCTCGGCCTCTCAAGGCTAAGATCAAGTGGCCGGAGTTGCTGATGGAGAACGAGGTACGTTTTACCTCTCCTACGGCAGTGGCTGCAGCGGACAAGTCGGTGTTGCCAGCTGGGCTTGCAGCAGTTTTTGACGAAGTGTTCGAGTCCTTGGACGGTGAGTCTTCGGCAGTGTTGGGCCATCACTCAGACAAAATAACTACTGCTGAGGAGAAATCAAGGGAGTGGTCTGAGCGAGGATCAGCCGAGGATTGGTGGAGCATGGAGGTGGGGGCGGTCCCTTCTGGGGGAGGAAATGGCGTGGAGACCTCCTCCTCGGAGCCAGTTGTTGCCGGCCCGTCCGGTGTTCGTTTACAAGAATTGGTTTCAAGTTCCTCTTGGAAGACTTCTGCAGATACTCCGATCGACGGTCGGTCAAAGGTTTCACTCCCAAACAAGCCTTCGGAGGTGCCTGCTATCGCGGCTGGGAACGGTCTCCCAAACAAGCCTTCGGAGGTGCCTGCTCCCGAGGCGAGGAGCGGCGCTTCTGCTGTTAACGATCGAGATTCAGATGTCGGGGCCCGCTTGAGTAAGGTCAAAGAGCGTCCGAAGCCTGTGGTTGCCCAGCGAGCGGTGGAGGGTGGTTCGGCTGCGGTTGACGGGGCTCGTGGGCCGGGCGGTGCACAATGGTTCCAGCCCGCTAATACTTCCCGTCGGAATGCAGTTCGCTTCTCCATAAACGAAGATTTCGAAATGGACCAGCTGAGATTTTGTAACCTAGTGTTAATTCAGGGGTTGGGATTCTCGCCCGGTCAGTTGGATTATGTGTTTGCCTTGCCAGGGGGGAAATGTTTTGATGTGGTGTTTATGAACATTGTCATCTATCTATCCTTTTGGGAAAAGTGGGAGAAGGCCAAGGACAGAAGACCTCTTTCCTCCTTTGCGGTGGAGAGTTTGTGTGAAAGGGGGGTGGTTAATGTGACTATCCAAATGTACATTGAATCTGTAAAGGATGAAGATATTCTTTTGTGGCTAAGCCGGTTCTGCAAACCACTTGGGCCATCCGATCGGTTGACGAACGCCTTGGGGATAAAAAATGGGGCGAGGAGAGTGAAGGTGCAGCTGCGGGACGACCCAAGCAAACCTGGCAGTTTTCTGCACATCCCTAATCGGCTCAGTATTGGCCCCTTTAGGGGTTTCGTTTTTTACCCAGGGCAACTCCGTAAATGTAACAAGTGCAATGAGGCTGGTCACCTCGGTGCAAGCTGCCCAAATCCTCGCTGTCCTCGTTGTGGGCAGGCTGGGCATGTCGTTCGCGAATGTGTTGAGAGCGTCTCTTGTAATTTGTGCGGGGAAGCAGGGCACGTCTTCAGGGGTTGCCCGAAATCTTTCTCTAATGCCTTAAAAAGAGAGAAATCACGAGGTTCCTGGCGTTCCCAGGATTCCAGGGAGGGGGGAAAGGGGGTGGGGCTTGAGAGAGGGGAGGTCGATCAGGGTCCAGGCCCTATGGGAAGGGTGGGGGACCAGGGTCCTGCTCCGGATGGGAAGGTGGTGGAGCAGAGACCGGCTCAAGATGAGAGGGTGGTTGAAAAGGGGATGGTTCAAGATGGGAGCGAGGAGGCTCAGGTCTTTCAATTAGGAGAGAGGGAAGCGTTGAAAGCGAATAAGTGTAGTATTTCGCTGGAAGAGGAAGCTTCCTCAAAGCCGGGGCAGGAGGGGAGTAGTGAGGAACCTGTGGTAATGGAGACTGATGGGAGGGCAGTGGGGGAGGAAGTTATGGCCGAGCCGGATTGGGAGGTGGTGGGGGGTGACCCTCTGAGGTTTGTACAGCGTAAGGGGAAAAGAGCCAAAGCTCTCCCCTCGGTTTCTTCGGGTAAATCGGGGTCCAGAGACTCGTCTGGGTTGGGGTTTGGAGCCCAGAGGGATCATAAAGGGATTCGGTTCAAGAAAACCCGGAAGGTTGCTGTAAAAACGGTTCCACTACAAAAACGGTTCCTCTCAGATGAAGAGGGTTGAATTAAGAGTGGGTTCAGTGAATGTGAGAAGTATTCTGGGGGGTAGTAGGTGTCAGCGGGTTTTTGCCGAACTCAAAACTTTGAATTTAGATATTCTGTTTTTACAGGAATGTTTTTTACCAGGGACTTGTGATTTCCAGCAATGGGAGCGGGAATGGGGGGGCTTGTGTAAGTTCTCCGGTAGCGATAAAAACAAGAATGATGGTGTTGGTATTCTCTTTGGGAATAGATTCGCATGGAAGGTGGTGAAGGTGGTTGTCATTGAGCCAGGGAGGGTTTGTGTAGTTGATGCTGTGGTCCAGGGGAAGCACTTCCGGTTGGTGAATATGTATCTCCCTCATCAGCCTTGGGAGAAGAAGACATTGTTGGACCGGGTCAAACCTTGGCTCTGTACGCATAAACTGTTGATTGTGGGGGGAGACCTTAACATCTCTTTGGAGGAACCTTCGAGCCGCGCGTCGGCCAAAGGTGTGTCGGACTTGCTGGATACCTTCATGCTTAAGGATGTCTTTCGGGATTTCTGCAGCCGGGATCCAGGTTTCACTTGGTCTAATGCAGGGGGGTCTCAGAGGTCAAGGCTGGATTATATTTTTGTCCCGAAAGAAGTTACAACGGTTGGTGTCCAAAGGTTGTGGAACAGCTTTTCAGACCACTGTCTTCTTAAAGCTGTTTTTTCCTTTGGTAATTTTTTCTTTGTTGGGAAAGGTGTTTGGAGGTTAAATACATCCTTGTTGGGGAATCCAGAGATAAGGGAATTGATTGTTACCAGACTTAAGGCCTGGAAGGATTTGATCCCTCTCTTCAATTCGGTGGGGGAATGGTGGGATGAGGTAAAAGCCAGACTTAAAGAGATATTCCAGAGGCTGGCTCGGAGGGCTAGCTTTAAGGCCGCCAAGTCTTTTAAGGCCAAGTCGGCCTGTCTGCAGAGATTATGTCGGCTTCAGGCATACGGGTTTGATGTCGGGGAGGAGATAAAGTCTTTGAAACAACAAATTGGGAAATTCTTCTCCCTTCAATTCCAACGAGTTCAATTTCGTAGTGGGCTGCCAAAAGAGAGGGAGGAGGTATGTTCCTCCCCTTTCTTCCAGAAACTAGTTAAGAAGAAGGTTTGTATGAAGGGCCTTGTCAACGACGGGGTCTTGTGCGAGTCTTGGTCCGATATGGAGGCCGTGGTTGTGAGGCATTTCGTTAACCTTTTTCAGGGTCCTGGGGACTCTGATAAGGACTCGAGAGAGGGTTTTCTGTCTGGTTGGAAACATGGGTTAGTCAATGGGGAGCCTCTTACAGACTTCTCAGTTGAGGAGGTGGAGCAGGTGATCTGTGACGGTAAGAGTGGGTCTGCTCCGGGCCCAGATGGGCTGCCCCTTGAACTCTACCGTTACTTTTGGGAGGATCTTAAGGACCCATTAGTTGATCTTTTCAATGAAGTCCTTCGGTCGGGTGCGTGTCCGGCATCTTGGGCGCAGTGTAATATTAGCCTGGTACCAAAGAGTGGGGACCCCTTTAGTTTGAACAATTGGAGACCCATCTCATTGCTTAATGGGGACTATAAGATTCTCGCTAAGGTTGTGTTGGGGAAGCTCCAGGCGGCTCTGGGGGATCGGCTAGGCACCTTTCAGAGGTGTGGGGTGAAAGGTCGCCGGGCTACAGACGTGCTGATTGTTCTTCGGGATCTGATTACGTCAGCTCGAAGTAGGGGGCAGTCAGCTGCGTTCCTCAGCCTAGACATTGTTAAGGCGTTCGACTCGCTTTCTCGGGATTATTTGTTTTGCGTTTTACGGGAATGGGGATTTAGTGTAGGAGTTGTTCGACTGATTAAATCCCTGTATACCTCTTCGGTTGGTCGGGTTAGTATTAATGGGTGGTTGTCTCGCCCCTTCGAGATTTCCCGGGGAGTCCGACAGGGCTGTCCACTATCCCCGTTGTTGTTTGTTTTGGCCTTAGAGCCTTTGATTTACAGGTTTTCGGCTTGTATTAATGGGTTGTTGGTGCCTGGTTCAGGGGGTTGTAGGGTCCCCTGTTTAGCCTACATGGATGATGTAGTTGTCTGTGTTTCTCAGAGTGGGGAACTCGAGGGGGCTATGCGGGCTTGTGAGGAATTTAGCCCTGTCAGCGGTTTGCGGGTAAATTTTGGGAAATCAAACCTGTTGGTGGTGGGTGGGGAGTCATGGGCGAGAGTCCCCCATCAAAGGCTTAGGGTTGTTGATGACTGCATTCGGGTGTTGGGGGTGTGGGTGGGGTCAGATGGCTGTGTTGCTAAGAATTGGGAGAGTAGGTTAATTTTAGTTGAAAGCTTGTTTCGCAACTGGGGGCAGAGAGTTCTGTCATCGGCTGAAAGGTGTTCCATTATTAAAGGGCAGATTTTTCCGATGCTGAGATTCCTATCGGAGGTTTTTCCTCCCTCTGATAGGGTCGCATGTAAGTTAAAAAACCTAGTTTATCGGTTCATGTGCAAACCTTGGTTTTATCGTCCTTCCCGTCTCCAGCTCGGTGCGGGTCAGTTGCAAGGGGGAAGGGGATGCCCCGATCTCGTAGACAGTTTAACGTTGGCCTTCGTGGCTCGACATATGTCAATGGTTACGGAGGGACTGGGTGTTTTTTCTTCCGCCATCGAGTTATACGTATTACCTGTGTTAAACCAGGTTCGAGGTAAGAGGGTCCGTCTGGATAGGCCCTACGTGTGGGATCCAGGGTACCCCTATTCAGTGTTGAAAGAGGTCATTCGTGGGGTCAGGTTCAGAGAGGTGCCTAATTGGTGCTACAGAACCTTGATGAAACAGATGGAAGCTGATGTTGTTTTTCCCATAAGCGGGCTTCATTCACAGAGAACTCTGATGGTGTGGCAGAATGTGTCCTCCAAGGTCCTCACTGGGGCCCAGAGTGATCTTGCCTGGTTGGCAGTATGCAAGCTATTGCCTTGTCGGGCGGTGCAAGGGGTAAGAGGGCATGCCTCTACGGATAAATGTCCTTATATTGGTTGTGACATGTCTGAGTCGGTCCAACATTTTTGGTGGGATTGTGTGTTTGCCTCCCTAGTTTGGAACGACGTGTTAGTTAATTTTTTGTGCAAATTGAAGGTCAAGTTTTCCTTAAGTTGGGACATGATTTTGTTTGGTCCCTTTGGCGAAGATTGTAAACCCCAACGGAAGAATTTTTGGAGAATTTTAAATTGTGTAAAAATGGCTCTATGGAAAGCGAGGGTTTCAGCATGCTTTGGGATGCACCATTTTTCCTTGAATTTTGTCCTTTCTTTATTCAAGAAAGAAATGTTTTTGTATAATGATTTGAGAGGCATGTTGTGATTCCCTTTGGTTGTATGCCTAAACATGTTTACTACTTTTGATGTGAAGGTTTGAGACATTTGTTTTGCTGGTTTTTACTTTAATAAAAAATCGTTGTAGTATCTGTTCTTATTGGTTTAATAACCAATATGTCTCACATCGTGGGACTTATCTATTAAACATATTTTTGTTTGGAGGAGTCAGATTACGAGCTTGCTCTGTCTGTTCCACGCATTGTCCTGGTATTGCATTATCTCCAGGATCAGTGCACCTCTTTTTATAAACAAAGAAAAGAACGAACAGGTTTTGTTTAAAATTGAATCAAAAAGCTTTATCAGGAAAAGCAACCATCCTGACCCCATTTTCAATTAATTATCTTCCCCTGTCTCCCTCTTCACCCCACCTTCTGAATACTTCCCCCTCACAGCCTCTCAAATCTTCCCCCATACCCTACACTTTCACCACCATCTCAGATCGTCTTCGATCGCTTCTCGGCCTGATGGCTAAGATCAAGTGTAGTATTTTGTATCAAGTGTTCTTTTTATTTTGACATTCCCCCAGGGGCCTATTTCTATTCTCTTCTTGATTCTAACGGTGTGGAGGAATTTTATCCTCAGTGTCTATTCCTTTTTTAACCTTTTAATTTTGGTCTTTTATAAATTTTTAATAAATCTGTTCTTATCAGTTTAGTTGTTATTTATTGTTGTGAATGAATGGTGGTTTTTTTATTTTGTTGTTGTTATAATTTTTTTTTCTTCTTCCTCTCGGTACAGTGTGTGGACGTCCAATTCCGGGAACTGTTTCATGAATTATTGCGAATCTTTTTCTTTTGTGTATGATTCTACTTTTTGGAATACAGATACCCGATGGAAGAGGACGGACGGAGGCCGGGTCGGCGAGGTGAAGGTGCTGCTCGAGATGTGGAGACGTTCCCCTGCGAGTACTGCGGTAAAAACCTAGCGACGCTCGCGGGGTGGCGTCGACACATCGCCCGCATGCACCGGGTGGTCGCCGCGGAGGCTAACGCCTCCGTCGGCCCCCAGACCCAGGTATTTCTGTACCCGCTTCCCGACCGGTGGCCTTGTTCACTGTGCCGTGAGACTTTTTTTTAATTTTCAGACCCTACAACGACATCTAAAGCGGTTTCACGCTGAGACCGCTTTTATTTCAGTTTTTAGATGCTCGAGGTGCGACCTGGAATACGATACGGCAAGGAAGGCGGCGAACCATTTCCAAATCCACCGGAAAGAGGACAGAGTTCGCCCCTCCGTTGCCGGTATCGCTGGGCCTTCGGGTAATCGACTGCCGAGACGACGGCTGGCTGAGACTAGCGCTGATTCTAGACAGGTGCCCCAAGTTACTACAAAGGATGCACCGGGTCCGGTCGTCCCGGCCGAGAGCTATGGCTCTGACGACGGGGCGGCCGGCCCGCGTATTGTAAATATGAGTGGAATCGGTGGTAGCAGGCGGCGGTCGTTCCGGAGGTCCTGGTCACCAGTTTTGGGTTGCCCCTCTGGAGGGCAGGCTGATCTGATTCTGGAATCTAGCCGGGTCTTAGAGCCCCTTGTGGGTGTCCCCCTATTGGAACAACAATTAGTTGCCTGCAGTGAGTCTCCGGTGCTGCCCATCACCGAGGGTTCCCCTGTCGGGGTTATCCCCCGATGTGACGAGGAAACATCCCGGGTTCTTGACTGCTTGGTATCAGCTATTCTTGAGGCCCCCGAGGGGCCTGCTTTCGAGGAGGCTTGTGACAGTTTTTTGCGGGTGGCGGGTGCTGGGGCTGGGGGGGGCTGAGCGGTCGTGTGGAGAGGGTGGGGGGCCGCGGTGGGGCGGGGGGGGCTTGAGCCCGCGGGTACGACTGAGGTTGCGGCTCCGCCCGCTTCGGTTGCCGACCGGTCTCGGGTTCCCCCGCCCCGGCGCGACGCTCCCCCGGCTCCACGGCCTGTCTCCCCTCCCCCAGGTGTTGATGCTGGCCCTAGCTTTCCTGAGTATTGGGTTGGTCAGTTGAGGAACGCGGTGTTGTGGGAGGAGTTTGAAAAGGTCTGCGATGCGTTTGCCAATGCCCTGGTTGACCGTTGCCGACCGCGGCGTGGTGGACGCGGTGCAGACGCCCCCACGCACCCAAGTCGTCCCCGACCTGACCGTCCCGGTATGGCGGGTGCTTCCGGGCTGAGGTATGACCCCCAGGAGGCCAGTCGCCTTCAGAAGCTGTACAGGCACAGCAGAAAGCGTGCCTTTAGGGTGGTCCTCGGGAAAGCTGAGGATAGATATTCTGGTGGGAGGGAACCCGTGGAGGCTTTTTTCTCCCGGGTGTTCTCCGCCAAGAATGTCGACCCAGCGGTCATTTCCCGGAAGTTCTCCAAACATGTGTCATCCACTGACGAGGCTCGTGCGGAGGGGGCAGCGTTAAGTGCGCCCGTTGGTCAGAGAGAGATCTCTGCCCGACTTGGGCGCATGAGTAACTCTGCCCCGGGACCGGACCGTGTTGAGTACCAGCACCTGAAGCGAATGGATGGGGCGTGTCGTGTGACATTGGAAATTTTTAACCGATGTCTGCGCTCGCTCCGTATCCCCGCTTCATGGAAGCAGGCCACCACGGTCCTGATCCACAAGAAAGGGGACACCGGGGACCCAGAAAATTTTCGGCCGATTGCCCTCCAGAGTTGCCTCTATAAACTGTTTATGGCGGTTCTGGCTGATCGGCTTCGCAGCTGGGCGCTCCGGCATTCAATGCTGAGCGAGGCCCAGAAGTGCTCTCGGCCCAGTGAAGGCTGCTTCGAGCACTCCTTTTTGCTAAACACCATAATGAAGGACGCCAGGCGGAATCAGAAGAATATTTTTGTTGCCTGGCTGGACCTTCGGAATGCGTTTGGGAGTGTTCCACATGGAGCTATTTTTGCCGCACTGGACACGATGGGCGCGTCTGCGGAGCTGATCGACCTGCTTCGAGATGTTTACACTGGTGCCTCCACTACCTTTAATACGGACGATGGCCCGACTAGCGAGGTCCCTATATTGTCAGGGGTGAAGCAGGGATGCCCCATATCACCGATCCTGTTCAACCTCACGATCGAATTGATTGTGCGTGCGGTGCAGGCTTCTGCTGCGGCCGGAGGTCACGGCGTCAAAATTCATGGGCAACCGGTGTCTATATTGGCATATGCTGATGACCTGGTTGTCCTGAGTAGGACCAGGGAGGGTCTTTCGACCCTTCTTGACGTGGCCTCCGTTAATGCTGATGTGTTGCAGCTGGAGTTTAAGCCCGCTAAGTGTGCCTCTCTGTCACTTTTCTGTCATGGGGGGGTCAGGGTCGGTGATGTGTTATTCTCGATTCAGAATATTCAGTCGAACCATGCCAGCTCTGAGTAGCGAGGAGCATTATCGCTACCTCGGGACCCCCATCGGTGTGTATAGAGATGATGAGGACGTCTGCTCATTGGTTACCAACATGATGGCGGACGTCCTCAAAATTAAACAATCATTGCTAGCACCATGGCAAAAGTTGGATGCGATTCAGACCTTTGTCCAGCCCTGCCTCTCTTTCGCATTGCGCGCGGGAGAGACGACCAAGAAACAAGTTAATAGGCTGGTATCTGCGGTGGTCAGTGCGGCGAAGGAGATCTGCCAGCTTCCGGTCCGCGCTTCTAATAATTATATTTTCGCGGGCCGGGACGTTGGTGGATTAGGGCTTCAACACCCGGGGTCGGAGGCAGACATCCAAACTGTCGTTCAGACGGTGCGGATGCTGTCCTCCAGTGACCTTTCCTTACGCGGCATTGCCACGCAGCAGCTCTTGTCGGTCGTCCACCGGACGATCCGCTGTGTTCCCGTTGAGTTGGACGTGGATAAGTTCCTGTCTGGCTCGATGGAAGGGCCATTGGCGAACTCCGGGTACAGCGGCCAAATTTCCACGCTCTGGTCTCGGGTGAGGTCCGCGACGCGGCGGTTGAATGTGACTGTCCGTCGTGCCCTCTCAGGGGAGCCCGTTGTGACCCTGGGCCATTCCCGAGAGTGCAGCTCTAAAGACGTGTGTTCTGCACTTCGGGAGTGGACCAGGGAGAAGTTTGCACAGCAGTTGCTCGGCCTCCCGGACCAGGGAAAGGTGGCCGCTGCACTGAAAACGGATAAGTTTGCCAACGGTTCCTCATGGATTCGCAGTGGTTCGTTTATGCGCTTCTGTGATTGGAGGTTTGTGCATCGGGCAAGGCTGAACTGTGTCCCGACTAATGCTGTGACCCATCGGTGGAATCCCGCTGCCCCCCAGGGGTGTCGGCGGTGTTGCTATCCCCGGGAGACTCTGGCTCACATTGTTGACCATTGTCCCCCGGGTATGGTACCCATTCGCCGCCGTCACAACATGATCCAGAGTCGCCTGGTCAAGGCCATTCGTCATGGGGACGTATATGTAGATCAACATGTTCCCGGTGATCCCTCCCCACATGAAAGACCAGACATCACTGTGGTGGAGGGAAATAAAATCACAATTGTTGACATTGCTGTCCCCTTTGACAATGGTTCCGATGCCCTTGCCACTTGCGCAGTTGCAAAGAGGGAAAAGTATGAAGGACTGCGTAAAGCATTGGTGGCTAAGGGCAAGGATGTCCAGGTGCTTGGGTTCATAGTGGGGGCACTGGGATCGTGGTTCCCTGGAAATGAGTCGGCCCTGAACCGGTTGGGAATCTCCCGGTCTTACCGGAAGCTGATGCGTCGGCTTTGTTGTATTGATGCCATAAAGGGATCCCGGGATATTTATATTGAGCACATGTCGGGCCATCGTCAGTATGAAGAGGTTTGAGGTTGGGACTTCCCTATTTCCCTTCCTCCCCTCCTTCCTTCCCCCCCCCCTTTTTTTTTTTTTTTTTAAATTTATTTATTTATTTATTTATTTTTTGTATGGTGTGCATGGTTTCTATGTTTGTCTAAGTGAATGGATCTTGCCAAACGGACGAGAAGCGCAAATTTCCATTTTTGGACTGGTCCCCTTTCTTTTTATGGCTTGGTGCCCTTAATTGGTCCTTGGGGGTTGTGTTCTTTTTATTTTGACATCCCCCCAGGGGCCTATTTCTATTCTCTTCTTGATTCTAACGGTGTGGAGGAATTTTATCCTCAGTGTCTATTCCTTTTTTAACCTTTTAATTTTGGTCTTTTATAAATTTTTAATAAATCTGTTCTTATTGGTTTAATAACCAATATGTCTCACATTGTGGGACTTCTCAATTAAACATATTTTTGTTTGGAGGAGTCAGATTACGAGCTTGCTCTGTCTGTTCCACGCATTGTCCTGGTATTGCATTATCTCCAGGATCAGTGCACCTCTTATAGAAACAAAGAAAAGAACGAACAGGTTTTGTTTAAAATTGAATCAAAAAGCTTTATCAGGAAAAGCAACCATCCTGACCTCATTCTCAATTTTTCATGTTTCAGTGGACGTTTAAGATCCCATGGTGTCCTTCGCTAAGAATAAGCGAGCTTTCGCCAGCACCCTGAGCCAATTGCAAATTCCTGCCCTCATTGCCTAATCCAGTATTTCATTTAATCATATTGTTTTACCAATTGTTCTAATTTTCATCACAAGTTCGTTTCCTGTATTTATCCGAAACGTCATTTCCTGCATTAGCTTGTTCCTCTTATAACTCATGAAGCTTTGAAATGGAAATAGCCCCAAAAGTAAAAGGATAAAACTTAATATGCAAACTTCATAATACTAGTACGTGCGTGGCCGCGCGTGCAAAAAAAAAAAAAAATCTTTCAAACCGCGAGCCAGAAACAACAACCACACAGGCCGTTCCTTCGCTCTCGCGTGCCCGTACGTGCGTGGCCATGGGTGCAAAAAAAAAACTTTCAAACCGCGAACCAGAAGCAACAACCACACAGGTCGTTCCTTTGCTCTTGTACGCTCGTACATGCGTGGCCGTACGTGCAAAAAAAACAACTTTCAAACCACATGCCAGAAACAACAACCACATAGGCTGTTCCATCGCTCTCGCGTGGCCATACGTGCAATAATTTTTTTTTTCAAACAACCACACAGGCCATTCCTCCGCTCTCTTAAACGACGACTGGATTGGGTCATTGTGTTTATCTATAAATGTGCATAAGAAATCGAGAAATTATTATAATACAGTGTCATCACTATCCGGAAGTCCGTACGCTGTAACCTGTAATGGGGAACGCGGCTGGGGATCTCTTCTCCAACGGCCACGCCTACGCAGCACCGTGTCCTGTCATTGGTTTGGTAAATAAATGGCCATAACTTGAGAACCACTTGTCCGATAAATATCAAACCTTGAAAAAGCACATACTCAGGTCCCCAACAATATAGCTGGCAAGTTTCAATTAGATCGGTCCAGTGGTTGTCGAGAAACAGCGGTCACAGACAGTGTAACCACTCCTCATTTTCATACATGCCAAGGTGAGCCAATGAAAAAAGCCAAGAATTCACAAGGTTTCGGAAAAGCGATGATAATAGAAAACCGATACGCCAAGAAAACCTATCCAAAACCAAGACGCCAAGGTGAACAACGAATAGCCAAGATCTTGTGAAAAAAGCCAAGGAATGGTCACACTGGTCACACACACACACACACACACACACACACACACACACACACACACACACACACACACACACACACACACACACACACACACACACACACACACACACACACACACACACACACACACACAAACAAACACACACAAATATTGCTGGAATTATAGATGGACTAGTGCATGCCCGTAGGTGCGTGCCTGCACTTGCACACAAACAACCAAAAAAACTTTCAAGCCGCGTGCCAGAAACAACAACCACACAGGCCATTCCTTCGCTCTCGCGTGCCCGTATGTGCGTGGCTGTACGTGCAAAAAAAAAAACTTTCAAACCGCGAGCCAGAAACAACAACCACAAAGGCCGTTACTTCGCTCTCGCGTTCTCGCGTCAACCACACTGCCACACACAGAGTTAATTAAAATCAAGTTTACCTCCCCGTCTTTGCTTGCCATGACATTCACTGCCATGTAACCGGCACGGCCCGTGACGTCATCATCGGCCAGTCGCCGTTCCTTCGCTCTCGTAAACGACGACTGGATTGGGGCATTGTGTTTATCTATAAATGCGCATAGGAAATCGATAAATTATTAGAATACAGGAAGTCAATTAAATTTTTGTCTCCTACTTGCTTATTTTCAATCGTAAGTTATCGCGTGTTTAAAATTTACTTCCCGGTTAGGAGCATACCGGTTCACTCTGATGTTACCGAAATTTATACACCATCTAATATGAAAACGATCATAACTTGGGGCATTGTATTTATCTATAAATGCGCATAAAATTAGAGAAATTATGTGAATACACGGTCATCATTATCCGGAAGTCCGTACGTTGTAACCCGTAATGGGGAATGCGGCTGAGGTTCTCTTCCCCTATTGGCCATGCCTACGCAGCAATGGGTCCTGTCATTGGTTGGTAAATAAATGGCCGTAACTTGGGAACCACTTGTCCGATTAATATTGTTACGGATCCGGGGTGGTGGGATTCTCACCCGACTCTTGGCGCCACCCTCACCACCGCCGTCTCCGGGGTTTATAACGCCGGCCAGCTCGGCACAGGTCTCGGGTCACGCGTCTTCAATCGCGATACCAACGTAATCCTGGACCTTACCAGTTGGGAAAATAGATCCCGGTTACAGACTGGTTTTGTCAAATGCGGAGCGTTTTATGCCAGTCTGTAACCATTTTGGTTTTATATACCAACTGAACGGATCGCTCCTCGATGCGACACGAATTAATCCATAGAGGCAACTTCATACGAGTCAACCAGATTTATTGGGGAACATTGGGGAACACAGCACAAGCAAAACATTCACGACAATGTTTTAATTAATCTATAACCCGATCTTAACAAGGGAACTACGGATTACGGGTTTTGAGGGGGTCTCTTCTAAGATATGCCTTATACAACACGTGCAGACAAAGACAGACAGACAGACAGCATGCATGCAAGACAGAGTACTTGGGGATGTTTCATGGACGAGAGGAAAGTGTCAAAAGCCTGAATGCAGCTCGTCACAAGACGATGTCCACGGATTCGAGCCCCAAACTCGAACACGCCGCATGGCGAAATGGAGGCTTCGTACTCTTGCTCCCGGCAGCGCCCGCGCACGCAGCCTCGGCACGTTCAAACCCCATGAGGTCGACTGCAACAGACCGTCAGATCGATGATGGGTTTCAGCTGATTTCTCTCAAGGTCCAGCATACAAGTCCAGGCCTGGCCTGTTCACCAGACAAGGCCAAATCGGGGTGCCGGGCTCCAGCAGACTGGGTCCATGGGATTCCAAAACGTCGTCGAGCCGTGAGGTGAGTCGGGACAGTTGGAGGCTCCGTCGTTAGACGCAGGTTGAACGCGTCGATCACCTCCTCTCGAAGCCGACTCCAGACTCACACCGCAGCCAGGTCCTCTCAGTTATTTTCCACATTTTCCTTTCCTTCTCACCTCGAAGCCCGAGGACGCTTCAAAACCGACCGTTCAACTCCGTCCTCTGTTTCTTCCTCTTCTTTTCTTCTTGGGATCTCTTCCCCATCGGCCACGCCTACGCAGCAACGTGTCTTGTCATTGGTTTGGTAAATAAATGGCAATAACATGGGAACCACTTGTCCATTTAATATCAAATCTTGAAAAGGCACATGCTCAGGTCCCCACCAATACACGTGGCAAGTTTCAATTAGATTGGACCAGTGGTTGTCGAGAAACAGCGGTCACACAGACACACACAGAGATTGCTGGAATTATAGATAGATAACTCACAATGCTTTCTCTATAACAACTAATTATTTTGTAAAAATGACGTTTCCGGGTTAAAAAACAATATTTTTTATTTAAACTCCCCACTGAAGCCACGCAGGGTGTTCTCATTGACCCTCATTTTCGGGATTGTTTGAAGTTATCGCTTCTCGGCCTCTCAAGGCTAAGATCAAGTGTAGTATCTGTTCTTATTGGTTTAATAACCAATATGTCTCACATCGTGGGACTAATGTATTAAACATATTTTTGTTTGGAGGAGTCAGATTACGAGCTTGCTCTGTCTGTTCCACGCATTGTCCTGGTATTGCATTATCTCCAGGATCAGTGCACCTCTTATTATAAACAAAGAAAAGAACGAACAGGTTTTGTTTAAAATTGAATCAAAAAGCTTTATCAGGAAAAGCAACCATCCTGACCCCATTTTCAATTAATTATCTTCCCCTGTCTCCCTCTTCACCCCCACCTTCTGAATACTTCCCCCTCACATCCTCTCAAATCTTCCCCCACACCCTACACTTTCACCACCATCTCAGATCGTCCTCAATCCTAAACCACGATCCCACATACTCTTCTTCACATCACCTGCCAAATCTCTCCTCCTTCCAATTTTCCAGTTTCCATCTTGTCCATCCCACACCTGCTTTTTGTGCGTTTCGTGTCCTGTTTTTGTCCATGACGTCCTGTTCCTTTCAGTGCACTCGGTGTTCCATGAGCCTCGACGATGACCACAATAAAGTAACCGAATAAGTCTGCAGTCTGCATCATTGGTTCGGGGCCACAGCTGTGTCTCCCTTCCAGTGCACTGGTACTCATTTCAGCGACCCCAGAAGGATGACATGCTGAGTCAACCTCATTTGGGGTTAATTCAATGGCAAACAGGGCTCCAACTCAAGACCTCAAAGACCCCAAGCCAGCCACCCTAACCACTAATCCAATACCAGGCAGTCCAGAGTGAAGGATATCTGTCTTTTCTCTCCCTCTCTCTCTCTCTCTGGACCTTTAATTTTCCCATGTGACCCTTAATTGAGATCAAACATGAGAGGAGGTTGGCTTTAAATGTTGGCGGGAGGGGTGGGATCTCGGGGGGGGGGGGTGGTATTTTGTGACAAATTGCAATTTCTACTTTTAGGAAATTGTGTTTTCTCTCTGGAATTTAAATTCGGTGTTCAAAAGTTCGAGGTGAAGTGACTGATCAGAGCTTTTCATTGCAACCACAACACATGTTTGAATACTTTCAACTCCTTGTACAAACTCGTTGCTTCCCTTGACTGACATTTTGGTCCTTCCCACTGTCATGGCGTGTGAAGGTGGCAATTTTAAAGGACATGAGGAACTGCCAAGAATTGATTGGTAAAGAGAAGGTGAACAAATGATTGTGATATTTCAGGAGAAAGCTCGTGTGGGACAATAAGCTCGAATTGGAGTTTTCAAGCGGATTGTTCATACACGTTTACACTGAGATTTATCTATTAACTCACCATTGTCATTAAGGAGTTAAATTCTGAGGATGCTCTGTCTGCTGAATGTGTTGCTCATGGACTGGCAGGAGAGCCAAGAGGTATACACACTGGTCTCCCAGCTGTCGAGCCTGCGTTTGAATGATGACCCAGATACAAACTGCCATTCTGGTGCTTCACATGAAGGGCGAGGCATCAATGTGTGCACCGTTCATCGGAAGGGGGTGAAGAGGGAGGACCTGTCTGCCAGGACTGGTCATTGGTCGACATTAAAGATCCTTGGGAGTCTTTCATGAGGAGGGGGTGAGTTATCTCCATCACCCTCAACAAATTGCTGCCTCATTCCGTGGAGCATCCTTTGCATCGGAGTAGCAAACCTTCCAGGATTGCTTGTCGACTCGACGTGATATGCCCCAGAGCTCCACCATGAACATGGGCTCGAACTAATGATTATTTTCTTATTTACGAATGAATACAACAAGTCGCTTCACTGACGGGAAAGAGAGAAAGAGAGGATGTGCGGAGTGAAGGGAGGGAGAGGAGGGGGGGAGGATTCCAGCAGATGTGACGTCCAGCTGAACGTACATCCGAGGGATGACACACACATTGATGAATCACCCTGCCTGTGATGACAGTTTATCGCCGAGTTGGGATTCAAACCCAGGCGACACAGCTTCGAGTGAGCATGCATCCTTGTCGGCTATGCTGCCGTGACTTGGCGATTCATTGCTTTATAAAACTGAAAGGATCCGAGCAGCAGTTTGACTCCTAAAAAAAAAGAAATAAAAAATAAAAAATATTTAATTTGGCCAATTAGCACATTCTATGATAATCTTTCCTCTCCTCGCCCTCCAGCGATTTGTGTGGTGGAGGAGGGGGGTTGGGAGGAGAGAAAAAAGGTGCATGGGGAAGGGGGAGGCATCATGGGGGGGAGTAAACATGAGGTGGGTGGGGAGGAAACATGAGGGGGGGATGGGAAGGCAGTATGAGGGAAGGAAATGCAAAAGCAGTTTGAGGGGAGGAAGTGGGAAGGCAGCATACCAAGGTGATAAAACTCGCCCAAACAGCGTTTTCTTTCCAACTGCCTTGTTCGTTATAAAACCGGGCGGTGGCATTTAAAAATCAAAACCAATGTTGTCTATTTGGTAACGGCTTAACGCGTTGCAGTCCCCCCCCCCCCCCACGCATTCCTCCAGCCTCCTCGTGGTCCATGCTAAATGTGCACGCACACCAGCAATTTACTCAACCTTTCACTCGCACACCTGCATGGATTTCCCCACACCCACACTGCACGGATTCTTGCACACCCACACTGCACGGATTTCCACACACCCACACTGCACGGATTTCCACACACCCACACTGCACGGATTTCCACACACCCACACTGCACGGATTTCCACACAACCACACTGCACGGATTCCCCCACACCCACACTGCACGGATTCCCCCACACCCACACTGCACGGATTTCCCCACACCCACACTGCACGGATTCCTGCACACCCACACTGCACGGATTTCCACACACCCACACTGCACGGATTTCCCCACACCCACACTGCACGGATTTCCACACACCCAAACTGCACGGATTCCCCCACACCCACACTGCACGGATTTCCCCACACCCACACTGCACGGATTTCCCCACACCCACACTGCACGGATTTCCCCACAACCACACTTCACGGATTCCACCACACCCTCACTGCACGGATTCCCCCTCACCCACAATGCACGGATTCCCCCACACACACACTGCACGGATTCCCCCACACCCACACTGCACGGATTCCCCCACACCCACACTGCACGGATTCCCCCACACCCACACTGCACGGATTCCCCCACACCCACACTGCACGGATTTCCCCACACTGCACGGATTCCCTCACACCCACACTGCTTGGATTCCCTCACACCCACACTGCACGGATTTCCCCACACCCACACTGCACGGATTTCCCCACACTGCACGGATTCCCCACACCCACACTTTGTCAGGGAATATTATCAAAAATCTGGCAAATCTGGGTACAAATTCCTTACCAAGAAATTTCTTCACCAATGTGTTTGTGAGGGCGTCCACTAACACATTACAAAAAGTTGAAATTCAACTCCCCTCGGGGAACCCGTGACAGGGGTCAACAGGGGTCACTGACCTTTTTTAAGATCAATTTTTTCTTATATTTACATTCTGGGTCACAGTATCTGACAGGAAGCATCGAAATTATTCAAAGTAGGCTCATTTTAAAGCTAAGAACATATCTGACATGGTGATACCTAAAACAAATCAATATGTTAAAAAGTTTACACAATTTTGAGCAAAAAAAACATAATTTTTGGGGTAAAAATTAACTTTTCTGGTCTACTATTCGTCTTCTAGGTAGATACCCCTTCGTTTCGTTTTTCTGAAAGTTTCCAGCAGACTGCCCAAGATATGCAGCCTTAATGTATTAAAAGTAAAACATTCTGGTATTTATAAAATTGAAATTATGAAAGGTCACTCACCTTTACTGTTTTCCCTTGTTGTCACATAAATTGTAATAACCGTTACAGGTATTTTTCTTTTGTTACCCTAATTTTTTAACCCTCGGTTTTTCCTTTGTAGGGCAGTATGGACGTAGACATTATTCATGCACCTCCGCTCAATTGCTTCATCTGTGAAGGCCCGGAGACGCCAGCTCAGAAGCTCGCACAGGCAACTCCTAAAGGCTACCCTACTCTGTTGGCGTATGCAGAAGCGGTTGGACTTGCCCTCAAGTGGTTGGAGGAGAACAATCCCTTCGACCACGATCGAGACAAGCATTTGCTTGTATCCTTCTCAACAGGATTCACAAGCACTGCAGATGACACAGTCAATGCTGAGAGAGCGGCGGAAGTAGGGAGGGAGATGCAGATAAAGCTGGACGGAAAGTCAGTGACATCGACCATCCAGGTGAAGTTCAAGGTACAGGCCCTGTCATCGCTCAGAAAGATTCCCAAGGTCAATGAGAATAAGATTCACTTAAACTCGCTCAAGTTGTTCAACCGACTGATAATTTTCGCCCAACGGCATATGACAGTCGAGACAAGCTTAAAGTATGAGCTGACTCCCTTCCCCTTGTCCTTGTTCAGCAACAAAGATCAGAAAATGAACAAGGCGAACAAGGCAGGCTTTTCCAAGACTAGCCTGAAGGAGTTCACCGATCCCCTTGACCTCACTGACCAAGCCTGCTCCAGTCTGGTGGTTGATGGCAGATGGCTTCTCTACATGGTAATGTGGGAACAAGGTCAGACTTGGAAGGAGATTGCTGACAGTTACCTGAGCTATGTGCAGTGTCTCGGCCGTCGGTCTCAGAAGATCACTGTGATCTCCGATGGCAATAACAGCTCGCCAAAAGATCACGACCACATCCGGCGTACCAAGAACTCCTGCTCTGATCTACAGATTCGACTGGATATGATATATTTGACACCAAAGGCAAAGTTCATGGAGAACACTCATAACAAGAGTGAGCTCATCCATCTCCTCTCTTCAACATTCCGGAAATGTCAGATCACCGTGGAGCAGTGTGACAATGATGATGACACTTCAATTGTGAGAGCAGCACTGGCTGCTGCTACAGATGACTCTGTTGAGGTCAGTAAAATTTTGTGTAGGTATTTTACTTACATTAACTACATTCCTTTTGATTTGTTTCTGTGTTGATAAAACAAAACAAAAAAACCTTGACATTGGCACATATAAAACTAATTAACTGAGTTAAATAAAAAAGAAGAGGCAATGTTATTTTTTTTAAATTTGACAAATCCAAATGTTGTGCTGCACTGGGCATCAGTAAACACATGATCGTCATTTTTGTAACGTCACTTGTATTTTGATGTGCCACATTGTTACGAAAGTGCATTTATCCTCAGAAAAGAAGAGTAGCATAGTTAAATAACTTTTCAATTGTTAAGTTCACCGTGTTTGCAAAATTCAAGACGCTTTGCTCATATCTTATTCTATTTTCAGGTGCGGGCGGAAGACGCGGACGTGCTGATAATGCTGGTACACCATAGCTCAAGCACCAACCATCCACTCTTCTTAACCAAATCGAAGGGCTCTTACGATGTCAGGAGGATCCGAGAAGCTCTCTCTGAAAGACAGAGGCGGTACCTGCTCTTTACTCATGCCTTCACCAGTTGTGATACGGTTTCTGCAATCGGGGGCCACGGGAAAACGACTCTATTTGACAGGTTTTGTGCAGGGGACATTGATGAACATACGGACATCTTCCTTGACGTACGGGCTACTAAGGACGTGCTGATCAGGGCCGGTATTGCGATTTTCCAGCACATTTACCATGAACCAGGTACTACGTTGGGTGCAATTCGATACAACATGTTCTCGCGGAAGGTGGCGGCCGGGCTGATCAAACCAGAGACTCTGCCTCCAACAGAGGGTGCAGCTGCACAGCATTCTCTCCGTGCCTATCTCCAAACCCGGGACTGGATGCTGCTGCAGAGCATGTCTTTGGACCCCAGTGACTATGGATGGATGGTAGGGGTTCGTGGTTACGAGCCAGATCCAACAGTAGACCCCATGGCTCCTGAGGAGCTGCTCCGGTTCACGACTTGCAATTGTGCTGGAGATTGCAGCAACCGGCAGTGCAACTGCAAGTAGAATGGTGTCAAGTGTATCTCAGCATGCAGAAGTTGTAAAGGCATTACATGTATGAACTGTATCCCTGATGATGTAGAGTCTGGAGAAGACTCAGACATCGACTCCTGAGGTATTTGACATTGTGGAGCAGTATCGATTTAAACCCTTACACAAAAGCGGACGAACCGACGGTAAATCGATTCCGGATTCCCAGTAACGGTTATTACAATTTATGTTACAATAAGGGAAAACAGTAAAGGTCAGTGACCTTTCATAATTTCAATTTTATAAATACCAGAATGTTTTACTTTTAATACATTAAGGCTGCATATCTTGGGCAGTCTGCTGGAAACTTTCAGAAAAACGAAACGAAGGGGAATCTACCTTGAAGAGGAATTGTAGACCAGAAAAGTTAATATTTACCCAAAAAATTATATTTTTTTGTTCAAAATTGTGCAAACTTTTTAACATATTGATTTGTTTTAGGTATCACCATGTCAGATATGTTCTTAGCTTTAAATGAGCCTACTTTGAATAATTTCGATGCTTCCTGTCGGATACTGTGACCCAGAATGGAAATACAAGAAAATTTTATCTTAAAAAAGGTCAGTGACCCCTGTTGACCCCTGTCACGGGTTCCCCGAGGGGAGTTGAATTTAAACTTTTTCAAATGTGTTAGTGGACGCCCTCACAAACACATTGGTGAAGAAATTTCTTGGTAAGGAATTTGTTCCCAGATTTTTGCAATATTCCCTGACTAACTGCACGGATTTCCCCACACCATGCCGCAGCATTACCTCCTCCACAGCGCCACACACCACGGGCCCAGGTTCGAGTTCAGACCGCGAACGCACGAAACCCACGCACCGCACACATGTAACTAAGAACAGACACGCACACGCCCCACAATCCCCACACGCCCCACAATCCCCACACGCCCCACAATCCCCACACGCCCCACAATCCCCACACGCCCCACAATCCCCACACGCCCCACAATCCCCACACGCCCCACAATCCCCACACGCCCCACAGTCCCCACAGTCCCCACAGTCCCCACACGCCCCACAATCCCCACAGTCCCTACACGGCCCACAATGCCCACACGCCACACAATCCCCACAATCCCCACACGCCCCACAATCCCCACACGCCCCACAATCCCCACACGCCCCACACTCCCCACACGCCCCACACGCACCACACTCCCCACAATCCCTACACGCCCCACACGCCCCACAATCCCCACACTCCCCACAATCCCTCCACGCCCCACAATCCCCACATGCACCACACTCCCCACACGCACCACACTCCCCACACGCCCCACACTCCCCACGCGCACCACACTCCCCATAATCCCAACACGCACCACAATCCCCACAATCCCCACACGCACCACAATCCCCACAATCCCCACACGTCCCACAATCCCCACAATCCCCACACGCCCCACTGAGAGTTATTTGTTCCTATTTCCACCACTTCCACGTGTGTTGTCTCCACACCTCTTCACTTGCAGCAACAAAAAGTTCCTCTTCGCTTGAAGCAACCAAGACTATTGATATAATAGTATATTTATGTTGATATAATAAGTATACAGTATTTATATCGATATTTTGTGATGAAAGAAAATCTCCAAAACGGAAACGGAAAACCACGAATGTAATTTCCGGAAAACAAATAAACGACCCGTGTGGACTGTGCCGTCATGGATTATAAAAACAGGTTATTAAACACGAGGTTTCACTCAGTGAAGTTACATTTTCTGCACATTCCATAATCTTTGCTTCACTCAATATAATCGTCTAAAGAGTAGAAATAATTAAGTTTATTTCTTTGCTTGAATAAATACACTAAGTTATATAAATCGCTAATTTGTTAAAATTTTTGATTTCACTCCAGATTTTGACTGATTTTTGTTCACCAGATCCGATTTTAAAATCCGATATAATATTTTGATTATATACTTTAATTCGTCCGTGAGAGTCGATGGTGTTTCCAAATCGAGGTGAAATGAAGACGAGAGAAGAACCTTCAGAGTGTCGGCTTTATTCCATTTGATTGAAGCCGCTTCTACGGGCACATCAGGGGACACAGGCGCAGCAAGGAGTACATAAGCAGTAAGGTATACACGTGCAACTAATCACCGCAAAATAAATCAGTATAAGCCCGGAGTCCGATATACTCTCAATTCTCACCATTCAACGAGCACCAAGTGAACCGCCGCCGTAAACGACAATGCCCCTGGGACAATCACCCCGACCGAGCGGAACCTCAGCTTTATCTCTTCCGTGCTCGAGCCGTGCAACATGTGATCACACGTCACGACCTTCAATTCACCACATTCTCCCCGTCTTTAAAATGTAACTAGAGGCCCAACTAACGCACCATGATTACTTCAGCGCTATAGGAGTATACATTTCAAGCAACGCGAACTATCTAAACTACAGAAGCATACATGCCAAGCAGTGAGGATTATTTTGAGTTGTAGGAGCATGGTAATGAGCATCGATATATTATGTAACGAGCATATAGGAGCATGAGCATTGAGGATGCCGATAATCCCCTTTACAGATCGAGTCGGCGAGGGGGTATTATTCGTCGACCTCTCCGGGAGTAGATGGCAGTTTCACTTGAGGGAGGCTTCCGATCCTCTTGGTGAGCCTCAACTCGTGCCGGAGATGACTCCCCGATCGCTCTCGGGTGGAACGCGGCAGCTCCGTCGTCACCCTTCTCAGGTGGAGTCCCTGGGGGGGGGGGGGGAACACCTGGGGAGGGGATGTCAGAGGGAGGAGTGCCAGAAGGTGGTGTACCTGCGGGAGGAGTACCTGAGGGAGCCAAATGGCGAACCGACACAGTGGTCTCCCTGCCATCCGGGAGCCTGACATGAGCATACTCTGGATTAGTATCGATGAGTTCGACCTCTTCCACCATGGGTTCATACTTGCTTTGTCGTACCGGGCGTTTCATGAACACTGTTCCGGGATGGGTTTGCCAGTTGGGCACCGATTGGCCGTCAACATAACGTCGTTGGTGAGTAAACATTCGTTCGTGAGGAGTTGCATTGGTGGACGTGCAGAGCAAAGAGCGTATGGAATTCAGAGCGTCGAGAAGGGTAACCTCCCACCGCTCGGGGCCCAGTCCTCTTGATTTCAACGCCAGAGTTACGGCTTTCCAAATAACTCCATTATATCGTTCCACCTGCCCATTACCCTGTGGGTTGTAACCCGTCGTTCGACTAGTAGCTATGCCGTGCTCTAATAGGAATTGTTTTAGCCCGGCCGACATGAAACACGGCCCTCTGTCTGAATGTATGTACGAAGGTTTCCCAAACATAGCGAAGAGGTCAGACAGACATTTCACGACAGTGCCCGAGGTCATATCCGAGCACGGAAATGCGAAAGGGAACCTTGAATATTCATCAACAACAGTGAATATGTATCTGTTGTCTGTCTCGGTCGGCAGGGGCCCTTTGAAGTCAATGTTTAGTCTCTCGAAGGGAGAAGTGGCCTTGATCAATCTGCCAGAAGCCGCGCCATAGAATCTGGGTTTTAGTTCAGCACAAACAGGGCATGAAGCATTCATTTGTTTAATATCTTCAATAGAATAGGGAAGGTTTTGTCTGCGCACGAAATGTGCCATTCTGGTTACCCCCGGGTGGCACAGAGACACATGGAGGTCTTGCAAAGCCCGACTGATTGTCGCCGAACAGTAGACCCGAGAGAAGGTGTCTGCAGCAGGGTTTTCCCTCCCGGGCCGGTAGACTATGTCGTAACTATAGCAAGCTTGGTCTATCCGCCATCTCATAATTTTTTCATTCTTAATTTTCCCGTTATTTTTCGCATCAAACATGAATGCCACAGATCGTTGGTCCGTAACGAGCGTGAAGTGGTTTCCCAGTAAATAATGTCTCCATTTACGCAGGGCTTCGACAATGGCGTACGCTTCCTTCTCTATTGCCAAGTGTCTCTGCTCACTTCCAGAGAGAGTTCTCGAGAAGAACGCGACGGGCCGCCCAGACTGATTAAGCGTAGCAGCTATCGCGTGATCAGAAGCATCTGTTTCCACCACGAAGGGCACCGAGCTATCGATCGATAAAACCACGGAATTACTGATATCATCTTTGAGGCTGTGGAAAGCTGTTACAACAGCGGCATCTGGTGGAAAGTTTTTGCAATGCACTAGGGGATGTATTTTCTCGGAGTATTGCGAAATCCATCTTGCATAGTAAGCGAACATGCCGATCACCCGGCGCATTGTCTGCAGGTCCTGAGGTGGGGGTAGCTCACGAAGTGGGCGCAATCGTTCAGGATCAGGCTTAATCGTGCCGTCGGCTATCGTGTAGCCGAAAAGGTCAATTGACCTTGCCGAGAATACGCATTTCTCGTAGTTGAGGGTCAGATTATATTTTCTAGCAATGCTCAAGAATCTGTCCAGATTCATGTCATGTTCCCCCTGATCCCTACCGCACACTGTGACATTGTCCACGTAAACAAAAGTGTCTTTGAGGTTTTCTTCTGAGATGATGTCGTCCATAACCCGTTGGAAGCAAGCTACTCCATTCGTGACACCGAACAGAATCCTCCTGAATTGGTAGAGGCGTCTACCTGCCTGGAATGCGGTGGAAGGTTTGTCTTCCTCTCGGATGGGAATTTGATGATAGGCGCTTCGCAAATCGATGGTGCTGAATATCTTATAATTGGCCACGCGTTCGACCATCTCGTCTATGCGCGGCAAAGGGTAGGCGTCGAGTTGGGTGAAACGATTGACCGTTTGGGAATAATCGACAACCATTCGTTTCTTATGATTCTGATTGGCGGTGACCAACACCTGTGCACGCCATGGCGAATCGCTCGGTTCTATAATTCCTTCTTCCAGTAATCGCTTGGTCTCTGAAGTGATGAAGTTCATATCAGCAGTGGTATATCGCCGCGATTTGATCGCTATCGGTTTACAGACCGGCGACAAGTTAGCAAATAGCTGGGGGGACGTTACCTCTGCGGTGGTCAAAGCATTTAAAATTAGACGAGGTTTGCTTCCTCCAAAGGGTATTTCGACGCTCGTGTGCTGCTTGAGGACATTATGACCCAGAATTACGTCTGCGCATAAATCACGAAGCACCAGTACCCTTACATCCCGATGCGTGTACCCTTTTACGTCCAATTCAACATTGCAGTACCCTCGTACGCGGGACTGTAGTGATGTGGCGGCCATGCATACCGTATTGTCTGTCGGGTGGATCTTCCATTTCCTGCCCTTCACTAGCGAGCTGTTGACGAAACTTTCAGAGCTACCGGTATCAATCAGTGCCTCAGCCATATGCCCGTTAATTCGTACGTTGATGATAGCCTTGGATAGATTCCCCGGTGAGGCTGCAGTTAGTTTCTTTTGCGAGTAGAGAGCCGCAGAAGTGGGTTTATTTCTCCTTAGAGTAGATTTACATACCCTGGCATAATGCCCTTTCTTGTCACAATTCATGCATGTGGCATCTCTGGCGGAACATTTGTGGCGAGGGTGTCTTTTGTACCCACAAAAGAAGCATTTACCAACCGGAGCAGTTGCTGAGGAGTTTGACGTGGTCTGGGTATCCGGCTCCTCGGGTTTTTCTCCATCCCCTGTGTCAGGCTGTGTCTGTGTCTGTGGGGTTCCTTGAGTTTCCACCGTAGCAGCGTTCATTAGCAGCATCAGAGTCCAAAATGACTCAGATTGCTGCTGAGCCGTATCCATCGCTCGAGCCTGATCGACTACCTTTTCAAGAGTGGGTTGCCCTTTCTCTAGTAAGCGTTGCTGTATGTGGGCTGATCTGAGTCCTTGGATAAATGCCTCCCGGGTCGCTTCATTTCGGTGTTCCTCGGCGTTTACGGCCCGGAAGCTGCCGTCTTTTCCCAGCTGTTTCAGAGCTTGCAGGAACTGATCGATTGTCTCCCCGGCTCCTTGCTTGCGTGTGTTGAGAAGATGTCGTATGTATACCTCGTTCTTGCGCTTCACGTAGAGCGCCTGCAGCACGTCGATCGCTGCTTCGTAGGTGTCACACTCCGAGAAGAGCCTGTACACGCTGGGCGAGACATGATTCACGAGGGCGGCCAATTTGTCAGCTCCCTCTTCGATGATGGTCAGATAGTGTGAGAAGGAACGGAACCAATGCGACCATTTCATTTCTGAGTCAGTCGCGTTTGGGTCTGCGTCGAACCTCTCTGGTTTGTCGATCTTGTCCATCGTTGGTTGAGAGAGCCGAGAAAACCAAATGGAATAAATTGAAATGAAAACGAGAGATGAACCTTCAGAGTGTCGGCTTTATTCCATTTGATTGGAGCCGCTTCTACGGGCACACCAGGGAATACAGGTGCAGCAAGGAGTACATAAGCAGTAAGGTATACACGTGCAACTAATCACCGCAAAATAAATCAGTATAAGCCCGGAGTCCGATATACTCTCAATTCTCACCATTCAACGAGCACCAAGTGAACCGCCGCCGTAAAACGACAATGCCCCTGGGACAATCACCCCCGACCGAGCCGAACCTCAGCTTTATCTCTTCCGTGCTCGAGCCGTGCAACATGTGATCACACGTCACGACCTTCAATTCACCACACGAGGCATGTTTGAATTGGCCGAACAAAATGGCGAATTAGGACCCCCATCGAGCGTGAGCGAGGAGTCCGAGGGTGTCCAAGGATACGCCTGATGAGAAAGGAGATAATTCAGGTCGTTAATTATCTTCAACAGGGGTGTGTTAATGAACCCATAAACCAAATTTTCAGTCGTGCACTTTCTTGGAGTTTTATTAGTTTGCATGCAAAGTTTCAGGCTGTTATGTTTCATAGTTTTGGAGTTATGGAGGACACACACACACACACACAGTGACATTTATTCGTGGAGAACTGTTGGGTGGTCGCTTGACTACCTTATTCTCCGGTTTTCCGTCTGTCTGTTTGTATGTAATGGACAGCTCTGGAGGCCAGAGGAGTCAAACGATTTTGATGAAACTTGCCTGATAGGTTCATACCAGGATCTAGTTGCATCTTTTGAGCACCGTTGCTGTGGACGCCACCGTTGTTGAGCAAAGGGACTTTGAAATTTTTGAAAAAATCTGGAAAATATTTATGTTTACGTTTTTTTCGAAAATCAAAAATCAGCTTCTGCGCTTTTATGCGCACTAAAATCAACGTCTTTGTCAAAAAATTTCAGCCCGATCCGTCAAAAACTGTATGACTCGTATGCAATTATATAGCGACCACCCATGTAGCCTACCGGCTTGTTGATTCCTTTGTGATTGTGTGATGCACAGAAAGAATGGGTGCACACAGTGAGTGGAATAATTGTAAAATTAAAACAGGGATTCTGTCAGATTCCCTCAACCTGAAACTGTGCTTTTAATAAAAAAAGAATTTTAAACAAAACATTTTTTTGGCAATGGTGGCTCATTGGTAACCCAGTGTGAAGGTAAGAAAGGTGACATTTTGTTTTGTCTGGAAGCTGCTGTTCATGCATCAACCACAGACCAGGCAATCCTTCACTTGCTATGTAAGAGGGACAAAGTGTCTGAATTCTATTCCTTCCTGCACAGCTCACAGAACCATTCATGGATGTATCATCATTGTGATCTCCAAGTTTTCTCATTCCAGAAGTTCTACATCTGCAACAATGCACAGAAGCTGAGTGACAGAAAGGAAGCTGGTGGGTTTGGGAATACGTACGAGAGAGATATAGAGAGAGAGAGAGAGAGAGACAGACAGACAGACAGACAGACAGACAGACAGACAGACAGACAGACAGACAGACAGACAGACAGACAGACAGACAGACAGACAGACAGACAGACAGACAGACAGACAGACAGACAGACAGACAGGCAGACAGACAGACAGGCAGACAGACATGCGGTGGGTCACACAATGGAAGAGTGGAGCTGTGGAGATCTTATGAGACAAACCAAGGATTCGGAAAGTATTGAGAGGACCTGAGATATGAATGAGCTAAATCAAGAAAGGAACAAACTATGACTCACGTGATTACATTACAACACATTGTCACATCCAATTAAATTGTTATGTATCTGCAGATATTTTTTGGAGTCAACTATGGGATGAAAGCGGCACCACATTTACACCCTAGATTTTAGTCCCCATCCAAGTTGCTGTTAGTAGATTAGCTTGTTGGACTACTCTACCGGTCTAAGGTTTTAAAACATCCCCGTTTTTCCAGTTTTTACTCAAATTTAAGCAGTTTGATATTTCAATGTACGCTAAAATTAAAGCAAAGTGCAAATAAACAATTGCAGATAAAAAAAGAAATCATGGAATCGTTTTGTTGAACAAAATTTAATCTAAATTTTTGACTCATCAAAGTAGCCACCTTTTACAGATATAACAGCCGAACATACTCGTGGGATTCTTTCCACAATGGAAATCAAATATTGTTCGGAAAGTTCTTCCCAACACTGTTGCAGAAGTTCCCACAAATGTGTTGCCCTTGTAGGTTGCTTTGTTTTCACCCTTCTGTCCAGTTCATCCCAAACCAGCTCAATGGGGTATAAGTCTGAAGACTGTGCTGGCCATTCCATGATTTGAAGCCTACCGTCTTGTTCTTTTCTTCTATGGTAGATTTGACACAGCCTGGAGGTATGTTTTGGGTCGTTATCTTGCTGTAGGATGAACCCCTGACCAACTATGCGTAGAGCAGAGGGTATTGCATGCAGTGCTGGATTAACCATGAGGCAGACAAGGCATGTGCCTTCGGGCCAGCCAAAAATTATTTTCACATTAAATATTTGTCTTTTTTTGTATTAAATATTTTGTGATTGAATGAGTTCATCTTTTTTCTAGGGTCCATTTCCATGAGCCCGAGATCTAATTTAAAATTTTCAGGCCATTCTCGAAAATTTCAAAATGTGCCTTCGGGCCAGCCGAGGCTTAATCCGGCACTGATTGCCGGGCGCTGCAAAATGCTGTGGTCGTCCTTTTGGTTCAAGGTGCCAGTCACTCTGTGCAAGTCGCCGACTCTGGATTCAGCAAAAGAGCCCCAGATCATCTCGCTTCCTCCTCCATGTTTGACAGTTGGTGTCACACACTGAAGAACCATCCTTTCGCCGACTCGACGGCGTACAAAAACCCTGTGTGATGAACCGAAGATTTCAAATTTTGATTCATCGGTCCATAAGACCTTCTTCCAGTTTTCAGTAGTCCACTGGTGGTGCTTCATGTCCCAGGCAAGACTCTTTCTTATTTTGCCATCTTAGCAATGGCTTTCTTTTGCAACTCGACTTGTCAAACCTGCAGCTCGAAGTCTTCTCTTCACAGTTGAAACTGAAACTTCCTTACTTCGACCAGTGTTAACCTGTGCTTTAAGCTGCTGTCCTGTGAGCCGCCTATCACGTAATCTGTTTACTCTCAAAAACTTGTCTTCTGATTGTGTTGTGGCTTTGGGTCTGCCAGACCTCTTCCTGTCAGAGTTTCCTCCAGTTTCCAAGTGCCTTTTGATAGTGCAGGAAACTGTAATCACTGACACCTTGGCTTACTTTGCAATTTCTCGAAAGGAAAGACCTACACTTTTAAGGGTGATCATGGTCTGTCTGTCTTCCTTTGTTGTCTTTTTCTCGCCATTCTGGTGGCAATGTACTACTTCCTGAAGTGCAATATTGTCCAAATAATGCTTCAGAGGGTGTAGCAACACAGTCTGTTCCAACACTGCTTTTATACAGACAGGGGGTTTGAAACTCATCGACAAAATTTGAGACACCGGTAGGAATTGTTTGCATCAACTTCCAAGGCTTCCATTTACTTCCATAATTTACTTCCATTGCTGCAGAACAGCTGCAGTTGCTAACCCATTACTTGTTCCCTGAAAAGGGCCTTTGAACAACTCTGAAATTTACATTATTTTTCAGCTCTTGGTAACCTAAACTTTTAAGTGTATATATGTGCAGGTCGGACACGTCACCTTAAAATGGTGCAGAGATTCTACAATGGTGAAAAGAACAATAGCATAATCAACCGAGGATTATATCTTGCAACAATAACTCAGAGGTCCAAGGTTTCAACCAAACAGTGGCCTGAAAGTGTGACTACGGTGGGCACATTTGGCAAGCCTTGACATTGCCCTTGGGAAGAGGAATGGTGTATGGATGAGGAGAGGAGTGGGAGGATTGTCTGGGGTGTGAGTGTCAGGATGAGCACAATGAAAGGGAAGGGGAGTTAAAGAATACAAGGTTGGGGGAGGAAAGGCAGATGGAAAACGGGTCTTCAAGAGACACCTGAGGAAGATGTCTGCAAAAGGTGGTGAGATATACTGCATATAGATTCAGCTGGATTTGTTCAGACAACTTACACGATGTCAGTTCTGTTTTTGTCAAACTTACAAGGGGAATACACTCATTACACATTACGATATGGGCTGGCATGATGGCCAAGACGAGAGGCACGCACACGCACCTCTAAGCCGTCTCACCTGGGTTTGAATCCCGACCCAGCTATAAACTGCCATCCTGGTGTTTCACAGGCAGAACGTGATTCGATAATGTGTGTGCTGTCCCTTGGATGGGACGTTAAATGGGATTGCGGTCTGCCAGCATTACTCAGTGGACGTTTAAGATCCCATGGTGTCCTTCGCTAAGAGTAAGCGAGTAAGGATTGGTCAACATGTTCCATGGAGAGGGCATTGCCTTGGGGCCGAGGGCACCATGATGCCTGTTTGGAGGAACCCCTGGGCCATGATTCTGGAATCCCTGCAGAGGACAGCCCCGATGGCCCAAACAATTTAAGTCTCATTCCTCCCTCCAAGGCTTCAGGATGGCTGTTCAGCACCTCCTCGAGTCATCACCCATTCAAACGCAGGATCTCTCCTCCCCTCAATGACTCATCCCACACCCAGCCCTTTCTTTCCAGGTTATTGTTTTCTCCCCTCCCTCACCAACCTCAATTTTTTTTTCAATTCTTGTTCCATTGCCATTTCATCACCAATTTCTTCATCTTTTGTCAGCCCCCTTTTTCATATGATTGAGTTTGGTACATTGGTACACTGAATGGATCAGGACACAACAGGACTGAGAGAGGTGGTCGGGGGGGGGGGGGCAACATCAACAGCAGAGTTTAGGTCTAAGATAGAGGAAGACTTGGACAACCAGTGGGTGTGGGGATGAATGAGGGGCAGGAGAGGCTTCATGAGGTGGACAATATGGATACAGAGGGAAACTCCAAGGAGGGAAACTGGAAATTTGGAAGGAGGAGGGGTTGGGCAGGAGGGATTATCGAGGGTAGAAAAGATCATGGTTTTGGATTGGGATGATAGGAGATGGTGGTGAACAGCTGTCTTGAAAAGCTGGAGGGAAGAATGGGATTGAAGAGCATATGGAAGTTGGTGTCACAGGTTGGAAAAAAAGAGGAAAGAATGAGTGGAGGTGAGCAGCGATCCTGTATTTGGGGAGTTTCACTGAAAGCGGTTGATGGTGGACTGTGTGTGCCCTGCAGAAACCTGGCCTTGGTTTCCATGGCGTCAACCTGAGCCAGATGTAAGGCAGGGGAGCAAGCCCAGAGGGGAGGGCAGCGCTCTATCAAGTTGCGGATGAAGGCCTTGTCGGTGCATCCATGGATAGGAGTTAAGGTGTGCCAAGGAAGGGCTTTGTACAACGAAGGATGCCTTGTCCACTGCTGCCTTTGGAGGCCAACTTTGAAATGTGGTTTACTCAAGAACATTATGGCTGATGGTGACACCCAGGAGTTTCAATGACTGAACTTTCTCAAGAGGATTGTTGAGAAAGTAGATGGGGGGAGGGGAGGGGGTTGCCAGATTGTACTTTCGGAGAGAGATCGTGAGAGTGTGAGATTTTACAAGCTTGAAAGACAAGGTCCACATGTTTGATGAGCCTCCACCCTTTGACAGGTTTTGTTTTTAACCCTGATGGGTGGCCATATCCAAACACGCTCCTCACCAGGAAAGCGGAAACCTGGTGGGGGAGATGGTTTAGTCGCTGACAACCCGACAATGAAACAGATTAGTACAGGTTTACATGGTACCTGCAGCAACTCACAGATGTGATCTGGCCTGACCTGACAATTTATTTTAACAATAAAATTATCTTGGAAAGCTCAAAACATGCAGATTAAAAACTCACTCTTCAAAACGACAGGTATCTAATTAGTCAAAGTACATTCCAAATGATGCAATTGTTTACGTGAACAAATCACATGAACGTATGAAGTTTTCTTTTTTTCATTGCAGGATCGAGTCTCAAGGAAGAGTGAATGGAGGGTATAAACTGACATGGGGCGGTGAGTCAACGCTTTGATGCAGTAAGTAAGGGAATGAACAAAGAAGAGACAGAGAGAGACAGAGAGAGACAGAGAGAGACAGAGAGAGACAGAGAGAGACAGAGAGAGACAGAGAGAGACAGAGAGAGACAGAGAGAGACAGAGAGAGACAGAGAGAGAGGGAGAGAGACAGAGAGAGACAGAGAGAGACAGAGAGAGACAGAGAGAGACAGAGAGAGACAGAGAGAGACAGAGAGAGACAGAGAGAGACAGAGAGAGACAGAGAGAGACAGAGAGAGACAGAGAGAGACAGACAGAAAGTGAGAGAGAGAGACAGAGAGACAGAGACAGAGACAGAGACAGAGACAGAGACAGAGACAGAGACAGAGACAGAGACAGAGACAGAGACAGAGACAGAGACAGAGACAGAGACAGACACAGAGACAGAGACAGAGACAGAGACAGAGACAGAGACAGAGACAGAGACAGAGACAGAGACAGAGACAGAGAGAGAGACAGAGAGAGAGAGAGAGAGAGAGAGAGAGAGAGAGAGAGAGAGAGAGAGAGAGAGAGAGAGAGAGAGAGAGAGAGAGAGAGAGAGAGAGAGAGAGAGAGACACACACAACTGGCAAACAAGAGGATTGGGTTAGGCAGGGACAATGGTGGGTATTCCAGATCATGGGTAGGGATTGGGGGGATGGTGGTGCACCACCTGCTTGAAGCCCTGGAGAGAAGAGTGGGGTCCACTGGAAAACAGATCCACAGAAGGGAGAAATCTTGTTTCATTCTATGCAAAAGTTAAATAAGACAATATTACAGGAATCATTGCAAATCAATTATTTTATTCTTTATCCTGGAGATTTCCACTCGTGCTGGTGACAAGATCAATGGAGATTGGAGAGGGTACCTGGAAGTAAGATTAATGGAGAAGGTGACTACATAAAGACTGGAAAATAGAAATATATGTAATATTTAATTCAAAACGATGTTCGCACCCACAGGTCCTGATAAATCACTAAACTGGACTTTGGTGACCTCTAACAGGTGCTCCCGCGAATGTCCAGCAGCTGAACAGAGCGTTGGTCTTGAACAAGCTCACTGTCGTCGCCCTGTTTCTGATTCTCCTCTCCGTCCTCATCTCCACTGCATTTTAAGGATGTGTCCGAGGCCTGAGATGAATGAACCAATGTGCTTCTACGTGATCCAAGCCTCCGCCGTCCAGCCACCACATTCACAAGGCCTGCAGATACCACCTTGGACAAAAGAGATGGAAGGAAGGGCAGCAGTGTGTGTTTGTGTGTGTGTGTGTGTGTGTGTGTGTGTGTGTGTGTGTGTGTGTGTGTGTGTGTGTGTGTGTGTGTGTGTGTGTGTGTGTGTGTGTGTGTGTGTGTGTGTGTGTGTGTGTGTGTGTGTGTGTGTGTGTGTGTGTGTGTGGGGGGGTCGTTTGGCAGCTTAGCTGCCGGAGTAGCTATCATTTCTTGAAGCGCGACTGTGTTGCTGATGCAGTGCCCCTCTACCAGTACACATAGTGGAACTGGTACTCATTTCGCCGACCTCAGAAGGATGACAGGCTGAGTCAACCCCCTGGTGTATTATTTCAGCAGCCGACTGGACTTGAACTCAGGACCCTCGGATCCCAAGCCGCCACCCTAACCACTGAGCCAACACCAGGCACTGAGAAACGGTCATGCTGACGTTTTAAATTTTCAACGCGTCAAAATAAAAAAACAGGAAAACATGACAATTCTGAAACATAACCTTAAATTAAAAAAATATATCGAGGCATTACCCCTG
>NC_140974.1:65500179-65505179 GCF_056783735.1 Eptatretus burgeri
AAAAAAAATATATCGAGGCATTACCCCTGGGCACTCATCTGGTATAATAATGATACTGAGGAAGAAGTCAATATGGGACAGAATCAGCAAAATGTACCAATAAACCAATATTGTGGCCGTGATTGGTTTTATATTTTATACCATATTTAATATGTTTTTAAATCGCATGAACCAATTTTGGTATATCACGGGTGATTCAGGTTGTGGTCAAGTTTCATCGAAATCGTATGTATAGATTCAGAGAAGTTGCAAGTGTTTACGGACGGACGCACGCACACACAACGCACCATCCCACAAGGTCCCCAGAACTCCGTTCCAGATGAGCCAAAAGGCGAGGTATATTTATTTAATTAGTTCCCTGCTTACTCAAAAATTAATTTTGTTCACTCAGAGACATCGAAAGAGTTGAAAGATGATTTTCCATCAATTCAATCTGGCAAACCTTATTTCTGGTATTGAGCAAAATTATGACGTCATTTTGAGGTTTGCTCCCTTCCAGGTTTCCGTCTCCAATGGAGACACAAAACGAATTTTGTGTTGGACCCAGGTCAAAAGTTAATACTATGCACACTTACAATATAATCCACAATTTAATCAATTGCACAACAGAATAATTATAATGGAGAATGTTTTCCAAAGCGAGATTATGTTAAAAAAAATTATTTTCTCTACTGAAGCGACGCGGGGTGTTCTCATTGACCCTCATTTTCGGGATTGTTTGAAGTTATCGCTTCTCGGCCTCTCAAGGCTAAGATCAAGTGTAGTATCTGTTCTTATTGGTTTAATTGTTATTTAATTGTTATCTGTCACTTTTCTGTCGTGGGGGTCAGGGTCGGTGATGTGTTATTCTCGATTCAGGGTCGAACCATGCCAGCTCTGAGTAGCGAGGAGCATTATCGCTACCTCGGGACCCCCATCGGTGTGTATAGAGATGATGAGGACGTCTGCTCATTGGTTACCAACATGATGGCGGACGTCCTCAAAATTAAACAATCATTGCTAGCACCATGGCAAAAGTTGGATGCGATTCAGACCTTTGTCCAGCCCTGCCTCTCTTTCGCGTTGCGCACGGGAGAGACGACCAAGAAACAAGTTAATAGGCTGGTATCTGCGGTGGTCAGTGCGGCGAAGGAGATCTGCCAGCTTCCGGTCCGCGCTTCTAATAATTATATTTTCGCGGGCCGGGACGTTGGTGGATTAGGGCTTCAACACCCGTGGTCGGAGGCAGACATCCAAACTGTCGTTCAGACGGTGCGGATGCTGTCCTCCAGCGACCTTTCCTTACGCGGCATTGCCACGCAGCAGCTCTTGTCGGTCGTCCACCGGACGATCCGCTGTGTTCCCGTTGAGTCGGACGTGGATAAGTTCCTGTCTGGCTCGATGGAAGGGCCATTGGCGAACTCCGGGTACAGCGGCCAAATTTCCACGCTCTGGTCTCGGGTGAGGTCCGCGACGCGGCGGTTGAATGTGACTGTCCGTCGTGCCCTCTCAAGGGAGCCCGTTGTGACCCTGGGCCATTCCCGAGAGTGCAGCTCTAAAGACGTGTGTCCTGCACTTCGGGAGTGGACCAGGGAGAAGTTTGCACAGCGGTTGCTCGGCCTCCCGGACCAGGGAAAGGTGGCCGCTGCACTGAAAACGGATAAGTTTGCCAACGGTTCCTCATGGATTCGCAGTGGTTCGTTTATGCGCTTCTGTGATTGGAGGTTTGTGCATCGGGCAAGGCTGAACTGTGTCCCGACTAATGCTGTGACCCATCGGTGGAATCCCGCTGCCCCCAGGGGTGTCGGCGGTGTTGCTATCCCCGGGAGACTCTGGCTCACATTGTTGACCATTGTCCCCCGGGTATGGTACCCATTCGCCGCCGTCACAACATGATCCAGAGTCGTCTGGTCAAGGCCATTCGTCATGGGGACGTATATGTAGATCAACATGTTCCCGGTGATCCCTCCCCACATGAAAGACCAGACATCACTGTGGTGGAGGGAAATAAAATCACAATTGTTGACATTGCTGTCCCCTTTGACAATGGTTCCGATGCCCTTGCCACTCTGCGCAGTTGCAAAGAGGGAAAAGTATGAAGGACTGCGTAAAGCATTGGTGGCTAAGGGCAAGGATGTCCAGGTGCTTGGGTTAATAGTGGGAGCACTGGGATCGTGGTTCCCTGGAAATGAGTCGGCCCTGAACCGGTTGGGAATCTCCCGGTCTTACCGGAAGCTGATGCGTCGGCTTTGTTGTATTGATGCCATAAAGGGATCCCGGGATATTTATATTGAGCACATGTCGGGCCATCGTCAGTATGAAGAGGTTTGAGGTTGGTACTTCCCTATTTCCCTTCCTCCCCTCCTTCCTTCCCCGTCCTTTTTTATTTTTATTTTTATTTTTTTGTATGGTGTGCATGGTTTCTATGTTTGTCTAAGTGAATGGATCTTGCCAAACGGACGAGAGGTGCAAATTTCCATTTTTGGACTGGTCCCCTTTCTTTTTATGGCTTGGTGCCCTTAATTGGTCCTTGGGGGTTGTGTTCTTTTTATTTTGACATTCCCCAGGGGCCTATTTCTATTCTCTTTTGATTCTAACGGTGTGGAGGAATTTTATCCTCAGTGTCTATTCTTTTTTAACTTTTTAATTTTGGTCTTTAATAAATTTTTAATAAATCTGTTCTTATTGGTTTAATAACCAATATGTCTCACATCGTGGGACTTATCTATTAAACATATTTTTGTTTGGAGGAGTCAGATTACGAGCTTGCTCTGTCTGTTCCACGCATTGTCCTGGTATTGCATTATCTCCAGGATCAGTGCACCTCTTGTTATAAACAAAGAAAAGAACAAAGAAGTTTTGTTTAAAATTGAATCAAAAAGCTTTATCAGGAAAAGCAACCATCCTGACCCCATTTTCAATTTTTCATCTTCCCCTTTCTGTCTCCCTCTTCACCCCACCTTCTGAATACTTCCCCCTCACATCCTCTCAAATCTTCCCCCACACAGTCTTTCCCCCACACCCGACACTTCCACCACCATCTCAGATCGTCCTCAATCCTAAACCACGATCCCACATACTCTTCTTCACATCACCTGCCAAATCTCTCCTTCCAATTTTCCAGTTTCCATCTTGTCCATCCCATCCCTGCTTTTTGTGTGTTTCGTGTCCTGTTTTTGTCCATGACGTCCATGTCCAGGTATTTTACTTAGATCAACTACATTACTTTTGATTTGTTTCTGTGTTGATAAAACAAAACAAAAAAAACCTTGACATTGGCACATATAAAACTAATTAACTGAGTTAAATAAAAAAAGAAGAGGCAATGTTATTTTTTTTAATTTGGCAAATCCAAATGTTGTCCTGCACTGGGCATCAGTAAACACATGATCGTCATTTTTGTAACGTCACTTGTATTTTGATGTGCCACATTGTTATGAAAGTGCATTTATCCTCAGAAAAGAAGAGTAGCATAGTTAAATAACTTTTCAATTGTTAAGTTCACAGTGTTTGCAAAATTCAAGACGCTTTGCTCGTATCTTATTCTATTTTCAGGTGTGGGCGGAAGATGCGGACGTGCTGATAATGCTGGTACACCATAGCTCAAGCACCAACCATCCACTCTTCTTAACCAAATCGAAGGGCTCTTACGATGTCAGGAGGATCCGAGAAGCTCTCTCTGAAAGACAGAGGCGGTACCTGCTCTTTACTCATGCCTTCACCGGTTGTGATACGGTTTCTGCAATCGGGGGCCACGGGAAAACGACTCTATTTGACAGGTTTTGTGCAGGGGACATTGATGAACATACGGACATCTTCCTTGACGTACGGGCTACTAAGGACGTGATGATCAGGGCCGGTATTGCGATTTTCCAGCACATTTACCATGAACCAAGTGCTACTTTGGGTGCAATTCAATACAACATGTTCTCGCGGAAGGTGGCGGCCAGGCTGATCAAACCAGAGACTCTGCCTCCAACAGAGGGTGCAGCTGCACAGCATTCTCTCCATGCCTATCTCCAAACCCGGGACTGGATGCTGCTGCAGAGCATGTCTTTGGACCCCAGTGACTATGGATGGATGGTAGGGGTTCGTGGTTACGAGCCAGATCCAACAGTAGACCCCATGGCTCCCAGTAACGGTTATTACAATTTATGTTACAATAAGGGAAAACAGTAAAGGTCTGTGACCTTTCATAATTTTAATTTTATAAATACCAGAATGTTTTAATTTTAATACATTAATGCTGCATATCTTGGGCAGTCTGCTGGAAACTTTCAGAAAAACGAAACGAAGGGGAATCTTCCGAGAAGACTAATTGCAGACTGGAAAAGTTAATATTTACCCAAAAATTATGTTTTTTTGCTCAAAATTGTGCAAACTTTTTAACATATTGATTTGTTTTAGGTATCACCATGTCAGATATGTTCTTAGCTTTAACATGAGCCTACTTTGAATAATTTCGATGCTTCCTGTGGGATACTGTGACCCAGAATGGAAATATAAGAAAATTTTTATCTTAAAAACGGTCATTGACCCCTGTTGACCCCTGTCACGGGTTCCCCGAGGGGAGTTGAATGTAAACTTTTTCAAATGTGTTAGTGGACGCCCTCACAAACACATTGGTGAAGAAATTTCTTGGTAAGGAATTTGTTCCCAGATTTTTGCAATATTCCCTGACAAACTGCACGGATTTCCCCACACCATGCCGCAGCATTACCTCCTCCACAGCGCCACACACCACGGGCCCAGGTTCGAGTTCAGACCGCGAACGCACGAAACCCACGAAACCAACGCACCGCACACATGTAACTAAGAACAGACACGCACACGCCCCACAATCCCCACACGCCCCACATGCCCCCACAATCCCCACACGCACCACACTCCCCACAATCCCCACAATCCCCACACTCCCCACAATCCCCACACTCCCCACAATCCCCACACTCCCCACACTCCCCACAATCCCCACACTCCCCACACTCCCCACAATCCCCACATGCACCACACGCCCCACA
>NC_140974.1:65507679-65592679 GCF_056783735.1 Eptatretus burgeri
AGAGAGAGAGAGAGAGAGAGAGAGAGAAAAAAAGAGAGAGAAAGAGAGAGAAAGAGAGAGAAAGAGAAAAAGAGAGAAAAAGAGAGAGAAAGAGAGAAAGAGATGGAGATGCGGTGGGTCACACAATGGAAGAGTGGAGCTGTGGAGATCTTATGAGACAAACCAAGGATTCGGAAAGTATTGAGAGGACCTGAGATATGAATGAGCTCGATCAAGAAAGGAACAAATTATGACTCACGTGATTACATTACAACACATTGTCACATCCAATTAAATTGTGATGTATCTGCAGATTTTTTTTGGAATCAACTATGGGATGAAAGTGGCACCACATTTACACCCTAGATTTTAGTCCCCATCCCAAGTTGCTGTTAGTAGATTAGCTTGTTGGACTACTCTACCGGTCTAAGGTTTTAAAACACCCCCGTTTTTACAGTTTTTACTGAAATTTAAGCAGTTTGATATTTCAATGTACTCTGAAATTAAAGCAAAGAACAAATAAACAATTGCAGATAAAAAAGAAATCATGGAATCGTTTTGTTGAACAAAATTAATCTAAATTTTTGACTCATCAAAGTCGCCACTTTTTACAGATATAACAGCCGAACATACTCGTGGCATTCTTTCGACAATGGAAATCAAATATTGTTCGGAAAGTTCTTCCCAACACTGTTGCAGAAGTTCCCACAAATGTGTTGCCCTTGTAGGTTGTTTTGCTTTCACCCTTCTGTCCAGTTCATCCCAAACCAGCTCAATGGGGTGTAAGTCTGGAGACTGTGCTGGCCATTCCATGATTTGAAGCCCACCGCCTTGTTCTTTTCTTCTATGGTAGATCTGACACAGCCTGGAGGTATGTTTTGGGTCGTTATCTTGCTGTAGGATGAACCCCTGACCAACTATGCGTAGACCAGAGGGTATTGCATGCAGTGCTGGATTAACCATGAGGCAGACAAGGCATGTTCCTTAGGGCCAGCCAAAAATTATTTTCACATTAAATATTTGTCTTTTTTTGTATTAAATATTTTGTGATTGAATCAGTTCATCTTTTGTCTGGGGTCCATTTCCATGAGCCCGAGATCGAATTTAAAATTTTCAGGCCATTCTCTAAAATTTCAAAATGTGCCTTAGGGCCAGCCGAGGCTTAATCTGGCACTGATTGCACGGCGCTGCAAAATGCTGTGGTCGTCCTTTTGGTTCAAGGTGCCAGTCACTCTGTGCAAGTCGCCGACTCTGGATTCAGCAAAAGAGCCCCAGATCATCACGCTTCCTCCTCCATGTTTGACAGTTGGTGTCACACACTGAAGAACCATCCTTTCACCGAATCGACGGCGTAGAAAAACCCTGTGTGATGAACCGAAGATTTCAAATTTTGATTCATCGGTCCATAAGACCTTTTTCCAGTTTTCAGTAGTCCACTGGTGGTGCTTCATGTCGCAGGCAAGACTCTTTCTTATTTTGCCATCTTAGCAATGGCTTTCTTATTGCAACTCGACCTGTCAAACCTGCAGCTCGAAGTCTTCTCTTCACAGTTGAAACTGAGACTTCCTTACTTCGACCAGTGTTAACCTGTGCTTTAAGCTGCTGTCCTGTAAGCCGCCTATCACGTAATCTGTTTACTCTCAGAAACTTGTCTTCTGATTATGTTGTGGCTTTGGGTCTGCCAGACCTCTTCCTGTCAGAGTTTCCTCCAGTTTCCAAGTGCCTTTTGATAGTGCAGGAAACTGTACTCACTGACACCTTGGCTTACTTTGCAATTTCTCGAAAGGAAAGACCTACACTTTTAAGGGTTATTATGGTCTGTCTGTCTTCCTTTGTTAATTGTCTTTTTCTCACCATTATGGTGGCAATGTACTACTTCCTGCAGTGCAATATTGTCCAAATAATGCTTCAGAGGGTGTAGCAAAACAGTCTGTTCCAACACTGCTTTTATACAGACAGGGGGTTTGTAACTAATCGACAAAAGTTGAGACACCGGTAGGAATTGTTTGCATCAACTTCCAAGGCTTCCATTTACTTCCATAATTTACTTCCATTGCTGCAGAACAGCTGCAGTTGCTAACCCATTACTTGTTCCCTGAAAAGGGCCTTTTTTTAACAACTCTGAAATTTACATTATTTTTCAGCTCTTGGTAACCTAAACTTTTTTAACCTCTGACAGTTTACCGCTTAGCTTTGTACCATTTCAGGTTATTCACTTGACTTGAACTGCTTAAATTTCAGTAAAAACTGAAAATGGGGGTGTTCTAAAACTTTTGACTGGTGGAATATATATGTGCAGGTCGGACACGTCACCTTAAAATGGTGCAGAGATTCTACAATGGTGAAAAGAACAATAGCATAATCAACCGAGGATTATATCTTGCAACAATAACTCAGAGGTCCAAGGTTTCAACCAAACAGTGGCCTGAAAGTGTGACTACGGTGGGCACATTTGGCAAGCCTTGACATTGCCCTTGGGAAGAGGAATGGTGTATGGATGAGGAGAGGAGTGGGTGGATTGTCTGGGGTGTGAGTGTCGGGATGAGCAGAATTAAAGGGAAGGGGAGTTAAGGAATACAAGGTTGGGGGAGGAAAGGCAGATGGAAAACGGGTCTTCAAGAGACACCTGAGGAAGATGTCTGCAAAAGGTGGTGAGATATACTGCATATAGATTCAGCTGGATTTGTTCAGACAACTTACACGATGTCAGTCCTGTTTTTGTCAAACTTACAAGGGGAATACACTCATTACACATTATGATATGGGCTGGCATGATGGCCAAGACGAGAGGTACGCACACGCACCTCGAAGCCGTCTCACCTGGGTTTGAATCCCGACCCAGCTATAAACTGCCATCCTGGTGTTTCACAGGCAGAACGTGATTCGATAATGTGTGTGCCGTCCCTTGGATGGGACGTTAAATGGGATTGCGGTCTGCCAGAATTACTCAGTGGACGTTAAAGATCCCATGGTGTCCTTTGCTAAGAGTAAGCGAGTAAGGATTGGTCAACATGTTCCATAGAGGGGGCATTGCCTTGGGGCCGAGGGCACCATGATGCCTGTTTGGAGGAACCCCTGGGCCATGATTCTGGAATCCCTGCAGAGGACAGCCCCTATGGCCCAAACAATTTAAGTCTCATTCCTCCCTCCAAGGCTTCAGGATGGCTGTTCAGCACCTCCTCGAGTCATCACCCATTCAAACCCAGGATCTCTCCACCCCTCAATGACTCATCCCACACCCAGCCCTTTCTTTCCAGGTTATTGTTTTTCTCCCCTCCCTCACCAACCTCTATTTTTTTTTCAATTCTTGTTGCATTGCCATTTCATCACCAATTTCTTCATCTTTTGTCAGCCCCCTTTTTCATATGATTGAGTTTGGTACATTGGTACACTGAATGGATCAGGACACAACAGGACTGAGAGAGGTGGTGGGGGGGGGCAACATCAACAGCAGAGTTTAGGTCTAAGATAGAGGAAGACTTGGACAACCAGTGGGTGTGGGGATGAATGAGGGGCAGGAGAGGCTTCATGAGGTGGACAAAATGGATACAGAGGGAAACTCCAAGGAGGGAAACTGGAAATTTGGAAGGAGGAGGGGTTGGGCAGGAGGGATTATCGAGGGTAGAAAAGATCATGGTTTTGGATTGGGATGATAGGAGATGGTGGTGAACAGCTGTCTTGAAAACCTGGAGGGAAGAATGGGATTGAAGAGCATATGGAAGTTGGTGTCACAGGTTGGAAAAAAAGAGGAAAGAATGAGTGGAGGTGAGCAGCGATCCTGTATTTGGGTCGTTTCAGTGAAAGGGGTTGATGGTGGACTGTGTGTGCCCTGCAGAAACCTGGCCTTGGTTTCCATGGCGTCAACCTGAGCCAGATGTAAGGCAGGGGAGCAAGCCCAGAGGGGAGGGCAGCGCTCTATCAAGTTGTGGATGAAGGCCTTGTCGGTGCATCCATGTATAGGAGTTAAGGTGTGCCAAGGAAGGGCTTTGCACAACGAAGGATGCCTTGTCCACTGCTGCCTTTGGAGGCCAACTTTGAAATGTGGTTTACTCAAGAACATTATGGCTGATGGTGACACCCAGGAGTTTCAATGACTGAACTTTCTCAAGAGGATTGTTGAGAAAGTAGATGGGGGGAGGGGAGGGGGTTGCCAGATTGTACTTTCGGAGAGAGATCGTGAGAGTGTGAGATTTTACAGGCATGAAATACAAGGTCCACATGTTTGATGAGCCTCCACCCTTTGACAGGTTTTGTTTTTAACCCTGATGGGTGGCCATATCCAAACACCCTCCTCACCAGGAAATCGGAAACCTGGTGGGGGAGATGGTTTAGTCGCTGACAACCCGACCATGAAACAGATCAGTACAGGTTTACATGGTACCTGCAGCAACTCACAGATGTGATCTGGCCTGACCTGACAATTTATTTTAACAATAAAATTATCTTGGAAAGCTCAAAACATGCAGATTAAAAACTCACTCTTCAAAACGACAGGTATCTAATTAGTCAAAGTACATTCCAAATGATGCAATTGTTTACGTGAACAAATCACATGAACGTATGAAGTTTTCTTATTTTAATTCCAGGATCGAGGCTCAAGGAAGAGTGAATGGAGGGTATAAACTGACATGGGGCGGTGAGTCAATGCTATGATGCAGTAAGTAAGGGAATGAACGAATAGGAAAAGAGGAGACAGAGAGAGAGAGAGAGAGAGAGAGAGAGAGAGAGAGAGAGAGAGAGAGAGAGAGAGAGAGAGAGAGAGAGAGAGAGAGAGAGAGAGAGAGAGAGACACAGAGACACAGAGACACAGAGAGAGAGAGAGAGAGAGAGAGAGAGAGAGAGAGAGAGAGAGAGAGAGAGAGAGAGAGAGAGAGAGAGAGAGAGAGAGAGAGAGAGGACGAGAGAGAGAGAGAGATAGAGATAGAGATAGAGATAGAGATAGAGATAGAGATAGAGATAGAGATAGAGATAGAGATAGAGATAGAGATAGAGATAGAGATAGAGATAGAGATAGAGATAGAGATAGAGATAGAGATAGAGATAGAGATAGAGATAGAGATAGAGATAGAGATAGAGATAGAGATAGAGATAGAGATAGAGATAGAGATAGAGATAGAGATAGAGATAGAGATAGAGATAGAGATAGAGATAGAGATAGAGATAGAGATAGAGATAGAGATAGAGATAGAGATAGAGATAGAGATAGAGAGAGAGAGAGAGAGAGAGAGAGAGAGAGAGAGAGAGAGAGAGAGAGAGAGAGAGAGAGAGAGAGAGAGAGAGAGAGAGAGAGAGAGAGAGAGAGAGAGAGAGAGAGAGAGAGAGAGAGAGAGAGAGAGAGAGAGAGAGAGAGAGAGAGAGAGAGAGACACACAACTGGCAAATAAGAGGATTGGGTTAGGCAGGGACAATGGTGGGTATTCTAGATCATGGGTAGGGATTGGGGGGATGGTAGTGCACCACCTGCTTGAAGCCCTGGAGAGAAGAGTGGGGTCCACTGGAAAACAGATCCACAGAAGGGAGAAATCTTGTTTCATTCTATGCAAAAGTTAAATCCGACAATATTACAGGAATCATTGCAAATCAATTATTTTATTCTTTATCCTGGAGATTTCCACTCGTGCTGGTGACAAGATCAATGGAGATTGGAGAGGGTACCTGGAAGTAAGATTAATGGAGAAGGTGACTACATAAAGACTGGAAAATAGAAATATATGTAATATTTAATTCAAAACGATGTTCGCACCCACAGGTCCTGATAAATCACTAAACTGGACTTTGGTGACCTCTAACAGGTGCTCCCGCGAATGTCCAGCAGCTGAACAGAGCGTTGGTCTTGAACAAGCTCACTGTCATCGCCCTGATTCTGATTCTCCTCTCCGTCCTCATCTCCACTGCATTTTAAGGATGTGTCCGAGGCCTGAGATGAATGAACCAATGTGCTTCTACGTGATCCAAGCCTCCGCCGTCCAGCCACCACATTCACAAGGCCTGCAGATACCACCTTGGACAAAAGAGATGGAAGGAAGGGCAGCAGTGTGTGTGTGTGTGTGTGTGTGTGTGTGTGTGTGTGTGTGTGTGTGTGTGTGTGTGTGTGTGTGTGTGTGTGTGTGTGTGTGTGTGGTGGTCCTTTGTCAGCTTAGCTGCCGGGGTAGCTATCATTTCTTGAAGCGCGACTGTGTTGCTGATGTAGTGCTCCTCTCCCAGTACACACAGTGGAACTGGTACTCATTTCGCCGACCTCAGAAGGATGACAGGCTGAGTCAACCCCCTGGTGTATTAATTCAGCAGCCGAGGGGACTTGAACTCAGGACCCTCGGATCCCAAGCCGCCACCCTAACCACTGAGCCAACACCAGGCACTGAGAAACGGTCATGCTGACGTTTTAAATTTTCAATGCGTCAAAATAAAAAAAAACAGGAAAACATGACAATTCTGAAACATAACCTTAAATTAAAAAGATATATCGAGGCATTACCCCTGGGCACTCATCTGGTATAATAATGATACTGAGGAAGAAGTCAACATGGGACAGAATCAGCAAAATGTACCAATAAACCAATATTGTGGCCGTGATTGGTTTTATATTTTATACCATATTTAATATGTTTTTAAATCGCATGAACCAATTTTGGTATATCACGGGTGATTCAGGTTGTGGTCAAGTTTCATCGAAATCGTATGTATAGATTCAGAGAAGTTGCAAGTGTTTACGGACGGACGGACGCACACACAACGCACCATCCCACAAGGTCCCCAGAACTCCGTTCCAGATGAGCCAAAAGGCGAGGTATATTTATTTAATTAGTTCCCTGCTTACTCAAAAAATTAATTTTGTTCACTCAGAGACATCGAAAGAGTTGAAAGATGATTTTCCATCAATTCAATCTGGCAAACCTTATTTCTGGTATTGAGCAAAATTATGACGTCATTTTGAGGTTTGCTCCCTTCCAGGTTTCCGTCTCCAATGGAGACACAAAACGAATTTTGTATTGGACCCAGGTCAAAAGTTAATACTATGCACATTTACCATATAATCCACAATTTAATCAATTGCACAACAGAATAATTATAATGGAGAATGTTTTCCAAAGCGAGATTATGTTAAAAAAATTAATTATTTTCTCTACTGAAGCGACGCGGGGTGTTCTCATTGACCCTCATTTTCGGGATTTTTTGATGTTATCGCTTCTCGGCCTCTCAAGGCTAAGATCAAGTGTAGTATCTGTTCTTATTGGTTTAATAACCAATATGTCTCACATCGTGGGACTTATCTATTAAACATATTTTTGTTTGGAGGTGTCAGATTACGAGCTTGCTCTGTCTGTTCCACGCATTGTCCTGGTATTGCATTATCTCCAGGATCAGTGCACCTGTTATAGAAACAAAGAAAAGAACGAACAGGTTTTGTTTAAAATTGAATCAAAAAGCTTTATCAGGAAAAACAACCATCCTGACCTCATTCTCAATTTTTCATGTTTCAGTGGACGTTTCAGATCCCATGGTGTCCTTCGCTAAGAATAAGCGAGCTTTCGCCAGCACCCTGAGCCAATTGCAAATTCCTGCCCTCATTGCCTAATCCAGTATTTCATTTAATCATATTGTTTTACCAATTGTTCTAATTTTCATCACAAGTTCGTTTCCTGTATTTATCCGAAACGTCATTTCCTGCATTAGCTTATCCCTCTTATAACTCATGAAGCTTTGAAATGGAAATAGCCCCAAAAGTAAAAGGATAAAACTTAATATGCAAACTTCATAATACTAGTACGTGCGTGGCCGTGCGTGCAAAAAAAAATAAATCTTTCAAACCGCGAGCCAGAAACAACAACCACACAGGCCGTTCCTTCGCTCTCGCGTGCCCGTACGTGCGTGGCCATGGGTGAAAAAAAAAAACTTTCAAACCGCGAACCAGAAGCAACAACCACACAGGTCGTTCCTTTGCTCTTGTACGCTCGTACATGCGTGGCCGTACGTGCAAAAAAAACAACTTTCAAACCACATGCCAGAAACAACAACCACATAGGCTGTTCCATCGCTCTCGCGTGGCCAGACGTGCAATAATTTTTTTTTTCAAACAACTACACAGGCCATTCCTCCGCTCTCTTAAACGACGACTGGATTGGGGCATTGTGTTTATCTATAAATGTGCATAAGAAATCGATAAATTATTATAATACAGTGTCATCACTATCCGGAAGTCCGTACGCTGTAACCTGTCATGGGGAACGCGGCTGGGGATCTCTTCTCCAACGGCCACGCCTACGCAGCACCGTGTCCTGTCATTGGTTTGGTAAATAAATGGCCATAACTTGAGAACCACTTGTCCGATAAATATCAAACCTTGAAAAAGCACATACTCAGGTCCCCAACAATATAGCTGGCAAGTTTCAATGAGATCGGTCCAGTGGTTGTCGAGAAACAGCGGTCACAGACAGTGTAACCACTCCTCATTTTCATACATGCCAAGGTGAGCCAATGAAAAAAGCCAAGAATTCACAAGGTTTCGGAAAAGCGATGATAATAGAAAACCGATACGCCAAGAAAACCTATCCAAAACCAAGACGCCAAGGTGAACAACGAATAGCCAAGATCTTGTGAAAAAAGCCAAGGAATGGTCACACTGGTCACAGACACACACACACACACACACACACACACACACACACACACACACACACACACACACACACACACACACACACACACACACACACACACACACACACACACACACACATTGCTGGAATTATAGATAGACTAGTGCATGCCCGTAGGTGCGGGCCTGCACTTGCACACAAACAACCAAAAAAACTTTCAAACCGCGTGCCAGAAACAACAAACACACAGGCCATTCCTTCGCTCTCGCGTGCCCGTACGTGCGTGGCTGTACGTGCAAAAAAAAAAAAACTTTCAAACCGCGAGCCAGAAACAACAACCACAAAGGCCGTGACTTCGCTCTCGCGTTCTCGCGTCAACCACACTGCCACACACAGAGTTAATTAAAATCAAGTTTACCTCCCCGTCTTTGCTTGCCATGACATTCACTGCCATGTAACCGGCACGGCCCGTGACGTCATCATCGGCCAGTCGCCGTTCCTTCGCTCTCGTAAACAACGACTGGATTGGGGCATTGTGTTTATCTATAAATGCGCATAGGAAATCGATAAATTATTAGAATACAGGAAGTCAATTAAATTTTTGTCTCCTACTTGCTTATTTTCAATCGTAAGTTATCGCGTGTTTAAAATTTACTTCCCGGTTAGGAGCATACCGATTCACTCTGATGTTACCGAAATTTATACACCATCTAATATGAAAACGATCATAACTTGGGGCATTGTATTTATCTATAAATGCACATAAGAAATCGAGAAATTATGAGAATACACGGTCATCATTATCCGGAAGTCCGTACGTTGTAACCCGTAATGGGGAATGCGGCTGAGGTTCTCTTCCCCTATTGGCCATGCCTACGCAGCAACGGGTCCTGTCATTGGTTGGTAAATAAATGGCCGTAACTTGGGAACCACTTGTCCGATTAATATTGTTACGGATCCGGGGTGGTGGGATTCTCACCCGACTCTTGGCGCCACCCTCACCACCGCCGTCTCCGGGGTTTATAACGCCGGCCAGCTCGGCACAGGTCTCGGGTCACGCGTCTTCAATCGCGATACCAACGTAATCCTGGACCTTACCAGTTGGGAAAATAGACCCCGGTTACAGACTGGTTTTGTCAAATGCGGAGCGTTTTCTGCCAGTCTGTAACCATTTTGGTTTTATATATCAACTGAACGGATCGCTCCTCGATGCGACACGAATTAATCCATAGAGGCAACTTCATACGAGTCAACCAGATTTATTGGGGAACATTGGGGAACACAGCACAAGCAAAACATTCACGACAATGTTTTAATTAATCTATAACCCGATCTTAACAAGGGAACTACGGATTACGGGTTTTGAGGGGGTCCCTTCTAAGATATGCCTTATACAACACGTGCAGACAAAGACAGACAGACAGACAGCATGCATGCAAGACAGAGTACTTGGGGATGTTTCATGGACGAGAGGAAATGGAGGCTTCGTACTCTTGCTCCCGGCAGCGCCCGCGCACGCAGCCTCGGCACGTTCAAACCCCATGAGGTCGACTGCAACAGACCGTCAGATCGATGATGGGTTTCAGCTGATTTCTCTCAAGGTCCAGCATACAAGTCCAGGCCTGGCCTGTTCACCAGTCAAGGCCAAATCGGGGTGCCGGGCTCCAGCAGACTGGGTCCATGGGATTCCAAAACGTCGTCGAGCCGTGAGGTGAGTCGGGACAGTCGGAGGCTCCGTCGTTAGACGCAGGTTGAACGCGTCGATCACCTCCTCTCGAAGCCGACTCCAGACTCACACCGCAGCCAGGTCCTCTCAGTTCTTTTCCACATTTTCCTTTCCTTCTCACCTCGAAGCCCGAGGACGCTTCAAAACCGACCGTTCAACTCCGTCCTCTGTTTCTTCCTCTTCTTTTCTTCTTGGGATCTCTTCCCCATCGGCCACGCCTACGCAGCAACGTGTCTTGTCATTGGTTTGGTAAATAAATGGCAATAACATGGGAACCACTTGTCCATTTAATATCAAATCTTGAAAAGGCACATGCTCAGGTCCCCACCAATACACCTGGCAAGTTTAAATTAGATTGGACCAGTGGTTGTCGAGAAACAGCGGTCACACAGACACACACAGAGATTGCTGGAATTATAGATAGATAACTCACAATGCGTTCTCTATAACAACTAATTATTTTGTAAAAATGACGTTTCCGGGTTAAAAAACAATATTTTTTATTTAAACTCCCCACTGAAGCCACGCAGGGTGTTCTCATTGACCCTCATTTTCGGGATTGCTTGAAGTTATCGCTTCTCGGCCTCTCAAGGCTAAGATCAAGTGTAGTATCTGTTCTTATTGGTTTAATAACCAATATGTCTCACATCGTGGGACTTATCTATTAAACATATTTTTGTTTGGAGGAGTCAGATTACGAGCTTGCTCTGTCTGTTCCACGCATTGTCCTGGTATTGCATTATCTCCAGGATCAGTGCACCTCTTATTATAAACAAAGAAAAGAACGAACAGGTTTTGTTTAAAATTGAATCAAAAAGCTTTATCAGGAAAAGCAACCATCCTGACCCCATTTTCAATTAATTATCTTCCCCTGTCTCCCTCTTCACCCCACCTTCTGAATACTTCCCCCTCACATCCTCTCAAATCTTTCCCCACACCCTACACTTTCACCACCATCTCAGATCGTCCTCAATCCTAAACCACGATCCCACATACTCTTCTTCACATCACCTGCCAAATCTCTCCTCCTTCCAATTTTCCAGTTTCCATCTTGTCCATCCCACACCTGCTTTTTGTGCGTATCGTGTCCTGTTTTTGTCCATGACGTCCTGTTCCTTTCAGTGCACTCGGTGTTCCATGAGCCTCGACGATGACCACAATAAAGTAACCGAATAAGTCTGCAGTCTGCATCATTGGTTCGGGGCCACAGCTGTGTCCCCCTTCCAGTGCACTGGTACTCATTTCAGCGACCCCAGAAGGATGACATGCTGAGTCAACCTCATTTGGGGTTAATTCAATGGCAAACAGGGCTCCAACTCAGGACCTCAAAGACCCCAAGCCAGCCACCCTAACCACTAATCCAATACCAGGCAGTCCAGAGTGAAGGATATCTGTCTTTTCTCTCCCTCTCTCTCTCTCTCTCTGGACCTTTAATTTTCCCATGTGACCCTTAATTGAGATCAAACATGAGAGGAGGTTGGCTTTAAATGTTGGGGGGAGGGGTGGGATCTCGGGGGGGGGGGTGGTATTTTGTGACAAATTGCAATTTCTACTTTTAGGAAATTGTGTTTTCTCTCTGGAATTTAAATTCGGTGTTCAAAAGTTGGAGGTGAAGTGACTGATCAGAGCTTTTCATTACAACCACAACACATGTTTGAATACTTTCAACTCCTTGTACAAACTCGTTGCTTCCCTTGACTGACATTTTGGTCCTTCCCACTGTCATGGCGTGTGAAGGTGGCAATTTTAAAGGACATGAGGAACTGCCAAGAATTGATTGGTAAAGAGAAGGTGAACAAATGATTGTGATATTTCAGGAGAAAGCTCGTGTGGGACAATAAGCTCGAATTGGAGTTTTCAAGCGGATTGTTCATACACGTTTACACTGAGATTTATCTATTAACTCACCATTGTCATTAAGGAGTTAAATTCTGAGGATGCTCTGTCTGCTGAATGTGTTGCTCATGGACTGGCAGGAGAGCCAAGAGGTATACACACTGGTCTCCCAGCCGTCGAGCCTGCGTTTGAATGATGACCCAGATACAAACTGCCATTCTGGTGCTTCACATGAAGGGCGAGGCATCAATGTGTGCACCGTTCATCGGAAGGGGGTGAAGAGGGAGGACCTGTCTGCCAGGACTGGTCATTGGTCGACATTAAAGATCCTTGGGAGTCTTTCATGAGGAGGGGGTGAGTTATCTCCATCACCCTCAACAAATTGCTGCCTCATTCCGTGGAGCATCCTTTGCATCGGAGTAGCAAACCTTCCAGGATTGCTTGTCGACTCGACGTGATATGCCCCAGAGCTCCACCATGAACATGGGCTCGAACTAATGATTATTTTCTTATTTACGAATGAATACAACAAGTCGCTTCACTGACGGGAAAGAGAGAAAGAGAGGATGTGCGGAGTGAAGGGAGGGAGAGGAGGGGGGGGGATTCCAGCAGATGTGACGTCCAGCTGAACGTACATCCGAGGGATGACACACACATTGATGAATCACCCTGCCTGTGATGACAGTTTATCGCCGAGTTGGGATTCAAACCCAGGCGACACAGCTTCGAGTGAGCATGCATCCTTCTCGGCTATGCTGCCGTGACCTGGCGATTCATTGCTTTATAAAACTGAAAGGATCCGAGCAGCAGTTTGACTCCTAAAAAAAAAGAAATAAAAAATAAAAAATATTTAATTTGGCCAATTAGCACATTCTATGATAATCTTTCCTCTCCTCGCCCTCCAGCGATTTGTGTGGTGGAGGAGGGGGGTTGGGAGGAGGGTAGAGCGAGGTGCATGGGGAAGGGGGAGGCATCATGGGGGGGGGAGTAAACATGAGGGGGTGGGGAGGAAACATGAGGGGGGGATGGGAAGGCAGTATGAGGGAAGGAAATGCAAAAGCAGTTTGAGGGGAGGAAGTGGGAAGGCAGCATACCAAGGTGATAAAACTCGCCCAAACAGCGTTTTCTTTCCAACTGCCTTGTTCGTTATAAAACCGGGCGGTGGCATTTAAAAATCAAAACCAATGTTGTCTATTTGGTAACGGCTTAACGCGTTGCAGTCCCCCCCCCCCCCCCCACGCATTCCTCCAGCCTCCTCGTGGTCCATGCTAAATGTGCACGCACACCAGCAATTTACTCAACCTTTCACTCGCACACCTGCATGGATTTCCCCACACCCACACTGCACGGATTCCTGCACACCCACACTGCACGGATTTCCACACACCCACACTGCACGGATTTCCCCACACCCACACTGCACGGATTTCCACACACCCACACTGCACGGATTTCCCCACACCCACACTGCACGGATTCCCCCACACCCACACTGCACGGATTCCCCCACACCCACACTGCACGGATTCCCCCACACCCACACTGCACGGATTCCCCCACACCCACACTGCACGGATTCCCCCACACCCACACTGCACGGATTTCCCCACACTGCACGGATTTCCCCACACCCACACTGCTTGGATTCCCTCACACCCACACTGCACGGATTTCCCCACACCCACACTGCACGGATTTCCCCACACACACACTGCACGGATTTCCCCACACTGCACGGATTCCCCACACCCACACTTTGTCAGGGAATATTATCAAAAATCTGGCAAATCTGGGAACAAATTCCTTACCAAGAAATTTCTTCACCAATGTGTTTGTGAGGGCGTCCACTAACACATTACAAAAAGTTTAAATTCAACTCCCCTCGGGGAACCCGTGACAGGGGTCAACAGGGGTCAATGACCTTTTTTAAGATCAATTTTTTCTTATATTTACATTCTGGGTCACAGTATCTGACAGGAAGCATCTAAATTATTCAAAGTAGGCTCATTTTAAAGCTAAGAACATATCTGACATGGTGATACCTAAAACAAATCAATATGTTAAAAAGTTTACACAATTTTGAGCAAAAAAAACATAATTTTTGGGGTAAAAATTAACTTTTCTGGTCTACAATTCGTCTTCTAGGTAGATACCCCTTCGTTTCGTTTTTATGAAAGTTTCCAGCAGACTGCCCAAGATATGCAGCCTTAATGTATTAAAAGTAAAACATTCTGGTATTTATAAAATTGAAATTATGAAAGGTCACTGACCTTTACTGTTTTCCCTTGTTGTCACATAAATTGTAATAACCGTTACAGGTATTTTTCTTTTGTTACCCTAATTTTTTAACCCTCGGTTTTTCCTTTGTAGGGCAGTATGGACGTAGACATTATTCATGCACCTCCGCTCAATTGCTTCATCTGTGAAGGCCCGGAGACGCCAGCTCAGAAGCTCGCACAGGCAACTCCTAAAGGCTACCCGACTCTGTTGGCGTATGCAGAAGCGGTTGGACTTGCCCTCAAGTGGTTGGAGGAGAACAATCCCTTCGACCACGATCGAGACAAGCATTTGCTTGTATCCTTCTCAACAGGATTCACGAGCACTGCAGATGACACAGTCAATGCTGAGAGAGCGGCGGAAGTAGGGAGGGAGATGCAGATAAAGCTGGACGGAAAGTCGGTGACATTGACCATGCAGGTGAAGTTCAAGGTACAGGCCCTGTCATCGCTCAGAAAGATTCCCAAGGTCAATGAGAATAAGATTCACTTAAACTCGCTCAAGTTGTTCAACCGACTGATAATTTTCGCCCAACGGCATATGACAGTCGAGACAAGCTTAAAGTATGAGCTGACTCCCTTCCCCTTGTCCTTGTTCAGCAACAAAGATCAGAAAATGAACAAGGCAGGCTTTTCCAAGACTAGCCTGAAGGAGTTCACCGATCCCCTTGACCTCACTGACCAAGCCTGCTCCAGTCTGGTGGTTGATGGCGGATGGCTTCTCTACATGGTAATGTGGGAACAAGGTCAGACTTGGAAGGAGATTGCTGACAGTTACCTGAGCTATGTGCAGTGTCTCGGCCGTCGGTCTCAGAAGATCACTGTGATCTCCGATGGCAATAACAGCTCGCCAAAAGATCACGACCACATCCGGCGTACCAAGAACTCCTGCTCTGATCTACAGATTCGACCGGATATGATATATTTGACACCAAAGGCAAAGTTCATGGAGAACACTCATAACAAGAGTGAGCTCATCCATCTCCTCTCTTCAACATTCCGGAAATGTCAGATCACCGTGGAGCAGTGTGACAATGATGATGACACTTCAATTGTGAGAGCAGCACTGGCTGCTGCTACAGATGACTCTGTTGAGGTCAGTAAAATTTTGTGTAGGTATTTTACTTACATTAACTACATTCCTTTTGATTTGTTTCTGTGTTGATAAAACAAAACAAAAAAACCTTGACATTGGCACATATAAAACTAATTAACTGAGTTAAATAAAAAAGAAGAGGCAATGTTATTTTTTTTTAATTTGACAAATCCAAATGTTGTGCTGCACTGGGCATCAGTAAACACATGATCGTCATTTTTGTAACGTCACTTGTATTTTGATGTGCCACATTGTTATGAAAGTGCATTTATCCTCAGAAAAGAAGAGTAGCATAGTTAAATAACTTTTCAATTGTTAAGTTCACCGTGTTTGCAAAATTCAAGATGCTTTGCTCATATCTTATTCTATTTTCAGGTGCGGGCGGAAGACGCGGACGTGCTGATAATGCTGGTACACCATAGCTCAAGCACCAACCATCCACTCTTCTTAACCAAATCGAAGGGCTCTTACGATGTCAGGAGGATCCGAGAAGCTCTCTCTGAAAGACAGAGGCGGTACCTGCTCTTTACTCATGCCTTCACCAGTTGTGATCCGGTTTCTGCAATCGGGGGCCACGGGAAAACGACTCTATTTGACAGGTTGTGTGCAGGGGACATTGATGAACATACGGACATCTTCCTTGACGTACGGGCTACTAAGGACGTGGTGATCAGGGCCGGTATTGCGATTTTCCAGCACATTTACCATGAACCAGGTACTACGTTGGGTGCAATTCGATACAACATGTTCTCGCGGAAGGTGGCGGCCGGGCTGATCAAACCAGAGACTCTGCCTCCAACAGAGGGTGCAGCTGCACAGCATTCTCTCCGTGCCTATCTCCAAACCCGGGACTGGATGCTGCTGCAGAGCATGTCTTTGGACCCCAGTGACTATGGATGGATGGTAGGGGTTCGTGGTTACGAGCCAGATCCAACAGTAGACCCCATGGCTCCTGAGGAGCTGCTCCGGTTCACGACTTGCAATTGTGCTGGAGATTGCAGCAACCGGCAGTGCAACTGCAAGTAGAATGGTGTCAAGTGTATCTCAGCATGCGGAAGTTGTAAAGGCATTACATGTATGAACTGTATCCCTGATGATGTAGAGTCTGGAGAAGACTCAGACATCGACTCCTGAGGTATTTGACATTGTGGAGCAGTATCGATTTAAACCCTTACACAAAAGCGGACGAACCGACGGTAAACCGATTCCGGATTCCCAGTAACGGTTATTACAATTTATGTTACAATAAGGGAAAACAGTAAAGGTCAGTGACCTTTCATAATTTCAATTTTATAAATACCAGAATGTTTTACTTTTAATACATGAATGCTGCATATCTTGGGCAGTCTGCTGGAAACTTTCAGAAAAACGAAACGAAGGGGAATCTACCTTGAAGAGGAATTGTAGACCAGAAAAGTTAATATTTACCCAAAAAATTATATTTTTTTGCTCAAAATTGTGCAAACTTTTTAACATATTGATTTGTTTTAGGTATCACCATGTCAGATATGTTCTTAGCTTTAAATGAGCCTACTTTGAATAATTTCGATGCTTCCTGTCGGATACTGTGACCCAGAATGGAAATACAAGAAAATTTTATCTTAAAAAAGGTCAGTGACCCCTGTTGACCCCTGTCACGGGTTCCCCGAGGGGAGTTGAATTTAAACTTTTTCAAATGTGTTAGTGGACGCCCTCACAAACACATTGGTGAAGAAATTTCTTGGTAAGGAATTTGTTCCCAGATTTTTGCAATATTCCCTGACTAACTGCACGGATTTCCCCACACCATGCCGCAGCATTACCTCCTCCACAGCGCCACACACCACGGGCCCAGGTTCGAGTTCAGACCGCGAACGCACGAAACCCACGCACCGCACACATGTAACTAAGAACAGACACGCACACGCCCCACAATCCCCACACGCCACACAATCCCCACAATCCCCACACGCCCCACAATCCCCACAGTCCCTACACGCCCCACAGTCCCCACACGCCCCACACGCCCCACACGCACCACACGCACCACACTCCCCACAATCCCTACACGCCCCACACGCACCACACTCCCCACAATCCCTACACGCCCCACAATTACTACACTCCCCACAATCCCTACACGCCCCACAATCCCCACACTCCCCACAATCCCTACACGCCCCACAATCCCCACACGCACCACACTCCCCACACGCACCACACTCCCCACACGCACCACAATCCCCACACGCACCACACTCCCCACAATCCCCACACGCACCACAATCCCCACAATCCCCACACGCACCACAATCCCCACACGTCCCACAATCCCCACAATAACCACACGCCCCACTAAGAGTTATTTGTTCCTATTTCCACCACTTCCACGTGTGTTGTCTCCACACCTCTTCACTTGCAGCAACAAAAAGTTCCTCTTCGCTTGAAGCAACCAAGACTATTGATATAATAGTATATTTATGTTGATATAATAAGTATACAGTATTTATATCGATATTTTGTGATGAAAGAAAATCTCCAAAACGGAAACGGAAAACCACGAATGTAATTTCCGGAAAACAAATAAACGACCCGTGTGGACTGTGCCGTCATGGATTATAAAAACAGGTTATTAAACACGAGGTTTCACTCAGTGAAGTTACATTTTCTGCACATTCCATAATCTTTGCTTCACTCAATATAATCGTCTAAAGAGTAGAAATAATTAAGTTTATTTCTTTGCTTGAATAAATACACTAAGTTATATAAATCGCTAATTTGTTAAAAATTTTCGATTTCACTCCAGATTTTGACTGATTTTTGTTCACCAGATCCGATTTTAAAATCCGATATAATATTTTGATTATATACTTTAATTCGTCCGTGAGAGTCGATGGTGTTTCCAAATCGAGGTGAAATGAAGACGAGAGAAGAACCTTCAGAGTGTCGGCTTTATTCCATTTGATTGAAGCCGCTTCTACGGGCACATCAGGGGACACAGGCGCAGCAAGGAGTACATAAGCAGTAAGGTATACACGTGCAACTAATCACCGCAAAATAAATCAGTATAAGCCCGGAGTCCGATATACTCTCAATTCTCACCATTCAACGAGCACCAAGTGAACCGCCGCCGTAAACGACAATGCCCCTGGGACAATCACCCCGACCGTGCCGAACCTCAGCTTTATCTCTTCCGTGCTCGAGCCGTGCAACATGTGATCACACGTCACGACCTTCAATTCACCACATTTTCCCCGTCTTTAAAATGTAACTAGAGGCCCAACTAACGCACCATGATTACTTCAGCGCTACAGGAGTATACATTTCAAGCAACGCGAACTATCTAAACTACAGAAGCATACATGCCAAGCAGTGAGGATTATTTTGAGTTGTAGGAGCATGGTAATGAGCATCGATATATTATGTAACGAGCATATAGGAGCATGAGCATTGAGGATGCCGATAATCCCCTTTACAGATCGAGTCGGCGAGGGGGTATTATTCGTCGACCTCTCCGGGAGTAGATGGCAGTTTCACTTGAGGGAGGCTTCCGATCCTCTTGGTGAGCCTCAACTCGTGCCGGAGATGACTCCCCGATCGCTCTCGGGTGGAACGCGGCAGCTCCGTCGTCACCCTTCTCGGGTGGAGTCCCTGGGGGGGGGGGGAACACCTGGGGAGGGGATGTCAGAGGGAGGAGTGCCAGAAGGTGGTGTACCTGCGGGAGGAGTACCTGAGGGAGCCAAATGGCGAACCGACACAGTGGTCTCCCTGCCATCCGGGAGCCTGACATGAGCATACTCTGGATTAGTATCGATGAGTTCGACCTCTTCCATCATGGGTTCATACTTGCTTTGTCGTACCGGGCGTTTCATGAACACTGTTCCGGGATGGGTTTGCCAGTTGGGCACCGATTGGCCGTCAACATAACGTCGTTGGTGAGTAAACATTCGTTCGTGAGGAGTTGCATTGGTGGACGTGCAGAGCAAAGAGCGTATGGAATTCAGAGCGTCGAGAAGGGTAACCTCCCACCGCTCGGGGCCCAGTCCTCTTGATTTCAACGCCAGAGTTACGGCTTTCCAAATAACTCCATTATATCGTTCCACCTGCCCATTACCCTGTGGGTTGTAACCCGTCGTTCGACTAGTAGCTATGCCGTGCTCTAATAGGAATTGTTTTAGCCCGGCCGACATGAAACACGGCCCTCTGTCTGAATGTATGTACGAAGGTTTCCCAAACATAGCGAAGAGGTCAGACAGACATTTCACGACAGTGCCCGAGGTCATATCCGAGCACGGAAATGCGAAAGGGAACCTTGAATATTCATCAACAACAGTGAATATGTATCTGTTGTCTGTCTCGGTCGGCAGGGGCCCTTTGAAGTCAATGTTTAGTCTCTCGAAGGGAGAAGTGGCCTTGATCAATCTGCCAGAAGCCGCGCCATAGAATCTGGGTTTTAGTTCAGCACAAACAGGGCATGAAGCATTCATTTGTTTAATATCTTCAATAGAATAGGGAAGGTTTTGTCTGCGCACGAAATGTGCCATTCTGGTTACCCCCGGGTGGCACAGAGACACATGGAGGTCTTGCAAAGCCCGACTGATTGTCGCCGAACAGTAGACCCGAGAGAAGGTGTCTGCAGCAGGGTTTTCCCTCCCGGGCCGGTAGACTATGTCGTAACTATAGCAAGCTTGGTCTATCCGCCATCTCATAATTTTTTCATTCTTAATTTTCCCGTTATTTTTCGCATCAAACATGAATGCCACAGATCGTTGGTCCGTAACGAGCGTGAAGTGGTTTCCCAGTAAATAATGTCTCCATTTACGCAGGGCTTCGACAATGGCGTACGCTTCCTTCTCTATTGCCGAGTGTCTCTGCTCACTTCCAGAGAGAGTTCTCGAGAAGAACGCGACGGGCCGCCCAGACTGATTAAGCGTAGCAGCTATCGCGTGATCAGAAGCATCTGTTTCCACCACGAAGGGCACCGAGCTATCGATCGATAAAACCACGGAATTACTGATATCATCTTTGAGGCTGTGGAAAGCTGTTACAACAGCGGCATCTGGTGGAAAGTTTTTGCAATGCACTAGGGGATGTATTTTCTCGGAGTATTGCGAAATCCATCTTGCATAGTAAGCGAACATGCCGATCACCCGGCGCATTGTCTGCAGGTCCTGAGGTGGGGGTAGCTCACGAAGTGGGCGCAATCGTTCAGGATCAGGCTTAATCGTGCCGTCGGCTATCGTGTAGCCGAAAAGGTCAATTGACCTTGCCGAGAATACGCATTTCTCGTAGTTGAGGGTCAGATTATATTTTCTAGCAATGCTCAAGAATCTGTCCAGATTCATGTCATGTTCCCCCTGATCCCTACCGCACACTGTGACATTGTCCACGTAAACAAAAGTGTCTTTGAGGTTTTCTTTGAGATGATGTCGTCCATAACCCGTTGGAAGCAAGCTACTCCATTCGTGACACCGAACGGAATCCTCCTGAATTGGTAGAGGCGTCTACCTGCCTGGAATGCGGTGTAAGGTTTGTCTTCCTCTCGGATGGGAATTTGATGATAGGCGCTTCGCAAAACGATGGTGCTGAATATCTTATAATTGGCCACGCGTTCGACCATCTCGTCTATGCGCGGCAAAGGGTAGGCGTCGAGTTGGGTGAAACGATTGACCGTTTGGGAATAATCGACAACCATTCGTTTCTTATGATTCTGATTGGCGGTGACCAACACCTGTGCGCGCCATGGCGAATCGCTCGGTTCTATAATTCCTTCTTCCAGTAATCGCTTGGTCTCTGAAGTGATGAAGTTCATATCAGCAGTGGTATATCGCCGCGATTTGATCGCTATCGGTTTACAGACCGGCGACAAGTTAGCGAACAGCTGGGGGGACGTTACCTCTGCGGTGGTCAAAGCATTTAAAATTAGACGAGGTTTGCTTCCTCCAAAGGGTATTTCGACGCTCGTGTGCTGCTTGAGGACATTATGACCCAGAATTACGTCTGCGCATAAATCACGAAGCACCAGTACCCTTACATCCCGATGCGTGTACCCTTTTACGTCCAATTCAACATTGCAGTACCCTCGTACGCGGGACTGTAGTGATGTGGCGGCCATGCATACCGTATTGTCTGTCGGGTGGATCTTCCATTTCCTGCCCTTCACTAGCGAGCTGTTGACGAAACTTTCAGAGCTACCGGTATCAATCAGTGCCTCAGCCATATGCCCGTTAATTCGTACGTTGATGATAGCCTTGGATAGATTCCCCGGTGAGGCTGCAGTTAGTTTCTTTTGCGAGTAGAGAGCCGCAGAAGTGGGTTTATTTCTCCTTAGAGTAGATTTACATACCCTGGCATAATGCCCTTTCTTGTCACAATTCATGCATGTGGCATCTCTGGCGGAACATTTGTGGCGAGGGTGTCTTTTGTACCCACAAAAGAAGCATTTACCAACCGGAGCAGTTGCTGAGGAGTTTGACGTGGTCTGGGTATCCGGCTCCTCGGGTTTTTCTCCATCCCCTGTGTCAGGTTGTGTCTGTGTCTGTGGGGTTCCTTGAGTTTCCACCGTAGCAGCGTTCATTAGCAGCATCGGTGTCCAAAATGACTCAGATTGCTGCTGAGCCGTATCCATCGCTCGAGCCTGATCGACTACCTTTTCAAGAGTGGGTTGCCCTTTCTCTAGTAAGCGTTGCTGTATGTGGGCTGATCTGAGTCCTTGGATAAATGCCTCCCGGGTCGCTTCATTTCGGTGTTCCTCGGCGTTTACGGCCCGGAAGCTGCCGTCTTTTCCCAGCTGTTTCAGAGCTTGCAGGAACTGATCGATTGTCTCCCCGGCTCCTTGCTTGCGTGTGTTGAGAAGATGTCGTATGTATACCTCGTTCTTGCGCTTCACGTAGAGCGCCTGCAGCACGTCGATCGCTGCTTCGTAGGTGTCACACTCCGAGAAGAGCCTGTACACGCTGGGCGAGACATGATTCACGAGGGCGGCCAATTTGTCAGCTCCCTCTTCGATGATGGTCAGATAGTGTGAGAAGGAACGGAACCAATGCGACCATTTCATTTCTGAGTCAGTCGCGTTTGGGTCTGCGTCGAACCTCTCTGGTTTGTCGATCTTGTCCATCGTTGGTTGAGAGAGCCGAGAAAACCAAATGGAATAAATTGAAATGAAAACGAGAGATGAACCTTCAGAGTGTAGGCTTTATTCCATTTGATTGGAGCCGCTTCTACGGGCACACCAGGGAATACAGGCGCAGCAAGGAGTACATAAGCAGTAAGGTATACACGTGCAACTAATCACCGCAAAATAAATCAGTATAAGCCCGGAGTCCGATATACTCTCAATTCTCACCATTCAACGAGCACCAAGTGAACCGCCGCCGTAAAACGACAATGCCCCTGGGACAATCACCCCCGACCGAGCCGAACCTCAGCTTTATCTCTTCCGTGCTCGAGCCGTGCAACATGTGATCACACGTCACGACCTTCAATTCACCACACGAGGCATGTTTGAATTGGCCGAACAAAATGGCGAATTAGGACCCCCATCGAGCGTGAGCGAGGAGTCCGAGGGTGTCCAAGGATGCGCCTGATGAGAAAGGAGATAATTCAGGTCGTTAATTATCTTCAACAGGGGTGTGTTAATGAACCCATAAACCCAATTTTCAGTCGTGCACTTTCTTGGAGTTTTATTAGTTTGCATGCAAAGTTTCAGGCTGTTATGTTTCATAGTTTTGGAGTTATGGAGGACACACACACACACAGTGACATTTATTCGTGGAGAACTGTTGGGTGGTCGCTTGACTACCTTATTCTCCGGTTTTCCGTCTGTCTGTTTGTATGTAATGGACAGCTCTGGAGGCCAGAGGAGTCAAACGATTTTGATGAAACTTGCCTGATAGGTTCATACCAGGATCTAGTTGCATCTTTTGAGCACCGTTGCTGTGGACGCCACCGTTGTTGAGCAAAGGGACTTTGAAATTTTTGAAAAAATCCGGAAAATATTTATGTTTACGTTTTTTTCGAAAATCAAAAATCAGCTTCTGCGCTTTTATGCGCACTAAAATCAACGTCTTTGTCAAAAAATTTCAGCCCGATCCGTCAAAAACTGTATGACTCGTATGCAATTATATAGCGACCACCCATGTGGCCTACCGGCTTGTTGATTCCTTTGTGATTGTGTGATGCACAGAAAGAATGGGTGCACACAGTGAGTGGAATAATTGTAAAATTAAAACAGGGATTCTGTCAGATTCCCTCAACCTGAAACTGTGCTTTTTATAAAAAAAGAATTTTAAACAAAACATTTTTTTGGCAATGGTGGCTCATTGGTAACCCAGTGTGAAGGTAAGAAAGGTGACATTTTGTTTTGTCTGGAAGCTGCTGTTCATGCATCAACCACAGACCAGGCAATCCTTCACTTGCTATGTAAGAGGGACAAAGTGTCTGAATTCTATTCCTTCCTGCACAGCTCACAGAACCATTCATGGATGTATCATCATTGTGATCTCCAAGTTTTCTCATTCCAGAAGTTCTACATCTGCAACAATGCACAGAAGCTGAGTGACAGAAAGGAAGCTGGTGGGTTTGGGAATACGTACGAGAGAGATAGAGAGAGAGAGAGAGAGAGAGAGAGAGAGAGAGAGAGAGAGAGAGAGAGAGAGAGAGAGAGAGAGAGAGAGAGAGAGAGAGAGAGAGACAGACAGACAGACAGACAGACAGACAGACAGACATGCGGTGGGTCACACAATGGAAGAGTGGAGCTGTGGAGATCTTATGAGACAAACTAAGGATTCGGAAAGTATTGAGAGGACCTGAGATATGAATGAGCTAAATCAAGAAAGGAACAAACTATGACTCACGTGATTACATTACAACACATTGTCACATCCAATTAAATTGTTATGTATCTGCAGATATTTTTTGGAGTCAACTATGGGATGAAAGCGGCACCACATTTACACCCTAGATTTTAGTCCCCATCCCAAGTTGCTGTTAGTAGATTAGCTTGTTGGACTACTCTACCGGTCTAAGGTTTTAAAACACCCCCGTTTTTCCAGTTTTTACTCAAATTTAAGCAGTTTGATATTTCAATGTACGCTAAAATTAAAGCAAAGTGCAAATAAACAATTGCAGATAAAAAAGAAATCATGGAATCGTTTTGTTGAACAAAATTTAATCTAAATTTTTGACACATCAAAGTAGCCACCTTTTACAGATATAACAGCCGAACATACTCGTGGGATTCTTTCCACAATGGAAATCAAATATTGTTCGGAAAGTTCTTCCCAACACTGTTGCAGAAGTTCCCACAAATGTGTTGCCCTTGTAGGTTGCTTTGTTTTCACCCTTCTGTCCAGTTCATCCCAAACCAGCTCAATGGGGTATAAGTCTGAAGACTGTGCTGGCCATTCCATGATTTGAAGCCCACCGCCTTGTTCTTTTCTTCTATGGTAGATTTGACACAGCCTGGAGGTATGTTTTGGGTCGTTATCTTGCTATAGGATGAACCCCTGACCAACTATGCGTAGAGCAGAGGGTATTGCATGCAGTGCTGGATTAACCATGAGGCAGACAAGGCATGTGCCTTCGGGCCAGCCAAAAATTATTTTCACATTAAATATTTGTCTTTTTTTGTATTAAATATTTTGTGATTGAATCAGTTCATCTTTTTTCTAGGGTCCATTTCCATGAGCCCGAGATCTAATTTAAAATTTTCAGGCCATTCTCGAAAATTTCAAAATGTGCCTTCGGGCCAGCCGAGGCTTAATCCGGCACTGATTGCCGGGCGCTGCAAAATGCTGTGGTCGTCCTTTTGGTTCAAGGTGCCAGTCACTCTGTGCAAGTCGCCGACTCTGGATTCAGCAAAAGAGCCCCAGATCATCACGCTTCCTCCTCCATGTTTGACAGTTGGTGTCACACACTGAAGAACCATCCTTTCACCGAATCGACGGCGTACAAAAACCCTGTGTGATGAACCGAAGATTTCAAATTTTGATTCATCGGTCCATAAGACCTTCTTCCAGTTTTCAGTAGTCCACTGGTGGTGCTTCATGTCCCAGGCAAGACTCTTTCTTATTTTGCCATCTTAGCAATGGCTTTCTTTTGCAACTCGACTTGTCAAACCTGCAGCTCGAAGTCTTCTCTTCACAGTTGAAACTGAAACTTCCTTACTTCGACCAGTGTTAACCTGTGCTTTAAGCTGCTGTCCTGTGAGCCGCCTATCACGTAATCTGTTTACTCTCAAAAACTTGTCTTCTGATTGTGTTGTGGCTTTGGGTCTGCCAGACCTCTTCCTGTCAGAGTTTCCTCCAGTTTCCAAGTGCCTTTTGATAGTGCAGGAAACTGTAATCACTGACACCTTGGCTTACTTTGCAATTTCTCGAAAGGAAAGACCTACACTTTTAAGGGTGATCATGGTCTGTCTGTCTTCCTTTGTTGTCTTTTTCTCGCCATTCTGGTGGCAATGTACTACTTCCTGAAGTGCAATATTGTCCAAATAATGCTTCAGAGGGTGTAGCAACACAGTCTGTTCCAACACTGCTTTGATACAGACAGGGGGTTTGTAACTAATCGACAAAAGTTGAGACACCGGTAGGAATTGTTTGCATCAACTTCCAAGGCTTCCATTTACTTCCATAATTTACTTCCATTGCTGCAGAACAGCTGCAGTTGCTAACCCATTACTTGTTCCCTGAAAAGGGCCTTTGAACAACTCTGAAATTTACATTATTTTTCAGCTCTTGGTAACCTAAACTTTTAAGTGTATATATGTGCAGGTCGGACACGTCACCTTAAAATGGTGCAGAGATTCTACAATGGTGAAAAGAACAATAGCATAATCAACCGAGGATTATATCTTGCAACAATAACTCAGAGGTCCAAGGTTTCAACCAAACAGTGGCCTGAAAGTGTGACTACGGTGGGCACATTTGGCAAGCCTTGACATTGCCCTTGGGAAGAGGAATGGTGTATGGATGAGGAGAGGAGTGGGAGGATTGTCTGGGGTGTGAGTGTCAGGATGAGCACAATGAAAGGGAAGGGGAGTTAAAGAATACAAGGTTGGGGGAGGAAAGGCAGATGGAAAACGGGTCTTCAAGAGACACCTGAGGAAGATGTCTGCAAAAGGTGGTGAGATATACTGCATATAGATTCAGCTGGATTTGTTCAGACAACTTACACGATGTCAGTTCTGTTTTTGTCAAACTTACAAGGGGAATACACTCATTACACATTACGATATGGGCTGGCATGATGGCCAAGACGAGAGGCACGCACACGCACCTCTAAGCCGTCTCACCTGGGTTTGAATCCCGACCCAGCTATAAACTGCCATCCTGGTGTTTCACAGGCAGAACGTGATTCGATAATGTGTGTGCTGTCCCTTGGATGGGACGTTAAATGGGATTGCGGTCTGCCAGCATTACTCAGTGGACGTTTAAGATCCCATGGTGTCCTTCGCTAAGAGTAAGCGAGTAAGGATTGGTCAACATGTTCCATGGAGAGGGCATTGCCTTGGGGCCGAGGGCACCATGATGCCTGTTTGGAGGAACCCCTGGGCCATGATTCTGGAATCCCTGCAGAGGACAGCCCCTATGGCCCAAACAATTTAAGTCTCATTCCTCCCTCCAAGGCTTCAGGATGGCTGTTCAGCACCTCCTCGAGTCATCACCCATTCAAACCCAGGATCTCTCCTCCCCTCAATGACTCATCCCACACCCAGTCCTTTCTTTCCAGGTTATTGTTTTCTCCCCTCCCTCACCAACCTCAATTTTTTTTTCAATTCTTGTTCCATTGCCATTTCATCACCAATTTCTTCATCTTTTGTCAGCCCCCTTTTTCATATGATTGAGTTTGGTACATTGGTACACTGAATGGATCAGGACACAACAGGACTGAGAGAGGTGGTCGGGGGGGGGGGCAACATCAACAGCAGAGTTTAGGTCTAAGATAGAGGAAGACTTGGACAACCAGTGGGTGTGGGGATGAATGAGGGGCAGGAGAGGCTTCATGAGGTGGACAAAATGGATACAGAGGGAAACTCCAAGGAGGGAAACTGGAAATTGGGAAGGAGGAGGGGTTGGGCAGGAGGGATTATCGAGGGTAGAAAAGATCATGGTTTTGGATTGGGATGATAGGAGATGGTGGTGAACAGCTGTCTTGAAAACCTGGAGGGAAGAATGGTATTGAAGAGCATATGGAAGTTGGTGTCACAGGTTGGAAAAAAAGAGGAAAGAATGAGTGGAGGTGAGCAGCGATCCTGTATTTGGGGAGTTTCACTGAAAGCGGTTGATGGTGGACTGTGTGTGCCCTGCAGAAACCTGGCCTTGGTTTCCATGGCGTCAACCTGAGCCAGATGTAAGGCAGGGGAGCAAGCCCAGAGGGGAGGGCAGCGCTCTATCAAGTTGCGGATAAAGGCCTTGTCGGTGCATCCATGGATAGGAGTTAAGGTGTGCCAAGGAAGGGCTTTGTACAACGAAGGATGCCTTGTCCACTGCTGCCTTTGGAGGCCAACTTTGAAATGTGGTTTACTCAAGAACATTATGGCTGATGGTGACACCCAGCAGTTTCAATGACTGAACTTTCTCAAGAGGATTGTTGAGAAAGTAGATGGGGGGAGGGGAGGGGGTTGCCAGATTGTACTTTCGGAGAGAGATCGTGAGAGTGTGAGATTTTACAGGCTTGAAAGACAAGGTCCACATGTTTGATGAGCCTCCACCCTTTGACAGGTTTTGTTTTTAACCCTGATGGGTGGCCATATCCAAACACCCTCCTCACCAGGAAAGCGGAAACCTGGTGGGGGAGATGGTTTAGTCGCTGACAACCCGACAATGAAACAGATTAGTACAGGTTTACATGGTACCTGCAGCAACTCACAGATGTGATCTGGCCTGACCTGACAATTTATTTTAACAATAAAATTATCTTGGAAAGCTCAAAACATGCAGATTAAAAACTCACTCTTCAAAACGACAGGTATCTAATTAGTCAAAGTACATTCCAAATGATGCAATTGTTTACGTGAACAAATCACATGAACGTATGAAGTTTTCTTATTTTCATTGCAGGATCGAGTCTCAAGGAAGAGTGAATGGAGGGTATAAACTGACATGGGGCGGTGAGTCAATGCTATGATGCAGTAAGTAAGGGAATGAACGAATAGGAAAAGAGGAGACAGAGAGAGAGAGAGAGAGAGAGAGAGAGAGAGAGAGAGAGAGAGAGAGAGAGAGAGAGAGAGAGAGAGAGAGAGAGAGAGAGAGAGAGAGAGAGAGAGAGAGAGAGAGAGAGAGAGAGAGAGAGAGAGAGAGAGAGAGAGAGAGAGAGAGAGAGAGAGAGAGAGAGAGAGACACACACACACAACTGGCAAACAAGAGGATTGGGTTAGGCAGGGACAATGGTGGGTATTCCAGATCATGGGTAGGGATTGGGGGGATGGTGGTGCACCACCTGCTTGAAGCCCTGGAGAGAAGAGTGGGGTCCACTGGAAAACAGATCCACAGAAGGGAGAAATCTTGTTTCATTCTATGCAAAAGTTAAATAAGACAATATTACAGGAATCATTGCAAATCAATTATTTTATTCTTTATCCTGGAGATTTCCACTCGTGCTGGTGACAAGATCAATGGAGATTGGAGAGGGTACCTGGAAGTAAGATTAATGGAGAAGGTGACTCCATAAAGACTGGAAAATAGAAATATATGTAATATTTAATTCAAAACGATGTTCGCACCCACAGGTCCTGATAAATCACTAAACTGGACTTTGGTGACCTCTAACAGGTGCTCCCGCGAATGTCCAGCAGCTGAACAGAGCGTTGGTCTTGAACAAGCTCACTGTCGTCGCCCTGATTCTGATTCTCCTCTCCGTCCTCATCTCCACTGCATTTTAAGGATGTGTCCGAGGCCTGAGATGAATGAACCAATGTGCTTCTACGTGATCCAAGCCTCTGCCGTCCAGCCACCACATTCACAAGGCCTGCAGATACCACCTTGGACAAAAGAGATGGAAGGAAGGGCAGCAGTGTGTGTGTGTGTGTGTGTGTGTGTGTGTGTGTGTGTGTGTGTGTGTGTGTGTGTGTGTGTGTGTGTGTGTGTGTGTGTGTGTGTGTGTGTGTGTGTGTGTGTGTGTGTGGTGGTCCTTTGGCAGCTTAGCTGCCGGAGTAGCTATCATTTCTTGAAGCGCGACTGTGTTGCTGATGCAGTGCCCCTCTACCAGTACACACAGTGGAACTGGTACTCATTTCGCCGACCTCAGAAGGATGACAGGCTGAGTCAACCCCCTGGTGTATTAATTCAGCAGCCGACTGGACTTGAACTCAGGACCCTCGGATCCCAAGCCGCCACCCTAACCACTGAGCCAACACCAGGCACTGAGAAACGGTCATGCTGACGTTTTAAATTTTCAACGCGTCAAAATAAAAAAACAGGAAAACATGACAATTCTGAAACATAACCTTAAATTAAAAAAATATATCGAGGCATTACCCCTGGGCACTCATCTGGTATAATAATGATACTGAGGAAGAAGTCAATATGGGACAGAATCAGCAAAATGTACCAATAAACCAATATTGTGGCCGTGATTGGTTTTATATTTTATACCATATTTAATATGTTTTTAAATCGCATGAACCAATTTTGGTATATCATGGGTGATTAAGGTTGTGGTCAAGTTTCATCGAAATCGTATGTATAGATTCAGAGAAGTTGCAAGTGTTTACGGACGGACGCACGCACGCACAACGCACCATCCCACAAGGTCCCCAGAACTCCGTTCCAGATGAGCCAAAAGGCGAGGTATATTTATTTAATTAGTTCCCTGCTCACTCAAAAAATTAATTTTGTTCACTCAGAGACATCGAAAGAGTTGAAAGATGATTTTCCATCAATTCAATCTGGCAAACCTTATTTCTGGTATTGAGCAAAATTTAGACGTCATTTTGAGGTTTGCTCCCTTCCAGGTTTCCGTCTACAATGGAGACACAAAACGAATTTTGTGTTGGACCCAGGTCAAAAGTTAACACTATGCACATTTACCATATAATCCACAATATAATCAATTGCACAACAGAATAATTATAATGGAGAATGTTTTCCAAAGCGAGATTATGTTAAAAAAATTAATTATTTTCTCCACTGAAGCGACGCAGGGTGTTCTCATTGACCCTCATTTTCGGGATTTTTCACGTTATCGCTTCTCGGCTTCTCAAGGCTAAGATCAAGTGTAGTATCTGTTCTTATTGGTTTAATAACCAATATGTCTCACATCGTGGGACTTATCTATTAAACATATTTTTGTTTGGAGGAGTCAGATTACGAGCTTGCTCTGTCTGTTCCACGCATTGTCCTGGTATTGCATTATCTCCAGGATCAGTGCACCTCTTATAGAAACAAAGAAAAGAATGAAAAGGTTTTGCTTAAAATTGAATCAAAAAGCTTTATCAGGAAAAGCAACCATCCTGACCTCATTCTCAATTTTTCATGTTTCAGTGGACGTTTCAGATCCCATGGTGTCCTTCGCTAAGAATAAGCGAGCTTTCGCCAGCACCCTGAGCCAATTGCAAATTCCTACTCTCATTGCCTAAATCTAGTATTTCATTTAATCATATTGTTTTACCAATTGTTCTAATTTTCATCACAAGTTCGTTTCCTGTATTTATCCGAAACGTCATTTCCTGCATTAGCTTATCCCTCTTATAACTCATGAAGCTTTGAAATGGAAATAGCCCCAAAAGTAAAAAGATAAAACTTAATATGCAAACTTCATAATACTAGTACGTGCGTGGCCGTACGTGCAAAAAAAACAACTTTCAAACCACATGCCAGAAACAACCACATTGGCTGTTCCTTCGCTCTCGCGTGGCCATACGTGCAAGAAATTTTTTTTTCAAACAACCACACAGGCCGTTCCTCCGCTCTCTTAAACGGCGACTGGATTGGGGCATTGTGTTTATCTATAAATGTGCATAAGAAATCGAGAAATTATTGTAATACAGTGTCATCACTATCCGGAAGTCCGTACGTTGTAACCTGTAATGGGGAACGCGGCTGGGGATCTCTTCTCCAACGGCCACGCCTATGCAGCACCGTGTCCTGTCATTGGTTTGGTAAATAAATGGCCATAACTTGAGAACAACTTGTCCGATAAATATCAAACCTTGAAAAGGCACATACTCAGGTCCCCAACAATATAGCTGGCAAGTTTCAATTAGATCGGACCTGTGGTTGTCGAGAAACAGCGGTCACAGACAGTGTAACCACTCCTCATCTTCATAAATGCCAAGGTGAGCCAATGAAAAAAGCCAAGAATTCACAAGGTTCAGAAAAGCGATGATAATAGAAAACCTATACACCAAGAAAACCTATCGAAAACCAAGACGCCAAGGTGAACAACGAATAGCCAAGATCTTGTGAAAAAAGCCAAGGAGTGGTCACACAGGTCACAGACACACACACACACACACACACACACACAGATTGCTGGAATTATAGATAGACTCCGCTCTCTTAAACATGCGATCGCTTCTCGGCCTTTTGGCTAAGATCAAGTGTAGTTCGCCGTTCGCCTTCCTTGCCGACGTGATGGTTCGCCGCCTTCCTTGCCGACGACGACGGTTCATCACGAGACGACGGCTGGCTGAGACTAGCGCTGATTCTAGACAGGTGCCCCAAGGCTAAGATCAAGATCAAGATCAATAGACTTTTTTTTTTTTTTTTTTTTTTTTTTTTTTTGTATGGTGTGCATGGTTTCTATGTTTGTCTAAGTGAATGGATCTTGCCAAACGGACGAGAAGCGCAAATTTCCATTTTTGGACTGGTCCCCTTTCTTTTTATGGCTTGGTGCCCTTAATTGGTCCTTGGGGGTTGTGTTCTTTTTATTTTGACATTCCCCCAGGGGCCTATTTCTATTCTCTTTTTGATTCTAACGGTGTGGAGGAATTTTATCCTCAGTGTCTATTCCTTTTTTAACTTTTTAATTTTGGTCTTTTATAAATTTTTAATAAATCTGTTCTTATCAGTTTAATTGTTATTTATTGTTGTGAATGAATGGTGGTTTTTTTTATTTTGTTGTTGTTATAATTTTTTTTCCCTCGGTACAGTGTGTGGACGTCCAATTCCGGGAACTGTTTCATGAATTATTGCGAATCTTTTTCTTTTGTGTATGATTCTACTTTTTGGAATACAGATACCCGATGGAAGAGGACGGACGGAGGCCGGGTCGGCGAGGTGAAGGTGCTGCTCGAGATGTGGAGACGTTCCCCTGCGAGTACTGCGGTAAAAACCTAGCGACGCTCGCGGGGTGGCGTCGACACATCGCCCGCATGCACCGGGTGGTCGCCGCGGAGGCTAACGCCCCCGTCGGCCCCCAGACCCAGGTATTTCTGTACCCGCTTCCCGATCGGTGGCCTTGTTCACTGTGCCGTGAGACTTTTTTTAATTTTCAGACCCTACAACGACATCTAAAGCGGTTTCATGCCGAGACCGCTTTTATTTCAGTTTTTAGATGCTCGAGGTGCGACCTGGAATACGATACGGCAGGGAAGGCGGCGAACCATTTCCAAATCCACCGGAAAGAGGACAGAGTTCGCCCCTCCGTTGCCGGTATCGCTGGGCCTTCGGGTAATCGACTGCCGAGACGACGGCTGGCTGAGACTAGCGCTGATTCTAGACAGGTGCCCCAAGTTACTACAAAGGATGCACCGGGTCCGGCCGTCCCGGCCGAGAGCTATGGCTCTGACGACGGGGCGGCCGGCCCGCGTATTGTAAATATGAGTGGAATCGGTGGTAGTAGGCGGCGGTCGTTCCGGAGGTCCTGGTCACCAGTTTTGGGTTGCCCCTCTGGAGGGCAGGCTGATCTGATTCTGGAGTCTAGCCGGGTCTTCGAGCCCCTTTTGGGTGTCCCCCTCTTGGAACAACAATTAGTTGCCTGCAGTGAGTCTCCGGTGCTGCCCATCACCGAGGGTTCCCCTGTCGGGGTTGTCCCCCGATGTGATGAGGAAACATCCCGGGTTCTTGACTGCTTGGTATCAGCTATTCTCGAGGCCCCCGAGGGGCCTGCTTTCGAGGAGGCTTGTGACAGTTTTTTGCAGGTGGCGGGTGCTGGGGCTGGGGGGGGGTTGAGCGGTAGTGTTGAGAGGGCGGAGGGCCGCGGTGGGGTGGGGGGGCTTGAGCCCGCGGGTGCGACTGAGGCTGCGGCTCCGCCCGCTTCGGTTGCCGACCGGTCTCGGGTTCCCCCGCCCCGGCGCGACGCTCCCCCGGCTCCACGGCCTGTCTCCCCTCCCCCAGGTGTTGATGCTGGCCCTAGCTTTCCTGAGTATTGGGTCGGTCGGTTGAGGAACGCGGTGTTGTGGGAGGAGTTTGAAAAGGTCTGCGATGCGTTTGCCAATGCCCTGGTTGACCGTTGCCGACCGCGGCGTGGTGGACGCGGTGCAGACGCCCCCACGCACCCAAGTCGTCCCCGACCTGACCGCCCCGGTATGGCGGGTGCTTCCGGGCTGAGGTATGACCCCCAGGAGGCCAGTCGCCTTCAGAAGCTGTACAGGCACAGCAGAAAGCGTGCCTTTAGGGTGGTCCTTGGGAAAGCTGAGGATAGATATTCTGGTGGGAGGGAACCCGTGGAGGCTTTTTTCTCCCGGGTGTTCTCCGCCAAGAATGTCGACCCAGCGGTCATTTCCCGGGAGTTCTCCAAACATGTGTCATCCACTGACGAGGCTCGTGCGGAGGGGGCAGCGTTAAGTGCGCCCATTGGTCAGAGAGAGATCTCTGCCCGACTTGGGCGCATGAGTAACTCTGCCCCGGGACCGGACCGTGTTGAGTACCAGCACCTGAAGCGAATGGATGGGGCGTGTCGTGTGACATTGGAAATTTTTAACCGATGTCTGCGCTCGCTCCGTATCCCCGCTTCATGGAAGCAGGCCACCACGGTCCTGATCCACAAGAAAGGGGACACCGGGGACCCAGAAAATTTTCGGCCGATTGCCCTCCAGAGTTGCCTCTATAAACTGTTTATGGTGGTTCTGGCTGATCGGCTTCGCAGCTGGGCGCTCCGGCATTCAATGCTGAGCGAGGCCCAGAAGTGCTCTCGGCCCAGTGAAGGCTGCTTCGAGCACTCCTTTTTGCTAAACACCATAATGAAGGACGCCAGGCGGAATCAGAAGAATATTTTTGTTGCCTGGCTGGACCTTCGGAATGCGTTTGGGAGTGTTCCACATGGAGCTATTTTTGCCGCACTGGACACGATGGGCGCGTCTGCGGAGCTGATCGACCTGCTTCGAGATGTTTACACTGGTGCCTCCACTACCTTTAATACGGACGATGGCCCGACTAGCGAGGTCCCTATATTGTCAGGGGTGAAACAGGGATGCCCCATATCGCCGATCCTGTTCAACCTCACGATCGAATTGATTGTGCGCGCGGTGCAGGCTTCTGCTGCGGCCGGAGGTCACGGCGTCAAAATTCATGGGCAGCCGGTGTCTATATTGGCATATGCTGATGACCTGGTTGTCCTGAGTAGGACCAGGGAGGGTCTTTCGACCCTTCTTGACGTGGCCTCCGTTAATGCTGATGTGTTGCAGCTGGAGTTTAAGCCTGCTAAGTGTGCCTCTCTGTCACTTTTCTGTCGTGAGGGGGTCAGGGTCGGTGATGTGTTATTCTCGATTCAGGGTCGAACCATGCCAGCTCTGAGTAGCGAGGAGCATTATCGCTACCTCGGGACCCCCATCGGTGTGTATAGAGATGATGAGGACGTCTGCTCATTGGTTACTAACATGATAGCGGACGTCCTCAAAATTAAACAATCATTGCTAGCACCATGGCAAAAGTTGGATGCGATTCAGACCTTTGTCCAGCCCTGCCTCTCTTTCGCGTTGCGCGCGGGAGAGACGACCAAGAAACAAGTTAATAGGCTGGTATCTGCGGTGGTCAGTGCGGCGAAGGAGATCTGCCAGCTTCCGGTCCGCGCTTCTAATAATTATATTTTCGCGGGCCGGGATGTTGGCGGATTAGGGCTTCAACACCCGGGGTCGGAGGCAGACATCCAAACTGTCGTTCAGACGGTGCGGATGCTGTCCTCCAGCGACCTTTCCTTACGCGGCATTGCCACGCAGCAGCTCTTGTCGGTCGTCCACCGGACGATCCGCTGTGTTCCCGTTGAGTCGGACGTGGATAAGTTCCTGTCTGGCTCGATGGAAGGGCCATTGGCGAACTCCGGGTACAGCGGCCAAATTTCCACGCTCTGGTCTCGGGTGAGGTCCGCGACGCGGCGGTTGAATGTGACTGTCCGTCGTGCCCTCTCAGGGGAGCCCGTTGTGACCCTGGGCCATTCCCGAGAGTGCAGCTCTAAAGACGTGTGTTCTGCACTTCGGGAGTGGACCAGGGAGAAGTTTGCACAGCGGTTGCTCGGCCTCCCGGACCAGGGAAAGGTGGCCGCTGCACTGAAAACGGATAAGTTTGCCAACGGTTCCTCGTGGATTCGCAGTGGTTCGTTCATGCGCTTCTGTGATTGGAGGTTTGTGCATCGGGCAAGGCTGAACTGTGTCCCGACTAATGCTGTGACCCATCGATGGAATCCCGCTGCCCCCCAGGGGTGTCGGCGGTGTTGCTATCCCCGGGAGACTCTGGCTCACATTGTTGACCATTGTCCCCCGGGTATGGTACCCATTCGCCGCCGTCACAACATGATCCGGAGTCGCCTGGTCAAGGCCATTCGTCATGGGGACGTATATGTAGATCAACATGTTCCTGGTGATCCCTCCCCACATGAAAGACCAGACATCACTGTGGTGGAGGGAAATAAAATCACAATTGTTGACATTGCTGTCCCCTTTGACAATGGTTCCGATGCCCTTGCCACTTGCGCAGCTGCAAAGAGGGAAAAGTACGAAGGCCTGCGTAAAGCATTGGTGGCTAAGGGCAAGGATGTCCAGGTGCTTGGGTTCATAGTGGGGGCACTGGGATCGTGGTTCCCTGGAAATGAGTCGGCCCTGAACCGGTTGGGAATCTCCCGGTCTTACCGGAAGCTGATGCGTCGGCTTTGTTGTATTGATGCCATAAAGGGATCCCGGGATATTTATATTGAGCACATGTCGGGCCATCGTCAGTATGAAGAGGTTTGAGGTTGGTACTTCCCCATTTCCCTTCCTCCCCTCTTTCCTCCCCCCCCCCTTTTTTTTTTTTTTTTATTTTTTTTTTTTTTTTTTTTTTTTATGGTGTGCATGGTTTCTATGTTTGTCTAAGTGAATGGATCTTGCCAAACGGACGAGAAGCGCAAATTTCCATTTTTGGACTGGTCCCCTTTCTTTATGGCTTGGTGCCCTTAATTGGTCCTTGGGGGTTGTGTTCTTTTTATTTTGACATTCCCCCAGGGGCCTATTTCTATTCTCTTTTTGATTCTAACGGTGTGGAGGAATTTTATCCTCAGTGTCTATTCCTTTTTTAACTTTTTAATTTTGGTCTTTTATAAATTTTTAATAAATCTGTTCTTATTGGTTTAATAACCAATATGTCTCACATCGTGGGACTTCTCTATTAAACATATTTTTGTTTGGAGGAGTCAGATTACGAGCTTGCTCTGTCTGTTCCACGCATTGTCCTGGTATTGCATTATCTCCAGGATCAGTGCACCTCTTGTTATAAACAAAGAAAAGAACAAAAGTTTTGTTTAAAATTGAATCAAAAAGCTTTATCAGGAAAAGCAACCATCCTGACCCCATTTTCAATTTTTCATCTTCCCCTTTCTGTCTCCCTCTTCACCCCACCTTCTGAATACTTCCCCCTCACATCCTCTCAAATCTTCCCCCACACAGTCTTTCCCCCACACACGACACTTCCACCACCATCTCAGATCGTCCTCAATCCTAAACCACGATCCCACATACTCTTCTTCACATCACCTGCCAAATCTCTCCTTCCAATTTTCCAGTTTCCATCTTGTCCATCCCATCCCTGCTTTTTGTGTGTTTCGTGTCCTGTTTTTGTCCATGACGTCCATGTCCAGGTATTTTACTTAGATCAACTACATTACTTTTGATTTGTTTCTGTGTTGATAAAACAAAACAAAAAAAAACCTTGACATTGGCACATATAAAACTAATTAACTGAGTTAAATAAAAAAAGAAGAGGCAATGTTCTTTTTTTTTAATTTGGCAAATCCAAATGTTGTGCTGCACTGGGCATCAGTAAACACATGATCGTCATTTTTGTAACGTCACTTGTATTTTGATGTGCCACATTGTTATGAAAGTGCATTTATCCTCAGAAAAGAAGAGTGGCATAGTTAAATAACTTTGCAATTGTTAAGTTCACCGTGTTTGCAAAATTCGAGACGCTTTGCTCATATCTTATTCTATTTTCAGGTGCCGGCGGAAGACGCGGACGTGCTGATAATGCTGGTACACCAAATCGAAGGGCTCTTACGATGTCAGGAGGATCCGAGAAGCTCTCTCTGAAAGACAGAGGCGGTACCTGCTCTTTACTCATGCCTTCACCGGTTGTGATACGGTTTCTGCAATCGGGGGCCACGGGAAAACGACTCTATTTGACAGGTTTTGTGCAGGGGACATTGATGAACATACGGACATCTTCCTTGACGTACGGGCTACTAAGGACGTGGTGATCAGGGCCGGTATTGCGATTTTCCAGCACATTTACCATGACCCAGGTGCTACTTTGGGTGCAATTCGATACAACATGTTCTCGCGGAAGGTGGCGGCCGGGCTGATCAAACCAGAGACTCTGCCTCCAACAGAGGGTGCAGCTGCACAGCATTCTCTCCGTGCCTATCTCCAAACCCGGGACTGGATGCTGCTGCAGAGCATGTCTTTGGACCCCAGTGACTATGGATGGATAGTAGGGGTTCGTGGTTACGAGCTTGCAATTGTGTTCATGACTTGCAATTGTGCTGGAGATTGCAGCAACCGGCAGTGCAACTGCAAGTAGAATGGTGTCAAGTGTATCTCAGCATGCGGAAGTTGTTAAGGCATTACATGTATGAACTGTATCCCAAACCAGCTCAATGGGGTATAAGTCTGGAGACTGTGCTGGCCATTCCATGATTTGAAGCCTATCGTCTTGTTCTTTTCTTCTAAGGTAGTTCTGACACAGCCTGGAGGTATGTTTTGGGTCGTTATCTTGCTGTAGGATGAACCCCTGACCAACTAGGCGCAGAGCAGAGGGTATTGCATGCAGTGCTGGATTAACCATGAGGCAGACAAGGCATGTGCCTTAGGGCCAGCCAAAAATTATTTTCACGTAAAATATTTGTCTTTTTTTGTATTAAATATTTTGTGATTGAATCAGTTCATCTTTTTTCTAGGGTCCATTTCCATGAGCCCGAGATCGAATTTAAAATTTTCAGGCCATTCTCTAAAATTTCAAAATGTGCCTTAGGGCCAGCCGAGGCTTAATCCGGCACTGATTGCACGGCGCTGCAAAATGCTGTGGTCGTCCTTTTGGTTCAGGGTGCCAGTCACTCTGTGCAAGTCGCCGACTCTGGATTCAGCAAAAGAGCCCCAGATCATCACGCTTCCTCCCCCATGTTTGAGAGTTGGTGTCACACACTGAAGAACCATCCCTTCACCGACTCGACGGCGTACAAAAACCCTGTGTGATGAACCGAAGATTTCAAATTTTGATTCATCTGTCCATAAGACCTTTTTCCAGTTTTCAGTAGTCCACTGGTGGTGCTTCATGTCCCAGGCAAGACTCTTTCTTATTTTGCCATCTTAGCAATGGCTTTCTTATTGCAACTCGACCTGTCAAACCTGCAGCTCAAAGTCTTCTCTTCACAGTTGAAACTGAGACTTCCTTACTTCGACCAGTGTTAAGCTGTGCTTTAAGCTGCTGTCCTGCGAGCCGTATATACGATACGGCAAGGAAGGCGGCGAACCATTTCCAAATCCACCGGAAAGAGGACAGAGTTCGCCCCTCCGCTGCCGGTATCGCTGGGCCTTCGGGTAATCGACTGCCGAGACGACGGCTGGCTGAGGCTAGCGCTGATTCTAGACAGGTGCCCCAAGTTACTACAAAGGATGCACCGGGTCCGGCCGTCCCGGCCGAGAGCTATGGCTCTGACGACGGGGCGGCCGGCCCGCGTATTGTAAATATGAGTGGAATCGGTGGTAGTAGGCGGCGGTCGTTCCGGAGGTCCTGGTCACCAGTTTTGGGTTGCCCCTCTGGAGGGCAGGCTGATCTGATTCTGGAGTCTAGCCGGGTCTTCGAGCCCCTTGTGGGTGTCCCCCTATTGGAACAACAATTAGTTGCCTGCAGCGAGTCTCCGGTGCTGCCCATCACCGAGGGTTCCCCTGTCGGGGTTATCCCCCGATGTGATGAGGAAACATCCCGGGTTCTTGACTGCTTGGTATCAGCTATTCTTGAGGCCCCCGAGGGGCCTGCTTTCGAGGAGGCTTGTGACAGTTTTTTGCAGGTGGCGGGTGCTGGGGCTGGGGGGGGTTGAGCGGCAGTGTGGAGAGGGTGGGGGGCCGCGGTGGGGCGGGGGGGCTTGAGCCCACGGGTGCGACTGAGGTTGCGGCTCCGCCCGCTTCGGTTGCCGACCGGTCTCGGGTTCCCCTGCCCCGGCGCGGCGCCCCCCCGGCTCCACGGCCTGTCTCCCCTCCCCCAGGTGTTGATGCTGGCCCTAGCTTTCCTGAGTATTGGGTTGGTCAGTTGAGGAACGCGGTGTTGTGGGAGGAGTTTGAAAAGGTCTGCGATGCGTTTGCCAATGCCCTGGTTGACCGTTGTCGACCGCGGCGTGGTGGACGCGGTGCAGACGCCCCCACGCACCCAAGTCGTCCCCGACCTGACCGTCCCGGTATGGCGGGTGCTTCCGGGCTGAGGTATGACCCCCAGGAGGCCAGTCGCCTTCAGAAGCTGTACAGGCACAGCAGAAAGCGTGCCTTTAGGGTGGTCCTCGGGAAAGCTGAGGATAGATATTCTGGTGGGAGGGAACCCGTGGAGGCTTTTTTCTCCCGGGTGTTCTCCGCCAAGAATGTCGACCCAGCGGTCATTTCCCGGGAGTTCTCCAAACATGTGTCATCCACTGACGAGGCTCGTGCGGAGGGGGCAGCGTTAAGTGCGCCCATTGGTCAGAGAGAGATCTCTGCCCGACTTGGGCGCATGAGTAACTCTGCCCCGGGACCGGACCGTGTTGAGTACCAGCACCTGAAGCGAATGGATGGGGCGTGTCGTGTGACAATGGAAATTTTTAACCGATGTCTGCGCTCGCTCCGTATCCCCGCTTCATGGAAGCAGGCCACCACGGTCCTGATCCACAAGAAAGGGGACACCGGGGACCCAGAAAATTTTCGGCCGATTGCCCTCCAGAGTTGCCTCTATAAATTGTTTATGGCGGTTCTGGCTGATCGGCTTCGCAGCTGGGCGCTCCGGCATTCAATGCTGAGCGAGGCCCAGAAGTGCTCTCGGCCCAGTGAAGGCTGCTTCGAGCACTCCTTTTTGCTAAACACCATAATGAAGGACGCCAGGCGGAATCAGAAGAATATTTTTGTTGCCTGGCTGGACCTTCGGAATGCGTTTGGGAGTGTTCCACATGGAGCTATTTTTGCCGCACTGGACACGATGGGCGTGTCTGCGGAGCTGATCGACCTGCTTCTGGATGTTTACACTGGTGCCTCCACTACCTTTAATACGGACGATGGCCCGACTAGCGAGGTCCCTATATTGTCAGGGGTGAAGCAGGGATGCCCCATATCGCCGATCCTGTTCAACCTCACGATCGAATTGATTGTGCGCGCGGTGCAGGCTTCTGCTGCGGCCGGAGGTCACGGCGTCAAAATTCATGGGCAGCCGGTGTCTATACCGGTACAACCTGGTTGTCCTGAGTAGGGCCAGGGAGGGTCTTTCGACCCTTCTTGACGTGGCCTCCGTTAATGCTGATGTGTTGCAGCTGGAGTTTAAGCCTGCTAAGTGTGCCTCTCTGTCACTTTTCTGTCGTGGGGGGGTCAGGGTCGGTGATGTGTTATTCTCGATTCAGGGTCGAACCATGCCAGCTCTGAGTAGCGAGGAGCACTATCGCTACCTCGGGACCCCCATCGGTGTGTATAGAGATGATGAGGACGTCTGCTCATTGGTTACCAACATGATGGCGGACGTCCTCAAAATTAAACGATCATTGCTAGCACCATGGCAAAAGTTGGATGCGATTCAGACCTTTGTCCAGCCCTGCCTCTCTTTCGCGTTGCGCGCGGAAGAGACGACCAAGAAACAAGTTAATAGGCTGGTATCTGCGGTGGTCAGTGCGGCGAAGGAGATCTGCCAGCTTCCGGTCCGCGCTTCTAATAATTATATTTTCGCGGGCCGGGACGTTGGCGGATTAGGGCTTCAACACCCGGGGTCGGAGGCAGACATCCAAACTGTCGTTCAGACGGTGCGGATGCTGTCCTCCAGTGACCTTTCCTTACGCAGCATTGCCACGCAGCAGCTCTTGTCGGTCGTCCACCGGACGATCCGCTGTGTTCCCGTTGAGTCGGACGTGGATAAGTTCCTGTCTGGCTCGATGGAAGGGCCATTGGCGAACTCCGGGTACAGCGGCCAAATTTCCACGCTCTGGTCTCGGGTGAGGTCCGCGACGCGGCGGTTGAATGTGACTGTCCGTCGTGCCCTCTCAGGGGAGCCCGTTGTGACCCTGGGCCATTCCCGAGAGTGCAGCTCTAAAGACGTGTGTTCTGCACTTCGGGAGTGGACCAGGGAGAAGTTTGCACAGCGGTTGCTCGGCCTCCCGGACCAGGGAAAGGTGGCCGCTGCACTGAAAACGGATAAGTTTGCCAATGGTTCCTCGTGGATTCGCATTGGTTCGTTTATGCGCTTCTGTGATTGGAGGTTTGTGCATCGGGCAAGGCTGAACTGTGTCCCGACTAATGCTGTGACCCATCGGTGGAATCCCGCTGCCCCCCAGGGGTGTCGGCGGTGTTGCTATCCCCGGGAGACTCTGGCTCACATTGTTGACCATTGTCCCCCGGGTATGGTACCCATTCGCCGCCGTCACAACATGATCCAGAGTCGCCTGGTCAAGGCCATTCGTCATGGGGACGTATATGTAGATCAACATGTTCCTGGTGATCCCTCCCCACATGAAAGACCAGACATCACTGTGGTGGAGGGAAATAAAATCACAATTGTTGACATTGCTGTCCCCTTTGACAATGGTTCCGATGCCCTTGCCACTTGCGCAGTTGCAAAGAGGGAAAAGTATGAAGGACTGCGTAAAGCGTTGGTGGCTAAGGGCAAGGATGTCCAGGTGCTTGGGTTCATAGTGGGGGCACTGGGATCGTGGTTCCCTGGAAATGAGTCGGCCCTGAACCGGTTGGGAATCTCCCGGTCTTACCGGAAGCTGATGCGTCGGCTTTGTTGTATTGATGCCATAAAGGGATCCCGGGATATTTATATTGAGCATATGTCGGGCCATCGTCAGTATGAAGAGGTTTGAGGTTGGCACTTCCCTATTTCCCTTCCTCCCCTCTTTTCTTCCCCCCCCCCCTTTTTTTTTTTTTTTTTTTTTTTTTTTTTTTTTTTGTATGGTGTGCATGGTTTCTATGTTTGTCTTAGTGAATGGATCTTGCCAAACGGACGAGAAGCGCAAATTTCCATTTTTGGACTGGTCCCTTCTTTTTATGGCTTGGTGTCCTTTATTGGTCCTTGGGGGTTGTGTTCTTTTTATTTTGACATTCCCCCAGGGGCCTATTTCTATTCTCTTTTTGATTCTAACGGTGTGGAGGAATTTTATCCTCAGTGTCTATTCCTTTTTTAACCTTTTAATTTTGGTCTTTTTATAAATTTTTAATAAATCTGTTCTTATTGGTTTAATTGTTATTTATTGTTGTGAATGAATGGTGGTTTTTTTATTTTGTTGTTGTTATAATTTTTTTTTTTTTTCGCTCTCGGTACAGTGTGTGGACGTCCAATTCCGGGAACTGTTTCATGAATTATTGCGAATCTTTTTCTTTTGTGTATGATTCTACTTTTTGGAATACAGATACCCGATGGAAGAGGACGGACGGAGGCCGGGTCGGCGAGGTGAAGGTGCTGCTCGAGATGTGGAGACGTTCCCCTGCGAGTACTGCGGTAAAAACCTAGCGACGCTCGCGGGGTGGCGTCGACACATCGCCCGCATGCACCGGGTGGTCGCCGCGGAGGCTAACGCCTCCGTCGGCCCCCAGACCCAGGTATTTCTGTACCCGCTTCCCGACCGGTGGCCTTGTTCACTGTGCCGTGAGAATTTTTTTAATTTTCAGACCCTACAACGACATCTAAAGCGGTTTCACGCCGAGACCGCTTTTATTTCAGTTTTTAGATGCTCGAGGTGCGACCTGGAATACGATACGGCAAGGAAGGCGGCGAACCATTTCCAAATCCACCGGAAAGAGGACAGAGTTCGCCCTCCGTTGCCGGTATCGCTGGGCCTTCGGGTAATCGACTGCCGAGACGACGGCTGGCTGAGGCTCGCGCTGATTCTAGACAGGTGCCCCAAGTTACTACAAAGGATGCACCGGGTCCGGTCGTCCCGGCCGAGAGCTATGGCTCTGACGACGGGGCGGCCGGCCCGCGTATTGTAAATATGAGTGGAATCGGTGGTAGTAGGCGGCGGTCGTTCCGGAGGTCCTGGTCACCAGTTTTGGGTTGCCCCTCTGGAGGGCAGGCTGATCTGATTCTGGAGTCTAGCCGGGTCTTCGAACCCCTTTTGGGTGTCCCCCTCTTGGAACAACAATTAGTTGCCTGCAGTGAGTCTCCGGTGCTGCCCATCACCGAGGGTTCCCCTGTCGGGGTTATCCCCCGATGTGATGAGGAAACATCCCGGGTTCTTGACTGCTTGGTATCAGCTATTCTCGAGGCCCCCGAGGGGCCTGCTTTCGAGGAGGCTTGTGACAGTTTTTTGCAGGTGGCGGGTGCTGGGGCTGGGGGGGGGTTGAGCGGTAGTGTTGAGAGGGCGGAGGGCCGCGGTGGGGTGGGGGGGCTTGAGCCCGCGGGTGCGACTGAGGCTGCGGCTCCGCCCGCTTCGGTTGCCGACCGGTCTCGGGTTCCCCCGCCCCGGCGCGACGCTCCCCCGGCTCCACGGCCTGTCTCCCCTCCCCCAGGTGTTGATGCTGGCCCTAGCTTTCCTGAGTATTGGGTCGGTCAGTTGAGGAACGCGGTGTTGTGGGAGGAGTTTGAAAAGGTCTGCGATGCGTTTGCCAATGCCCTGGTTGACCGTTGCCGACCGCGGCGTGGTGGACGCGGTGCAGACGCCCCACGCACCCAAATCGTCCCCGACCTGACCCCCCCGGTATGGCGGGTGCTTCCGTGCTGAGGTATGACCCCCAGGAGGCCAGTCGCCTTCAGAAGCTGTACAGGCACAGCAGAAAGCGTGCCTTTAGGGTGGTCCTCGGGAAAGCTGAGGATAGATATTCTGGTGGAAGGGAACCCGTGGAGGCTTTTTTCTCCCGGGTGTTCTCCGCCAAGAATGTCGACCCAGCGGTCATTTCCCGGGAGTTCTCCAAACATGTGTCATCCACTGACGAGGCTCGTGCGGAGGGGGCAGCGTTAAGTGCGCCCATCGGTCAGAGAGAGATCTCTGCCCGACTTGGGCACATGAGTAACTCTGCCCCGGGACCGGACCGTGTTGAGTACCAGCACCTGAAGCGAATGGATGGGGCGTGTCGTGTGACATTGGAAATTTTTAACCGATGTCTGCGCTCGCTCCGTATTCCCGCTTCATGGAAGCAGGCCACCACGGTCCTGATCCACAAGAAAGGGGACACCGGGGACCCAGAAAATTTTCGGCCGATTGCCCTCCAGAGTTGCCTCTATAAACTGTTTATGGCGGTTCTGGCTGATCGGCTTCGCAGCTGGGCGCTCCGGCATTCAATGCTGAGCGAGGCCCAGAAGTGCTCTCGGCCCAGTGAAGGCTGCTTCGAGCACTCCTTTTTTGCTAAACACCATAATGAAGGACGCCAGGCGGAATCAGAAGAATATTTTTGTTGCCTGGCTGGACCTTCGGAATGCGTTTGGGAGTGTTCCACATGGAGCTATTTTTGCCGCACTGGACACGATGGGCGCGTCTGCGGAGCTGATCGACCTGCTTCGAGATGTTTACACTGGTGCCTCCACTACCTTTAATACGGACGATGGCCCGACTAGCGAGGTCCCTATATTGTCAGGGGTGAAGCAGGGATGCCCCATATCGCCGATCCTGTTCAACCTCACGATCGAATTGATTGTGCGCGCGGTGCAGGCTTCTGCTGCGGCCGGAGGTCACGGCGTCAAAATTCATGGGCAACCGGTGTCTATATTGGCATATGCTGATGACCTGGTTGTCCTGAGTAGGACCAGGGAGGGTCTTTCGACCCTTCTTGACGTGGCCTCCGTTAATGCTGATGTGTTGCAGCTGGAGTTTAAGCCTGCTAAGTGTGCCTCTCAGTCACTTTTCTGTCGTGGGGGGGTCAGGGTCGGTGATGTGTTATTCTCGATTCAGGGTCGAACCATGCCAGCTCTGAGTAGCGAGGAGCATTATCGCTACCTCGGGACCCCCATCGGTGTGTATAGAGATGATGAGGACGTCTGCTCATTGGTTACCAACATGATAGCGGACGTCCTCAAAATTAAACAATCATTGCTAGCACCATGGCAAAAGTTGGATGCGATTCAGACCTTTGTCCAGCCCTGCCTCTCTTTCGCGTTGCGCGCGGGAGAGACGACCAAGAAACAAGTTAATAGGCTGGTATCTGCGGTGGTCAGTGCGGCGAAGGAGATCTGCCAGCTTCCGGTCCGCGCTTCTAATAATTATATTTTCGCGGGCCGGGACGTTGGCGGATTAGGGCTTCAACACCCGGGGTCGGAGGCAGACATCCAAACTGTCGTTCAGACGGTGCGGATGCTGTCCTCCAGCGACCTTTCCTTACGCGGCATTGCCACGCAGCAGCTCTTGTCGGTCGTCCACCGGACGATCCGCTGTGTTCCCGTTGAGTCGGACGTGGATAAGTTCCTGTCTGGCTCGATGGAAGGGCCATTGGCGAACTCCGGGTACAGCGGCCAAATTTCCACGCTCTGGTCTCGGGTGAGGTCCGCGACGCGGCGGTTGAATGTGACTGTCCGTCGTGCCCTCTCAGGGGAGCCCGTTGTGACCCTGGGCCATTCCCGAGAGTGCAGCTCTAAAGACGTGTGTTCTGCACTTCGGGAGTGGACCAGGGAGAAGTTTGCACAGCGGTTGCTCGGCCTCCCGGACCAGGGAAAGGTGGCCGCTGCACTGAAAACGGATAAGTTTGCCAACGGTTCCTCGTGGATTCGCAGTGGTTCGTTTATGCGCTTCTGTGATTGGAGGTTTGTGCATCGGGCAAGGCTGAACTGTGTCCCGACTAATGCTGTGACCCATCGATGGAATCCTGCTGCCCCCCAGGGGTGTCGGCGGTGTTGCTATCCCCGGGAGACTCTGGCTCACATTGTTGACCATTGTCCCCCGGGTATGGTACCCATTCGCCGCCGTCACAACATGATCCAGAGTCGCCTGGTCAAGGCCATTCGTCATGGGGACGTATATGTAGATCAACATGTTCCTGGTGATCCCTCCCCACATGAAAGACCAGACATCACTGTGGTGGAGGGAAATAAAATCACAATTGTTGACATTGCTGTCCCCTTTGACAATGGTTCCGATGCCCTTGCCACTTGCGCAGCTGCAAAGAGGGAAAAGTATGAAGGCCTGCGTAAAGCATTGGTGGCTAAGGGCAAGGATGTCCAGGTGCTTGGGTTCATAGTGGGGGCACTGGGATCGTGGTTCCCTGGAAATGAGTCGGCCCTGAACCGGTTGGGAATCTCCCGGTCTTACCGGAAGCTGATGCGTCGGCTTTGTTGTATTGATGCCAGAAAGGGATCCCGGGATATTTATATTGAGCACATGTCGGGCCATCGTCAGTATGAAGAGGTTTGAGGTTGGTACTTCCCTATTTCCCTTCCTCCCCTCTTTCCTCCCCCCCCCCCTTTTTTTTTTTTTTATTTTTTTTTTTTTATTTTTTTTTGGTATGGTGTGCATGGTTTCTATGTTTGTCTAAGTGAATGGATCTTGCCAAACGGACGAGAAGCGCAAATTTCCATTTTTAGACTGGTCCCCCTTCTTTTCATGGCTTGGTGCCCTTAATTGGTCCTTGGGGGTTGTGTTCTTTTTATTTTGACATTCCCCCAGGGGCCTATTTCTATTCTCTTTTTGATTCTAATGGTGTGGAGGAATTTTATCCTCAGTGTCTATTCCTTTTTTAACTTTTTAATTTTGGTCTTTTATAAATTTTTAATAAATCTGTTCTTATTGGTTTAATAACCAATATGTCTCACATCGTGGGACTTCTCTATTAAACATATTTTTGTTTGGAGGAGTCAGATTACGAGCTTGCTCTGTCTGTTCCACGCATTGTCCTGGTATTGCATTATCTCCAGGATCAGTGCACCTCTTATAGAAACAAAGAAAAGAACGAACAGGTTTTGCTTAAAATTGAATCAAAAAGCTTTATCAGGAAAAGCAACCATCCTGACCTCATTCTCAATTTTTCATGTTTCAGTGGACGTTTCAGATCCCATGATGTCCTTCGCGAAGAATAAGCGAGCTTTCGCCAGCACCCTGAGCCAATTGCAAATTCCTGCCCTCATTGCCTAAATCTAGTATTTCATTTAATCATATTGTTTTTCCAATTGTTCTAATTTTCATCACAAGTTCGTTTCCTGTATTTATCCGAAACGTCATTTCCTGCATTAGCTTATCCCTCTTATAACTCATGACGCTTTGAAATGGAAATAGCCCCAAAAGTAAAAAGATAAAACTTAATATGCAAACTTCATAATACTTGTACGTGCGTGGCCGTGCGTGCAAAAAAAAAAAAATCTTTCAAACCGCGAGCCAGAAACAACAACCGCACAGGTCGTTCCTTTGCTCTTGTGCGCTCGAACATGCGTGGCCATACGTGCAAAAAAAAACAACTTTCAAACCACATGCCAGAAATAACAACCACATAGGCTGTTCCTTCGCTCTCGCGTGGCCATACGTGCAAGAAAATTTTTTTTTTCAAACAACCACACAGGCCGTTCCTCCGCTCTCTGAAACGACGACTGCATTGTGGTATTGTGTTTATCTATAAATGTGCATAAGAAATCGAGAAATTATTACATTACAGTGTCATCACTATCCGGAAGTCCGTACATTGTAACCTGTAATGGGGAACGCGGCTGGGGATCTCTTCTCCAACGGCCACGCCTACGCAGCACCGTGTCCTGTCATTGGTTTGGTAAATAAATGGCCATAACTTGAGAACCACTTGTCCGATAAATATTGTGACGTCCATGGGACTTGAACAGTCCCGCCAACGTAGAATGAGCCGAAACAATGGAGGCGATTTATTTGTTTATAACCCAAACATGGCGGTTCTAGTCGCTCTACCGCAAACGGGACGAGGAAGGTGGCAGGAGTCACTTTTCACTGAGTTGATGATGTTTATTTGTTTTTCTAATTATTACCAGAAATAACAAGACTCGGCAAGAAGAGGGATCCGGGGCGATTCGACGGGATGGTGTGGCATCGGGCGTGGGGAAAAACACAGACAATTCCGATGAATATACAGTTCTCAATCCCTCTAAGGCGCCAAGCACACGCACACACACACACACACACACACACACACACACACACACACACACACACACACACACACACACACACACACACACACACACACACACACACACACACACAACGTAGCTATTTCTGGTGGTCAGGCTGGACCGTGGTGTGGACGCAACTCTCCCTGGATCGGCGCCGGACGAGCTGGCCTTGCTCTCGTCAGGGGGGCAGGAGAAACCGTGGTGCTGTCGACCTCCTGGTCTTGGCCCAAGTCCGCTCACAGCCGCCAGGGAACCAGCTCCGGCGCCAAGCCGTGAGCAGGAGAGGGAGGCAGGTCCGCCCGCCGCCCGACCCCGCACTCCGAGTCAGCAGAACCCCAGAGCCAACCAAAGCGAGGCACGAGGCTCGGCAAGGCTCCCAGACACGATCAAGAACACGATCGATTCAGCACAACAACCAGGACGCTCTCTGCCGCCACAGCTTCCACACCAAAAAAACACGATCTTTTTGGTTGTAATCTTCTTCTTCTTCCTTTTCGACCCCGAACAGAACCTTTTTATCCTTCTGTCCTCGTCACTTCAATCGAGCCGTTTATTGGCCCACCGCCATCGCCTTCCGCCAATCGTGATCACGGGGCGGAGCCATCCGCTGCACTGTCCTGTGACGTCACGGCCAGTCTTCAGAGAATACCAAAAGGGGTTTACGCAGACACACTTACCCTATCCCGTGTCCCTATCTAATTACGTGACATTTATCATTTCCCCCCTGAAGAAATGAACATTTACGAGACAACTTATCACCACTGAATTGCTACTTATTATATCGAGATCCTGGTAAACTCGAACAGCATGGCATACCTAATTAAACATCCTAATTACCCTTTGAATGCATACCCGCCCCCTCAAACGTAACAATATCAAACCTTGAAAAGGCACATACTCAGGTCCCCAACAATATAGCTGGCAAGTTTCAATTAGATCGGACCTGTGGTTGTCGAGAAACAGCGGTCACAGACAGTGTAACCACTCCTCATTTTCATAAATTCCAAGGTGAGCCAATGAAAAAAGCCAAGAATTCACAAGGTTCAGAAAAGCGATGATAATAGAAAACCGATACGCCAAGAAAACCTATCGAAAACCAAGACGCCAAGGTGAACAACGAATAAGCCAAGATCTTGTGAAAAAAGCCAAGGAGTGGTCTTACTGGTCACAGACACACACACACACACACACACACACACACACACACACACACACACACACACACACACACACACACACACACACACACACACACACAGATTGCTGGAATTATAGATAGACTAGTGCATGCCCGTAGGTGTGTGCCTGCACTTGCACACAAACAAACAAAAAAAACTTTCAAACCGCGTGCCAGAAACAACAACCACACAGGCCGTTCCTTCGCTCTCGCGTGCCCGTACGTGCGTGGCTGTACGTGCAAAAAAAAAAAAAACTTTCAAACCGCGAGCCAGAAACGACAACCACAAAGGCCGTTACTTCGCTCTCGCGTTCTCACGTCAACCACACTTCCACACACAGAGTTAATTAAAATCAAGTTTACCTCCCCGTCTTTGCTTGCCATGACATTCACTGCCATGTAACCGGCACGGCCCGTGACGTCATCGTCGGCCAGTCGCCGTTCCTTCGCTCTCGTAAACGACGACTGGATTGGGGCATTGTGTTTATCTATAAATGCGCATAGGAAATCGATAAATTATTTGAATACAGGAAGTCAATTAAATTTTTGTCTCCTACTTGCTTATTTTCAATCGTAAGTAATCGCGTGTTTAAAATTTACTTCCCGGATCGGAGCATACCGGTTCACTCTGATGTTACCGAAATTTATATACCATCTAATATGAAAACGATCATAACTTGGGGCATTGTATTTATCTATAAATGCGCATAAAAAATAGAGAAATTATGAGAATACACGGTCATCATTATCCGGAAGTCCGTACGTTGTAACCCGTAATGGGGAACGCGGCGGAGGTTCTCTTCCCCCATCGGCCACGCCTACGCAGCAACGGGTCCTGTCATTGGTTGGTAAATAAATGGCCGTAACTTGGGAACCACTTGTCCGATTAATATTGTTACGGATCCGGGGTGGTGGGATTCTCACCCGACTCTTGGCGCCACCCTCACCACTGCCGTCTCCGGGGTTTATAACGCCGGCCGGCTCGGCACAGGTCTCGGGTCACGCGTCTTCAATCGCGATACCAACGTAATCCTGGACCTTACCAGTTGGGAAAATAGACCCCGGTTACAGACTGGTTTTGTCAGATGCAGAGCGTTTTCTGCCAGTCTGTAACCATTTTGGTTTTATGTACCAACTGAACGGATCTCTCCTCGATGCGACACGAATTAATCCATAGAGGCAACTTCATACGAGTCAACCAGATTTATTGGGGAACATTGGGGAACACAGCACAAGCAAAACATTCACGACAATGTTTTAATTAATCTATAACTCGTTCTTAACAAGGGAACTACGGATTACGGGTTTTGAGGGGGTCCCAACTGAGATATGCCTTATACAACACGTGCAGACAAAGACAGACAGACAGACAGCATGCATGCAAGACAGAGTACTTGGGGATGTTTCATGGACGAGAGGAAAGTGTCAAAAGCCCGAATGCAGTTCCTCACAAGACGATGTCCACGGATTCGAGCCCCAAGCTCGAACACGCCGCGTGGCGAAATGGAGGCTTCGTACTCTTGCTCCTGGCAGCGCCCGCGCACGCAACCTCGGCACGTTCAAACCCCATGAGGTCGACTGCAACAGACTGTCAGATCGATGATGGGTTTCAGCTGATTTCTCTCTAGGTCCAGCAGACAAGTCCAGGCCTGGCCTGTTCACCAGACAAGGCCAAATCGGGGTGCCGGGCTCCAGCAGGCTGGGTCCATGGGATTCCAAAACGTCGTCGAGCCATGAGGTGAGTCGGGACAGTCAGAGGCTCCGTCGTTAGACGCAGGTTGAATGTGTCGATCACCTCCTCTCGAAGCCGACTCCAGACTCACACCGCAGCCAGGTCCTCTCAGTTCTTTTCCACCTTTTCCTTTCCTTCTCACCTCGAAGCTCGAGAACGCCTCAAAACCGACCGTTCAACTCCGTCCTCTGTTTCTTCCTCTTCTTTTCTTCTTGGGATCTCTTCCCCATCGGCCACGCCTTCGCAGCAACGTGTCTTGTCATTGGTTTGGTAAATAAATGGCCATAACATGGGAACCACTTGTCCATTTAATATCAAACCTTGAAAAGGCACATACTCAGGTCCCCACCAATGCACGTGGCAAGTTTCAATTAGATTGGACCAGTGGTTGTCGAGAAACAGCGGTCACACAGACACACACAGAGATTGCTGGAATTATAGATAGATAACTCACAATGCTTTCTCGATAACAACTAATTATTTTGTAAAAATGACGTTTCCGGGTTAAAAAACAATATTTTTTATTTAAACTCCCCACTGAAGCCACGCAGGGTGTTCTCATTGACCCTAATTTTCGGGATTATTTGAAGTTATCGCTTCTCGGCCTCTCAAGGCTAAGATCAAGTGGCCGGAGTTGCTGATGGAGAACGAGGTATGTTTTACCTCTCCTACGGCAGTGGCTGCAGCGGACAAGTCGGTGTTGCCAGCTGGGCTTGCGGCAGTTTTTGACGAAGTGTTCGAGTCCTTGGACGGTGAGTCTTCGGCAGTGTTGGGACATCACTCAGACAAAATAACTACTGCTGAGGAGAAATCAAGGGCGTGCTCTGAGCGAGGATCGGCCGAGGATTGGTGGAGCATGGAGGTGGGGGCGGTCCCTTCTGGGGGAGGAAATGGCGTGGAGGCCTCCTCCTCGGAGCCAGTTGTTGCCGGCCAGTCCGGTGTTCGTTTACAAGAAATGGTTTCAAGTTCCTCTTGGAAGACTTCTGCAGATACTCCGATCGACGGTCGGTCAAAGGTTTCACTCCCAAACAAGCCTTCGGAGGTGCCTGCTATCGAGGCTGGGAACGGTCTCCCAAACAAGCCTTCGGAGGAGCCTGCTATCGAGGCTGGGAACGGTCTCCCAAACAAGCCTTTGGAGGTGCCTGCTCCCGAGGCGAGGAGCGGCGCTTCTGCTGTTAACGATCGAGATTCAGATGTCGGGGCCCGCTTGAGTAAGGTCAAAGAGCGTCTGAAGCCTGTGGTTGCCCAGCGAGCGGTGGAGGGTGGTTCGGCTGCGGTTGACGGGGCTCGTGGGCCGGGCGGTGCACAATGGTTCCAGCCCGCTTATACTTCCCGTCGGAATGCAGTTCGCTTCTCCATAAACGAAGATTTCGAAATGGACCAGCTGAGATTTTGTAACCTAGTGTTAATTCAGGGGTTGGGATTCTCGCCCGGTCAGTTGGATTATGTGTTTGCCTTGCCAGGGGGGAAATGTTTTGATGTGGTGTTTATGAACATTGTCATCTATCTATCCTTTTGGGAAAAGTGGGAGAAGGCCAAGGACAGAAGACCTCTTTCCTCCTTTGTGGTGGAGAGTTTGTGTGAAAGGGGGGTGGTTAATGTGACTATCCAAATGTACATTGAATCTGTGAAGGATGAGGATATTCTTTTGTGGCTAAGCCGGTTCTGCAAACCACTTGGGCCATCCGATCGGTTGACTAACGCCTTGGGGATAAAAAATGGGGCGAGGAGAGTGAAGGTGCAGCTGCGGGACGACTCAAGCAAACCTGGCAGTTTTCTGCACATTCCTAATCGGCTCAGTATTGGCCCCTTTAGGGGTTTCCTTTTTTACCCAGGGCAACTCCGTAAATGTAACAAGTGCAATGAGGCTGGTCACCTCGGTGCAAGCTGCCCAAATCCTCGCTGTCCTCGTTGTGGGCAGGCTGGGCATGTCGTTCGCGAATCTGTTGAGAGCGTCTCTTGTAATTTGTGCGGGGAAGCAGGGCACGTCTTCAGGGGTTGCCCGAAATCTTTCTCTAATGCCTTAAAAAGAGAGAAATCACGAGGTTCCTGGCGTTCCCAGGATTCCAGGGAGGGGGGAAAGGGGGTGGGGCTTGAGAGAGGGGAGGTCGATCAGGGTCCAGGCCCTATGGGAAGGGTGGGGGATCAGGGTCCTGCTCCGGATGGGAAGGTGGTGGAGCAGAGACCGGCTCAAGATGAGAGGGTGGTTGAAAAGGGGATGGTTCAAGATGGGAGCGAGGAGGCTCAGGTCTTTCAATTAGGAGAGAGGGAAGCGTTGAAGGCAAATAAGTGTAGTATTTCGCTGGAAGAGGAAGCTTCCTCAAAGCCGGGGCAGGAGGGGAGTTGTGAGGATCCTGTGGTAATGGAGACTGAAGGGAGGGCAGTGGGGGAGGAAGTTATGGCCGAGCCGGATTGGGAGGTGGTGGGGGGTGACCCTCTAAGGTTTGTACAGCGTAAGGGGAAAAGAGCCAAAGCTCTCCCCTCGGTTTTTTGGGGAAATCGGGGTCCAGAGACTCGTCTGGGTTGGGGTTTGGAGCCCAGAGGGATCATAAAGGGATTCGGTTCAAGAAAACCCGGAAGGTTGCTGTAAAAGCGGTTCCACTACAAAAACGGTTCCTCTCAGATGAAGAGGGTTGAATTAAGAGTGGGTTCAGTGAATGTGAGAAGTATTCTGGGGGGTAGTAGGTGTCAGCGGGTTTTTGCCGAACTCAAATCTTTGAATTTAGATATTCTGTTTTTACAGGAATGTTTTTTACCAGGGACTTGTGATTTCCAGCAATGGGAGCGGGAATGGGGGGGCTTGTGTAAGTTCTCCGGGAGCGATAAAAACAAGAATGATGGTGTTGGTATTCTCTTTGGGAATAGATTCGCATGGAAGGTGGTGAAGGTGGTTGTCATTGAGCCAGGGAGGGTTTGTGTAGTTGATGCTGTGGTCCAGGGGAAGCACTTCCGGTTGGTGAATATGTATCTCCCTCATCAGCCTTGGGAGAAGAAGACATTGTTGGACCGGGTCAAACCTTGGCTCTGTACGCATAAACTGTTGATTGTGGGGGGAGACCTTAACATCTCTTTGGAGGAACCTTCGAGCCGCGCGTCGGCCAAAGGGGTGTCGGACTTGCTGGATACCTTCATGCTTAAGGATGTCTTTCGGGATTTCTGCAGCCGGGATCCAGGTTTCACTTGGTCTAATGCAGGGGGGTCTCAGAGGTCAAGGCTGGATTATATTTTTGTCCCGAAAGAAGTTACAACGGTTGGTGTCCAAAGGTTGTGGAACAGCTTTTCAGACCACTGTCTTCTTAAAGCTGTTTTTTCCTTTGGTAATTTTTTGTTTGTTGGGAAAGGTGTTTGGAGGTTAAATACATCCTTGTTGGGGATTCAAGAGATAAGGGAATTGATTGTTTCAAGACTTAAGGCCTGGAAGGATTTGATCCCTCTCTTCAGTTCGGTGGGGGAATGGTGGGACGAGGTAAAAGCCAGACTTAAAGAGATGTTCCAGAGGCTGGCTCGGAGGGCTAGCTTTAAGGCCGCCAAGTCCTTTAAGGCCAAGTCGGCCTGTCTGCAGAGATTATGTCGGCTTCAGGCATACGGGTTTGATGTCGGGGAGGAGATAAAGTCTTTGAAACAACAAATTGGGAAATTCTTCTCCCTTCAATTCCAACGAGTTCAATTTCGTAGTGGGCTGCCAAAAGAGAGGGAGGAGGTATGTTCCTCCCCTTTCTTCCAGAAACTAGTTAAGAAGAAGGTTTGTATGAAGGGCCTTGTCAACGACGGGGTCTTGTGCGAGTCTTGGTCCGATATGGAGGCCGTGGTTGTGAGGCATTTCGTTAACCTTTTTCAGGGTCCTGGGGACTCTGATAAGGACTCGAGAGAGGGTTTTCTGTCTGGTTGGAAACATGGGTTAGTCAATGGGGAGCCTCTTACAGACTTCTCAGTTGAGGAGGTGGAGCAGGTGATCTGTGATGGTAAGAGTGGGTCTGCTCCGGGCCCAGATGGGCTGCCCCTTGAACTCTACCGTTACTTTTGGGAGGATCTTCAGGACTCATTAGTTGATCTTTTCAATGAAGTCCTTCGGTCGGGTGCGTGTCCGGCATCTTGGGCGCAGTGTAATATTAGCCTGGTACCAAAGAGTGGGGACCCCTTTAGTTTGAACAATTGGAGACCCATCTCATTGCTTAATGGGGACTATAAGATTCTCGCTAAGGTTGTGTTAGGGAAGCTCCAGGCGGCTCTGGGGGATCGGCTAGGCACCTTTCAGAGGTGTGGGGTGAAAGGTCGCCGGGCTACAGACGTGCTGATTGTTCTTCGGGATCTGATTACGTCAGCTCGAAGTAGGGGGCAGTCAGCTGCGTTCCTCAGCCTAGACATTGTTAAGGCGTTCGACTCGCTTTCTCGGGATTATTTGTTTTGCGTTTTACGGGAATGGGGATTTGGTGTAGGAGTTGTTCGACTGATTAAATCCCTGTATACCTCTTCGGTTGGTCGGGTTAGTATTAATGGGTGGTTGTCTCGCCCCTTCGAGATTTCCCGGGGAGTCCGACAGGGCTGTCCACTATCCCCGTTGTTGTTTGTTTTGGCCTTAGAGCCTTTGATTTACAGGTTTTCGGCTTGTATTAATGGGTTGTTGGTGCCTGGTTCAGGGGGTTGTAGGGTCCCCTGTTTAGCCTACATGGATGATGTAGTTGTCTGTGTTTCTCAGAGTGGGGAACTCGAGGGGGCTATGCGGGCTTGTGAGGAATTTAGCACTGTCAGCGGTTTGCGGGTAAATTTTGGGAAATCAAACCTGTTGGTGGTGGGTGGGGAGTCATGGGCGAGAGTCCCCCATCAAAGGCTTAGGGTTGTTGATGACTGCATTCGGGTGTTGGGGGTGTGGGTGGGGTCAGATGGCTGTGTTGCTAAGAATTGGGAGAGTAGGTTAATTTTAGTTGAAAGCTTGTTTCGCAACTGGGGGCAGAGAGTTCTGTCATCGGCTGAAAGGTGTTCCATTATTAAAGGGCAGATTTTTCCGATGCTGAGATTCCTATCGGAGGTTTTTCCTCCCTCTGATAGGGTCGCATGTAAGTTAAAAAACCTAGTTTATCGGTTCATGTGCAAACCTTGGTTTTATCGTCCTTCCCGTCTCCAGCTCGGTGCGGGTCAGTTGCAAGGGGGAAGGGGATGCCCCGATCTAGTAGACAGTTTAACGTTGGCCTTCGTGGCTCGACATATGTCAATGGTTACGGAGGGACTGGGTGTTTTTTCTTCCGCCATCGAGTTGTACGTATTACCTGTGTTAAACCAGGTTCGAGGTGAGAGGGTCCGTCTGGATAGGCCCTACGTGTGGGATCCAGGGTACCCCTATTCAGTGTTGAAAGAGGTCATTCGTGGGGTCAGGTTCAGAGAGGTGCCCAATTGGTGCTACAGAACCTTGATGAAACAGACGGAAGCTGATGTTGTTTTTCCTATAAGTGGGCTTCATTCAGAGAGAACTCTGATGGTGTGGCAGAATGTGTCCTCCAAGGTCCTCACTGGGGCCCAGAGTGATCTCGCCTGGTTGGCAGTATGCAAGCTCTTGCCTTGTCGGGCGGTGCAAGGGGTAAGAGGTCATGCCTCTACGGATAAATGTCCTTATATTGGTTGCGACATGTCTGAGTCGGTCCAACATTTTTGGTGGGATTGTGTGTTTGCCTCCCTCGTTTGGAACGACGTGTTAGTTAATTTTTTGTGCAAATTGAAGGTCAAGTTTTCCTTAAGTTGGGACATGATTTTGTTTGGTCCCTTTGGCGAAGATTGTAAACCCCAACGGAAGAATTTTTGGAGAATTTTAAATTGTGTAAAAATGGCTCTATGGAAAGCGAGGGTTTCAGCATGCTTTGGGATGCACCATTTTTCCTTGAATTTTGTCCTTTCTTTATTCAAGAAAGAAATGTTTTTGTATAATGATTTGAGAGGCATGTTGTGATTCCCTTTGGTTGTATGCCTAAACATGTTTACTACTTTTGATGTGAAGGTTTGAGACATTTGTTTTGCTGGTTTTTACTTAAATAAAAAATCGTTGTAGTATCTGTTCTTATTGGTTTAATAACCAATGTCTCACATCGTGGGACTTATCTATTAAACATATTTTTGTTTGGAGGAGTCAGATTACGAGCTTCCTCTGTCTGTTCCACGCATTGTCCTGGTATTGCATTATCTCCAGGATCAGTGCACCTCTTGTTATAAACAAAGAAAAGAACAAAGAAGTTTTGCTTAAAATTGAATCAAAAAGCTTTATCAGGAAAAGCAACCATCCTGACCCCCATTTTCAATTTTTCATCTTCCCCTTTCTGTCTCCCTCTTCACCCCACCTTCTGAAAACTTCCCCCTCACATCCTCTCAAATCTTCCCCCACACAGTCTTTCCCCCACACCCGACACTTACACCACCATCTCAGATCGTCCTCAATCTGAAACCACGATCCCACATATTCTTCTTCACATCACCTGCCAAATCTCTCCATCCAATTTTCCAGTTTCCATCTTGTCCATCCCATCCCTGCTTTTTGTGTGTTTCGTGTCCTGTTTTTGTCCATGACGTCCATGTCCAGGTATTTTACTTCGATCAACGACATTACTTTTGATTTGTTTCTGTGTTGATAAAACAAAACAAAAAAACCTTGACATTGGCACATATAAAACTAATTAACTGAGTTAAATAAAAAAAGAAGAGGCAATGTTCTTTTTTTTTAATTTGGCAAATCCAAATGTTGTGCTACACTGGGCATCAGTAAACACATGATCGTCATTTTTGTAACGTCACTTGTATTTTGATGTGCCACATTGTTATGAAAGTGCATTTATCCTCAGAAAAGAAGAGTGGCATAGTTAAATAACTTTTCAATTGTTAAGTTCACCGTGTTTGCAAAATTCAAGACGCTTTGCTCATATCTTATTCTATTTTCAGGTGCGGGCAGAAGACGCGGACGTGCTGATAATGCTGGTACACCATAGCTCAAGCACCAACCATCCACTCTTCTTAACCAAATTGAAGGGCTCTTACGATGTCAGGAGGATCCGAGAAGCTCTCTCTGAAAGACAGAGGCGGTACCTGCTCTTTACTCATGCCTTCACCAGTTGTGATACGGTTTCTGCAATCGGGGGCCATGGGAAAACGACTCTATTTGACAGGTTTTGTGCAGGGGACATTGATGAACATACGGACATCTTCCTTGACGTACGGGCTACGAAGGACGTTGTGATCAGGGCCGGTATTGCGATTTTCCAGCACATTTACCATGAACCAGGTACTACGTTGGGTGCAATTCGATACAACATGTTCTCGCGGAAGGTGGCGGCCGGGCTGATCAAACCAGAGACTCTGCCTCCAACAGAGGGTGCAGCTGCACAGCATTCTCTCCGTGCCTATCTCCAAACCCGGGACAGGATGCTGCTGCAGAGCATGTCTTTGGACCCCAGTGATTATGGATGGATGGTAGGGGTTCGTGGTTACGAGCCAGATCCAACAGTAGACCCCATGGCTCCCAAGGAGCTGCTCCGGTTCACAATTGCAATTGTGCTGGAGATTGCAGCAACCGGCAGTGCAACTGCAAGTAGAATGGTGTCAAGTGTATCTCAGCATGCGGAAGTTGTTAAGGCATTACATGTATGAACTGTATCCCTGATGATGTAGAGTCTGGAGAAGACTCAGACATCGACTCCTGAGGTATTTGACATTGTGGAGCAGTATCGATTTAAACCTTTACACGAAAGCGGACGAACCGATGGTAAACCGATTCCGGATTCCCAGTAACGGTTATTACAATTTATGTTACAATAAGGGAAAACAGTAAAGGTCAGTGACCTTTCATAATTTTAATTTTATAAATACCAGAATGTTTTACTTTTAATACATTAAGACTGCATATCTTGGGCAGTCTGCTGGAAACTTTCAGAAAAACGAAACGAAGGGGAATCTTCCTAGAAGACGAATTGTAGACCAGAAAAGTTAATATTTACCCAAAAAATTATGTTTTTTTGCTCAAAATTGTGCAAACTTTTTAACATATTGATTTGTTTTAGGTATTACCATGTCAGATATGTTCTTTGCTTTAAAATGAGCCTACTTTGAATAATTTTGATGCTTCCTGTCGGATACTGTGACCCAGAATGGAAATATAAGAAAATTTTTATCTTAAAGGTCATTGACCCCTGTTGACCCCTGTCACGGGTTCCCCGAGGGGAGTTGAATGAAAACTTTTTCAAATGTGTTTATGGATGCCCTCACAAACACATTGGTGAAGAAATTTCTTGGAAAAGAATTTGTTCCCAGATTTTTGCAATATTCCGTGACGAACTGCACGGATTTCCACACACCATGCCGCAGCATTACCTCCTCCACAGCACCACACACCACGGGCCCAGGTTCGAGTTCAGACCGCAAACGCACGAAACCCACGAAACCAACGCACCGCACACATGTAACTAAGAACAGACACGCACACGCCCCACAATCCCCACATGCACCACACTCCCCACACTCCCCACACGCACGACACGCCCCACAATCCCCACACTCCCCACATGCACCACACGCCCCACACTCCCCACAATCCCTACACGCCCCACAATCCCTACACGCTCCACACGCACCACAATCCCCACACGCCCCACACGCACCACAATCCCCACACGCCCCACACGCACCACAATCCCCACACGCCCCACACGCACCACAATCCCCCCACGCACCACAATCCCCACACGCCCCACACGCACCACAATCCCCACACGCCCCACACGCACCACAATCCCCACACGCCCCACACGCACCACAATCCCCACACGCCCCACATGCACCACAATCCCCACACGCCCCACAATCCCCACACGCCCCACACGCACCACAATCCCCACAATCCCACACGCACCACAATCCCCACACGCACCACAATCCCCACACGCACCACACTCCCCACACGCACCACACTCCCCACACGCACCACACTCCCCACACGCACCACACGCACCACACTCCCCACACGCACCACACTCCCCACACGCACCACACTCCCCACACGCACCACACTCCCCACACTCCCCACACGCACCACACTCCCCACACTCCCCACAATCCCCACCATCCCCACACTCCCCACAATCCCCACCATCCCCACACTCCCCACAAGCAACACACTTTCCCCACAATCCCCACACTCCCCACACTCCCCACAATCCCCACAATCCCCACAATCCCCACACGCCCCACCATCCCCACACTCCCCACACTCCCCACACTCCCCACACTTTCCCCACACTCCCCACACTCCCCACACTTTCCCCACACTTTCCCCACACTCCCCACAATCCCCACACTTTCCCCACAATCCCCACACTTTCCCCACTGAGAGTTATTTGTTCCTATTTCCACCACCTCCACATGTGTTGTCTCCACACCTCTTCACTTGCAGCAACAAAAGGTTCCTCTTCGCTTGAAGCAACCAAGACTATTGATATAATAGTATATTTATGTTGATATAATAAGTATACTGTATTTATATCGATATTTTGTGATGAAAGAAAATCTCCAAAACGGAAACGGAAAACCACGAATGTAATTTCCGGAAAACAAATAAACGACCCGTGTGGACTGTGCCGTCATGGATTATAAAAACAGGTTATTAAACACGAGGTTTCACTCAGTAACATTTTCTGCACATTCCATAATCTTTGCTTCACTCAATATAATCATCTAAAGAGTAGAAATAATTAAGTTTATTTCTTTGCTTGAATAAATACACTAAGTTATATAAATCGCTAATTTGTTAAAATTTTCGATTTCACTCCAGATTTTGACTGATTTTTGTTCACCAGATCCGATTGTAAAATCCGATATAATATTTTGATTATATACTTTAATTAGTCCGTGAGAGTCGATGGTGTTTCCAAATCGAGGCATGTTTGAATTGGCCGAACAAAATGGCGAATTAGGACCCCCATCGAGCGTGAGCGAGGAGTCCGAGGCTGTCCAAGGATGCGCCTGATGACAAAGGAGATAATTCAGGTCGTTAATTATCTTCAACAGGGGTGTGTTAATGAACCCATAAACCCAATTTTCAGTCGTGCACTTTCTTGGAGTTTTATTAGTTTGCATGCAAAGTCTCAGGCTGTGATGTTTCATAGTTTTGGAGTTATGGAGGACACACACGCACGCGCACGCGCACGCGCACGCGCACGCGCACGCACACGCACACACACACACACACACACACACACACAGTGACATTTATTCGTGGAGAACTGTTGGGTGGTCGCTTGACTTCCTTATTCTCCGGTTTTCCGTCTGTCTGTTTGTATGTAATGGACAGCTCTGGAGGCCAGAGGAGTCAAACGATTTTGATGAAACTTGCCTGATAGGTTCATACCAGGACCTAGTTGTATCTTTTGGGCACTGTTGCTATGGACGCCACCGTTGTTGAGCAAAGGGACTTTGAAAGTTTTGAAAAAATCCGGAAAATATTTATGTTTACATTTTTTTCGAAAATCAAAAATCAGCTTCTGCGCTTTTATGCGCACCAAAATCAACGTCTTTGTCAAAAAATTTCAGCCCGATCCGTCAAAAACTGTATGACTTGTATGCAATTATATAGCGACCACCCATGTAGCCTACCGGCTTGTTGATTCCTTTGTGGTTGTGTGATGCACAGAAAGAATGGGTGCACACAGTGAGTGGAGTAATTGTAAAATTAAAACAGGGATTCTGTCAGATTCCCTCAACCTGAAACTGTGCTTTTAATAAAAAAAGAATTTTAAACAAAACATTTTTTGGCAATGGTGGCTCATTGGTAACCCAGTGTGAAGGTAAGAAAGGTGACATTTTGTTTTGTCTGGAAGCTGCTGTTCATGCATCAACCACAGACCAGGCAATCCTTCACTTGCTATGTGAGAGGGACAAAGTGTCTGAATTCTATTCCTTCCTGCACAGCTCACAGAACCATTCATGGATGTATCATCATTGTGATCTCTAAGTTTTCTCATTGCAGAAGTTCTACATCTGCAACAATGCACAGAAGCTGAGTGACAGAAAGGAAGCTGGTGGGTTTGGGAAAGAGAGAGAGAAAGAGAGAAAGAGAGAAAGAGAGAAAGAGAGAAAGAGAGAAAGAGAGAAAGAGAGAAAGAGAGAAAGAGAGAAAGAGAGAAAGAGAGAAAGAGAGAAAGAGAGAAAGAGAGAAAGAGAGAGAGAGAGAGAGAGCTTATGAGACAAACCAAGGATTCGGAAAGTATTGAGAGGACCTGAGATATGAATGAGCTCGATCAAGAAAGGAACAAACTATGACTCACGTGATTACATTACAACACATTGTCACATCCAATTAAATTGTGATGTATCTGCAGATATTTTTTGGAATCAACTATGGGATGAAAGCGGCACCACATTTACACCCTAGATTTTAGTCCCCATCCCCAGTTGCTGTTCGTAGATTAGCTTGTTGGACTACTCTACCGGTCTAAGGTTTTAAAACACCCCCGTTTTTACTGAAATTTAAGCAGTTTGATATTTCAATGTACTCTGAAATTAAAGCAAAGAACAAATAAACAATTGCAGATAAAAAAGAAATCATGGAATCGTTTTGTTGAACAAAATTTAATCTAAATTTTTGACTCATCAAAGTAGCCACTTTTTGCGGATAAAACAGCCAAACATACTCGTGGGATTCTTTCCACAATGGAAATCAAATATTGTTCGGAAAGTTCTTCCCAACACTGTTGCAGAAGTTCCCACAAATGTGTTGCCCTTGTAGGTTGCTTTGCTTTCACCCTTCTGTCCAGTTCATCCCAAACCAGCTCAATGGGGTATAAGTCTGGAGACTGTGCTGGCCATTCCATGATTTGAAGCCCACCGCCTTGTTCTTTTCTTCTATGGTAGTTCTGACACAGCCTGGAGGTATGTTTTGGGTCGTTATCTTGCTGTAGGATGAACCCCTGACCAACTATGCGTAGACCAGAGGGTATTGCATGCAGTGCTGGATTAACCATGAGGCAGACAAGGCATGTGCCTTAGGGCCAGCCAAAAATTATTTTCACGTTAAATATTTGTCTTTTTTTGTATTAAATATTTTGTGATTGAATCAGTTCATCTTTTGTCTGGGGTCCATTTCCATGAGCCCGAGATCTAATTTAAAATTTTCAGGCCATTCTCTAAAATTTCATAATGTGCCTGAGGGCCAGCCGAGGCTTAATCCGGCACTGATTGCACGGCGCTTCAAAATGCTGTGGTCGTCCTTTTGGTTCAGGGTGCCAGTCACTCTGTGCAAGTCGCCGACTCTGGATTCAGCAAAAGAGCCCCAGATCATTACGCTTCCTCCTCCATGTTTGACAGTTGGTGTCACACACTGAAGAACCATCCTTTCGCCGACTCGACGGCGTACAAAAACCCTGTGTGATGAACCGAAGATTTCAAATTTTGATTCATCGGTCCATAAGACCTTCTTCCAGTTTTCAGTAGTCCACTGGTGGTGCTTCATGTCCCAGGCAAGACTCTTTCTTATTTTGCCATCTTAGCAATGGCTTTCTTATTGCAACTTGACCTGTCAAACCTGCAGCTCGAAGTCTTCTCTTCACAGTTGAAACTGAAACTTCCTTACTTCGACCAGTGTTAACCTGTGCTTTAAGCTGCTGTCCTGTAAGCCGCCTATCACGTAATCTGTTTACTCTCAGAAACTTGTCTTCTGATTGTGTTGTGGCTTTGGGTCTGCCAGACCTCTTCCTGTCAGAGTTTCCTCCAGTTTCCAAGTGCCTTTTGATAGTGCAGGAAACTGTACTCACTGACACCTTGGCTTACTTTGCAATTTCTCGAAAGGAAAGACCTACACTTTTAAGGGTTATTATGGTCTGTCTGTCTTCCTTTGTTAATTGTCTTTTTCTCACCATTATGGTGGCAATGTACTACTTCCTGCAGTGCAATATTGTCCAAATAATGCTTCAGAGGGTGGAGCAAAACAGTCTGTTCCAACACTGCTTTTATACAGACAGGGGGTTTGTAACTAATCGACAAAAGTTGAGACACCGGTAGGAATTGTTTGCATCAACTTCCAAGGCTTCCATTTACTTCCATAATTTACTTCCATTGCTGCAGAACAGCTGCAGTTGCTAACCCATTACTTGTTCCCTGAAAAGGGCCTTTTTTAACAACTCTGAAATTTACATTATTTTTCAGCTCTTGGTAACCTAAACTTTTTTAACCTCCTGCACTTCTGGGCCTCACTCAGCATTGAATGCCGGAGCGCCCAGCTGCGAAGCCGATCAGCCAGAACCGCCATAAACAGTTTATAGAGGCAACTCTGGAGGGCAATCGGCCGAAAATTTTCTGGGTCCCCGGTGTCCCCTTTCTTGTGGATCAGGACCGTGGTGGCCTGCTTCCATGAAGCGGGGATATGGAGCGAGCGCAGACATCGGTTAAAAATTTCCAATGTCACACGACACGCCCCATCCATTCGCTTCAGGTGCTGGTACTCAACACGGTCCGGTCCCAGGGCAGAGTTACTCATGCGCCCAAGTCGGGCAGAGATCTCTCTCTGACCAACGGGCGCACTTAACGCTGCCCCCTCCGCACGAGCCTCGTCAGTGGATGACACATATTTGGAGAACTCCCGGGAAATGACCGCTGGGTCGACATTCTTGGCGGAGAACACCCGGGAGAAAAAAGCCTCCACGGGTTCCCTCCCACCAGAATATCTATCCTCAGCTTTCCCGAGGACCACCCTAAAGGCACGCTTTCTGCTGTGCCTGTACAGCTTCTGAAGGCGACTGGCCTCCTGGGGGTCATACCTCAGCCCGGAAGCACCCGCCATATCCGGACGGTCAGGTCGAGGACGACTTGGGTGCGTGGGGGCGTCTGCACTGCGTCCACCACGCCGCGGTCGGCAACGGTCAACCAGGGCATTGGCAAACGCATCGCAGACCTTTTCAAACTCCTCCCACAACACCGCGTTCCTCAGCTGACCAACATCAACACCTGGGGGAGGGGAGACAGGCCGTGGAGCCGGGGGGGCGTCGCGCTGGGGCGGGGGAACTCGAGACCGGTCGGTAACCGAAGCGGGCGGAGCCGCAACCTCAGTCGCACCCGCGGGCTCAAGCCCCCCCGTCCCACCGCGGCCCCCCACCCTCTCCACACTACCGCTCAACCCCCCCCAGCCCCAGCACCCGCCACCTGCAAAAAACTGTCACAAGCCTCCTCGAAAGCAGGCCCCTCGGGGGCCTCAAGAATAGCTGATACCAAGCAGTCAAGAACCCGGGATGTTTCCTCATCACTTCGGGGGATAACCCCGATAGGGGAACCCTCGGTGATGGGCAGCACCGGAGACTCACTGCAGGCAACTAATTGTTGTTCCAAGAGGGGGACACCCACAAGGGGCTCTAAGACCCGGCTAGACTCCAGAATCAGATCAGCCTGCCCTCCAGAGGGGCAACCCAAAACTGGTGACCAGGACCTCCGGAACGACCGCCGCCTACTACCACCGATTCCACTCATATTTACAATACGCGGGCCGGCCGCCCCGTCGTCAGAGCCATAGCTCTCGGCCGGGACGGCCGGACCCGGTGCATCCTTTGTAGTAACTTGGGGCACCTGTCTAGAATCAGCGCTAGTCTCAGCCAGCCGTCGTCTCGGCAGTCGATTACCCGAAGGCCCAGCGATACCGGCAACGGAGGGGCGAACTCTGTCCTCTTTCCGGTGGATTTGGAAATGGTTCGCCGCCTTCCTTGCCGTATCGTATTCCAGGTCGCACCTCGAGCATCTAAAAACTGAAATAAAAGCGGTCTCGGCGTGAAACCGCTTGAGATGTCGTTGTAGGGTCTGAAAATTAAAAAAAGTCTCACGGCACAGTGAACAAGGCCACCGGTCGGGAAGCGGGTACAGAAATACCTGGGTCTGGGGGCCGACGGGGGCGTTAGCCTCCGCGGCGACCACCCGGTGCATGCGGGCGATGTGTCGACGCCACCCCGCGAGCGTCGCTAGGTTTTTACCGCAGTACTCGCAGGGGAACGTCTCCACATCTCGAGCAGCACCTTCACCTCGCCGACCCGGCCTCCGTCCGTCCTCTTCCATCGGGTATCTGTATTCCAAAAAGTAGAATCATACACAAAAGAAAAAGATTCGCAATAATTCATTAAACAGTTCTCGGAATTGGACGTCCACACACTGTACCGAGAGCGAAAAAAAAAAATTATAACAACAACAAAATAAAAAAAACCACCATTCATTCACAACAATAAATAACAATTAAACCAATAAGAACAGATTTATTAAAAATTTATAAAAGACCAAAATTAAAAAAGTTAAAAAAGGAATAGACACTGAGGATAAAATTCCTCCACACCGTTAGAATCAAGAAGAGAATAGAAATAGGCCCCTGGGGGAATGTCAAAATAAAAAGAACACAACCCCCAAGGACCAATTAAGGGCACCAAGCCATAAAAAGAAGGGGGACCAGTCCAAAAATGGAAATTTGCGCTTCTCGTCCGTTTGGCAAGATCCATTCACTTCGACAAACATAGAAACCATGCACACCATACAAAAAAAAAAAAAAAAAAAAAGAGGGGGGGAGAGGAAGGAGAGGAGGAAGGGAAATAGGGAAGTACCAACCTCAAACCTCTTCATCCTGACGATGGCCCGACATGTGCTCAATATAAATATCCCGGGATCCCTTTATGGCATCAATACAACAAAGCCGACGCATCAGCTTCCGGTAAGACCGGGAGATTCCCAACCGGTTCAGGGCCGACTCATTTCCAGGGAACCACGATCCCAGTGCCCCCACTATGAACCCAAGCACCTGGACATCCTTGCCCTTAGCCACCAATGCTTTACGCAGTCCTTCATACTTTTCCCTCTTTGCAACTGCGCAAGTGGCAAGGGCATCGGAACCATTGTCAAAGGGGACAGCAATGTCAACAATTGTGATTTTATTTCCCTCCACCACAGTGATGTCTGGTCTTTCATGTGGGGAGGGATCACCTGGAACATGTTGATCTACATATACGTCCCCATGACGAATGGCCTTGACCAGGCGACTCTGGATCATGTTGTGACGGCGGCGAATGGGTACCATACCCGGGGGACATACTACACTTGATCTTAGCCAAAAGGCCGAGAAGCGATCAAATTCCAGCAATCTCTGTGTGTGTCTGTGTGACCGCTGTTTCTCGTCAACCACGGTTTTCTTGGCGTATCGGTTTTCTATTATCATCGCTTTTCCGAAACCTTGTGAATTCTTGGCTTTTTTCATTGGCTCACCTTGGCATTTATGAAAATGAGGAGTGGTTACACTGTCTGTGACCGCTGTTTCTCGACAACCACAGGTCCGATGTAATTGAAACTTGCCAGCTATATTGTTGGGGACCTGAGTATGTGCTTTTTCAAGGTTTGATATTTATCGGACAAGTGGTTCTCAAGTTATGGCCATTTATTTACCAAACCAATGACAGGACACGGTGCTGCGTAGGCGTGGCCGTTGGAGAAGAGATCCCCAGCCGCGTTCCCCATTACAGGTTACAACGTACAGACTTCCGGATAGTGATGACACTGTATTACAATAATTTCTCGATTTCTTATGCACATTTATAGATAAACACAATGCCCCAAAACCAATCTAGTCGTCGTTTAAGAGAGTGGAGGAACGGCCTGTGTAGTTGTTTGAAAAAAAAAAAAAATTCTTGCACGTACGGGCACGCGAGAGCGAAGGAACAGCCTATGTGGTTGTTGTTTCTGGCATGTGGTTTGAAAGTTGTTTTTTTTGCACGTACGGCCACGCACGTACTAGTATTATGAAGTTTGCATATTAAGTTTTATCTTTTTACTTTTGGGGCTATTTCCATTTCAAAGCTTCATGAGTTATAAGAGGGATAAGCTAATGCAGGAAATGACGTTTCGGATAAAGACAGGAAACGAACTTGTGATGAAAATTAGAACAATTGGTAAAACAATATGATTCAATGAAATACTAGATTTAGGCAATGAGGGCAGGAATTTGCAATTGGCTCAGGGTGCTGGCGAAAGATCGCTTATTCTTAGCGAAGGACACCATGGGATCTTAAACGTCCACTGAAACATGAAAAATTGAGAATGAGGTCAGGATGGTTGCTTTTCCTGATAAAGCTTTTTGATTCAATTTTAAGCAAAACCTGTTCGTTCTTTTCTTTGTTTCTATAAGAGGTGCACTGATCCTGGAGATAATGCAATACCAGGACAATGCGTGGAACAGATAGAGCAAGCTCGTAATCTGACTCCTCCAAACAAAAATATTGTTACGGATTCGCGCCCGCCGGCGTGCGGACGGCCACGTAACTCGAATCGCGGCACGTCGCCCACCAGACGGACAATCCAGTCGTGACCCTCTCGGACTAACGCCGGGAACCAGTCACGGGTGGACCTTTCGGTCTCACCGCGATCGAGCCAATCGGCCCCCGCGTGGGATAGGGTTGCTCGCCAAATTCGACCTACCTAAGTACCCACACAGAGGGTAGACCGGGCGATCGCACCTCGCCGCAGGTCAACTTCGGACACGGGCCACTTAAGCGACCCGTTCCGTACTATCGGGATAACCGAGCGGTGTTATCGTCGGCCTCGACGGTTCGATTAATTATCGGGCGTATTCAGCCCACTACCAACCCTTTACGTGAAGCAAGATGAGGATTCAATGAAAGAAATGACGAAGCGAAGCGGGAAACAGTTCAACATAAAGCACATTTATTCGCGATGAACGGAAAGCACACATATACAATTCCACCAAAAGCACATTGAAAAGAAGAAGACAAAAAGCAAATGCGACAATGCAGATCTAATACCGATTACGCGAGCACACGGCAACACTTATACAATTTTACTTCACAGACGGCGCCGACAACACACATTCCCAAAGCAAAAGAAAAGAGAACCACCCTCCAGGATGAGGGGGTAGGCGGGCCTGGGGCCGAGACCGTGTCGGGCCTACCCGTCTGATGATGAGACGCGGAGCGGCGGTGGTGCCTCAACTCTGCGGGCCTCGCGGACAGTGTCTGGTAGGGGGTGGGAAGGGGGCCCCCTTGGTCGCACTATCTCAGCGCGGGGGGAAACAGGAGGGGGTTGCTGATGCTCGGGGAAAGGAGGATTTTTACTCTGTCTCGGGTCCCGCGACGAGCGTCTCCACCTCGACCAGGTCGCGCCGTCGGCCTCCCTGGTGTGCAGCTCCCGGCACCGACGCGAGCACCCCCTCGTCTGCCTTCGCCGCCGCCGCCTCTCCACAGCTCCGTCCTCTTCGCTCCGACTCCAACTCCGAACTCTTCCTCCTGCGAACTCCTTCCAACGCACACACGACGACCCTTTTCTGACGAACGCAGCCGCTTATATAAGCCCCGTGGCTTCGCCTTTGACCCCCTGCCTTCGACCTTTCACCTCGCTCCCCATTGGCCCGAGAAAAAGTGGGCGTGAATGCTTTTTGATCCGTTTATTTGCATATAGCGACCGCCCTCCAACGCCCTGGAGGCGGGGCCAAATCGCCCCTCGCTCACCGATTGGACGGAACAAAAGTGGGCGCGAGTCGTTTTTGATCCGTTTTTGGAGCGGAAAGTCCGTGGTTTTGTACACGCTGTTCGGCGCGCGCCCTGCACGAGTCCAATACCGGTACCCACAAGCGGCGCAAGAACGGTGGCGATGCGACGGTTGCGAGGTGTGACGGCAAGGGTCGTGGCTGCTGTGGTGAAGCGGCGCCGCGGTGGGTGGTTGATGTTGTGATGACTGTTGAGACGCGGTTGGCGGTGGTGATAATGGCGGTTGGTCCAAAATAAAGATAGTAAAAGAAAAACGGCTATCCTGAAGAGTCGCAGCACGCATGAATGACATTTATTCCCTCTAGACAACGGGTTTGGGCCTAACTACACATATACTTACCGAGATATCTCACCTAAGGGACCTGAATGGTGGTTTGCGAATTTGGTAACCACAACAATATGTTTAATAGATAAGTCCCACGATGTGAGACATATTGGCTATTAAACCAATAAGAACAGATACAACAACGATTTTTTATTAAAGTAAAAACCAGCAAAACAAATGTCTCAAACCTTCACATCAAAAGTAGTAAACATGTTTAGGCATACAACCAAAGGGAATCACAACATGCCTCTCAAATCATTATACAAAAACATTTCTTTCTTGAATAAAGAAAGAACAAAATTCAAGGAAAAATGGTGCATCCCAAAGCATGCTGAAACCCTCGCTTTCCATAGAGCCATTTTTACACAATTTAAAATTCTCCAAAAATTATTCCGTTGTGGTTTACAATCTTCGCCAAAGGGACCAAACAAAATCATGTCCCAACTTAAGGAAAACTTGACCTTCAATTTGCACAAAAAATTAACTAACACGTCGTTCCAAACTAGGGAGGCAAACACACAATCCCACCAAAAATGTTGGACCGACTCAGACATGTCGCAACCAATATAAGGACATTTATCCATAGAGGCATGCCCTCTTACCCCTTGCACCGCCCGACAAGGCAATAGCTTGCATACTGCCAACCAGGCGAGATCACTCTGGGCCCCAGTGAGGACCTTGGAGGACACATTCTGCCACACCATCAGAGTTCTCTCTGAATGAAGCCCGCTTATAGGAAAAACAACATCTGCTTCCGTCTGCTTCATCAAGGTTCTGTCGCACCAATTGGGCACCTCTCTGAACCTGACCCCACGAATGACCTCTTTCAACACTGAATAGGGGTACCCTGGATCCCACACGTAGGGCCTATCCAGACGGACCCTCTTACCTCGAACCTGGTTTAACAGGTAATACGTATAACTCGATGGCGGAAGAAAAAACACCCAGTCCCTCCGTAACCATTGACATATGTCGAGTCACGAAGGCCAACGTTAAACTGTCTACTAGATCGGGGCATCCCCTTCCCCCTTGCAACTGACCCGCACCGAGCTGGAGACGGGAAGGACGATAAAACCAAGGTTTGCACATGAACCGATAAACTAGGTTTTTTAACTTACATGCGACCCTATCAGAGGGAGGAAAAACCTCCGATAAGAATCTCAGCATCGGAAAAATCTGCCCTTTAATAATGGAACACCTTTCAGCCGACGACAAAACCCTCTGCCCCCAGTTGCGAAACAAGCTTTCAACTAAAATTAACCTACTCTCCCAATTCTTAGCAACACAGCCATCTGACCCCACCCAGACCCCCAACACCCGAATGCAATCATCAACAACCCTAAGCCTTTGATGGGGGACTCTCGCCCATGACTCCCCACCCACCACCAACAGGTTTGATTTCCCAAAATTTACCCGCAAACCGCTGACAGTGCTAAATTCCTCACAAGCCCGCATAGCCCCCTCGAGTTCCCCACTCTGAGAAACACAGACAACTACATCATCCATGTAGGCTAAACAGGGGACCCTACAACCCCCTGAACCAGGCACAAACAACCCATTAATACAAGCCGAAAACCTGTAAATCAAAGGCTCTAAGGCCAAAACAAACAACAACGGGGATAGTGGACAGCCCTGTCGGACTCCCCGGGAAATCTCGAAGGGGCGAGACAACCACCCATTAATACTAACCCGACCAACCGAAGAGGTATACAGGGATTTAATCAGTCGAACAACTCCTACACCAAATCCCCATTCCCGTAAAACGCAAAACAAATAATCCCGAGAAAGCGAGTCGAACGCCTTAACAATGTCTCGGCTGAGGAACGCTGCTGACTGCCCCCTACTTCGAGCTGATGTAATCAGATCCCGAAGAACAATCAGCACGTCTGTAGCCCGGCGACCTTTCACCCCACACCTCTGAAAGGAGCCTAGCCGATCCCCCAGAGCCGCCTGGAGCTTCCCCAACACAACCTTAGCGAGAATCTTATAGTCCCCATTAAGCAATGAGATGGGTCTCCAATTGTTCAAACTAAAGGGGTCCCCACTCTTTGGTACCAGGCTAATATTACACTGCGCCCAAGATGCCGGACACACACCCGACCGAAGGACTTCGTTGAAAAGATCAACTAATGGGTCCTTAAGATCCTCCCAAAAGTAACGGTAGAGTTCAAGGGGCAGCCCATCTGGGCCCGGAGCAGACCCACTCTTACCGTCACAGATCACCTGCTCCACCTCCTCAACTGAGAAGTCTGTAAGAGGCTCCCCATTGACTAACCCGTGTTTCCAACCAGACAGAAAACCCTCTCTCGAGTCCTTATCAGAGTCCCCAGGACCCTGAAAAAGGTTAACGAAATACCTCACAACCACGGCCTCAATATCGGACCAAGACTCCCACAAGACCGTCGTTGACAAGGCCCTTCATAGAAACCTTCTTCTTAACTAGTTTCTGGAAGAAAGGGGAGGAACATACCTCCTCCCTCTCTTTTGGCAGCCCACTACGAAATTGAACTCGTTGGAATTGAAGGGAGAAGAATTTCCCAATTTGTTGTTTCAAAGACTTTATCTCCTCCCCGACATCAAACCCGTATGCCTGAAGCCGACATAATCTATGCAGACAGGCCGACTTGGCCTTAAAGGACTTGGCGGCCTTAAAGCTAGCCCTCCGAGCCAGCCTCTGGAACAACTCTTTAAGTCTGGCTTTTACCTCGTCCCACCATTCCCCCACCGAACTGGAGAGGGATCAAATCCTTCCAGGCCTTGAGTCTTGTAACAATCAATTCCCTTATCTCTGGATTCCCCAACAAGGATGTATTTAACCTCCAAACACCTTTCCCAACAAACAAAAAATTACCAAAGGAAAAAACAGCTTTAAGAAGACAGTGGTCTGAAAAGCTGTTCCACAACCTTTGGACACCAACCGTTGTAACTTCTTTCGGGACAAAAATATAATCCAGCCTTGACCTCTGAGACCCCCCTGCATTAGACCAAGTGAAACCTGGATCCCGGCTGCAGAAATCCCGAAAGACATCCTTAAGCTTGAAGGTATCCAGCAAGTCCGACACACCTTTGGCCGACGCGCGGCTCGAAGGTTCCTCCAAAGAGATGTTAAGGTCTCCCCCCACAATCAACAGTTTATGCATGCAGAGCCAAGGTTTGACCCGGTCCAACAATGTCTTCTTCTCCCAAGGCTGATGAGGGAGATACATATTCACCAACCAGAAGTGCTTCCCCTGGACCACAGCATCAACTACACAAACCCTCCCTGGCTCTGACAACCACCTTCACCACCTTCCATGCGAATATATTCCCAAAGAGAATACCAACACCATCATTCTTGTTTTTATCGCTCCCGGAGAACTTACACAAGCCCCCCCATTACCGCTCCCATTGCTGGAAATCACAAGTCCCTGGTAAAAAAAAACATTCCTGCAAAAACAGAATATCTAAATTCAAAGTTTTGAGTTCGGCAAAAACCCGCTGACACCTACTACCCCCCAGAATACTTCTCACATTCACTGAACCCACTCTTAATTCAACCCTCTTCATCTGAGAGGAACCGTTTTTGGAGTGGAACAGTTTTTACAGCAACCTTCCGGGTTTTCTTGAACCGAATCCCTTTATGATCCCTCTGGGCTCCAAACCCCAACCCAGACGAGTCTGTGGACCCCGATTTACCCGAAGAAACCGAGGGGAGAGCTTTGGCTCTTTTCCCCTTACGCTGTACAAACCTCAGAGGGTCACCCCCCACCACCTCCCAATCCGGCTCAGCCATAACTTCCTCCCCCACTGCCCTCCCTTCAGTCTCCATTACCACAGGATCCTCACTACTCCCCTCCTGCCCCGGCTTTGAGGAAGTTTCCTCTTCCAGCGAAATACTACACTTATTCGCCTTCAACACTTCCCTCTCTCCTAATTGAAAGACCTGAGCCTCCTCGCTCCCATCTTGAACCATCCCCTTTTCAACCACCCTCTCATCTTGTGCCGGTCTCTGCTCCACCACCTTCCCATCCGGAGCAGGACCCTGATCCCCCACCCTTCCCATAGGGCCTGGACCCTGATCGACCTCCCCTCTCTCAAGCCCCACCCCCTTTCCCCCCTCCCTGGAATCCTGGGAACGCCAGGAACCTCGTGATTTCTCTCTTTTTAAGGCATTAGAGAAAGATTTCGGGCAACCCCTGAAGACGTGCCCTGCTTCCCCGCACAAATTACAAGAGACGCTCTCAACACATTCGCGAACGACATGCCCAGCCTGCCCACAACGAGGACAGCGAGGATTTGGGCAGCTTGCACCGAGGTGACCAGCCTCATTGCACTTGTTACATTTACGGAGTTGCCCTGGGTAAAAAAGGAAACCCCTAAAGGGGCCAATACTGAGCCGATTAGGGATGTGCAGAAAACTGCCAGGTTTGCTTGGGTCGTCCCGCAGCTGTACCTTCACTCTCCTCGCCCCATTTTTTTATCCCCAAGGCGTTCATCAACCGATCGGATGGCCCAAGTGGTTTGCAGAACCGGCTTTGCCACAAAAGAATATCCTCATCCTTCACAGATTCAATGTACATTTGGATAGTCACATTAACCACCCCCCTGTCACACAAACTCTCCACCGCAAAGGAGGAAAGAGGTCTTCTGTCCTTGGCCTTCTCCCACTTTTCCCAAAAGGATAGATAGATGACAATGTTCATAAACACCACATCAAAACATTTCCCCCCTGGCAAGGCAAACACATAATCCAACTGACCGGGCGAGAATCCCAACCCCTGAATTAACACAAGGTTACAAAATCTCAGCTGGTCCATTTCGAAATCTTCGTTTATGGAGAAGCGAACTGCATTCCGACGGGAAGTATTAGCGGGCTGGAACCATTGTGCACCGCCCGGCCCCCGAGCCCCGTCAACCGCAGCCGAACCACCCTCCACCGCTCGCTGGGCAACCACAGGCTTCGGACGCTCTTTGACCTTACTCAAGCGGGCCCCGACATCTGAATCTCGATCGTTAACAGCAGAAGCGCCGCTCCTCGCCTCGGGAGCAGGCACCTCCGAAGGCTTGGTTGGGAGACCGTTCCCAGCCGCGATAGCAGGCACCTCCGAAGGCTTGGTTGGGAGTGAAACCTTTGACCGACCGTCGATCGGAGTATCTGCAGAAGTCTTCCAAGAGGAACTTGAAACCAATTCTTGTAAACGAACACCGGACGGGCCGGCCACAACTGGCTCCGAGGAGGAGGCCTCCACGCCATTTCCTCCCCCAGAAGGGACCGCCCCCACCTCCATGCTCCACCAATCCTCGGCCGATCCTCGCTCAGACCACTCCCTTGATTTCTCCTCAGCAGTCGTTATTTTGTCTGAGTGATGTCCCAACACCGCCGAAGACTCACCGTCCAAGGACTCGAACACTTCGTCAAAAACTGCCGCAAGCCCAGCTGGCAACACCGACTTGTCCGCTGCAGCCACTGCCGTTGGAGAGGTAAAACATACCTCGCTCGCCATCCGCAACTCCGGCCACTTGATCTTAGCCTTGAGAGGCCGAGAAGCGATAACTTCAAACAATCCCGAAAATGAGGGTCAATGAGAACACCCTGCGTGGCTTCAGTGGGGAGTTTAAATAAAAAATATTGTTTTTTAACCCGGAAACGTCATTTTTACAAAATAATTAGTTGTTATAGAGAAAGCATTGTGAGTTATCTATCTATAATTCCAGCAATCTCTGTGTGTGTCTGTGTGACCGCTGTTTCTCGACAACCACTGGTCCAATCTAATTGAAACTTGCCAGGTGTATTGGTGGGGACCTGAGTATGTGCCTTTTCAAGGTTTGATATTAAATGGACAAGTGGTTCCCATGTTATGGCCATTTATTTACCAAACCAATGACAAGACACGTTGCTGCGTAGGCGTGGCCGATGGGAAAGAGATCCCAAGAAGAAAAGAAGAGGAAGAAACAGAGGACGGAGTTGAACAGTGGGTTTTGAGGCGTTCTCGAGCTTCGAGGTGAGAAGGAAAGGAAAAGGTAGAAAAGAACTGAGAGGACCTGGCTGCGGTATGAGTCTGGAGTCGGCTTCGAGAGGAGGTGATCGACACATTCAACCTGCGTCTAACGACGGAGCCTCTGACTGTCCCGACTCACCTCACGGCTCGACGACGTTTTGGAATTCCATGGACCCAGCCTGCTGGAGCCCGGCACCCCGATTTGGCCTTGTCTGGTGAACAGGCCAGGCCTGGACTTGTATGCTGGACCTTGAGAGAAATCAGCTGAAACCCATCATCGATCTGACAGTCTGTTGCAGTCGACCTCATGGGGTTTGAACGTGCCGAGGCTGCGTGCGCGGGCGATGCCGGGAGCAAGAGTACGAAGCCTCCATTTCGCCACGCGGCGTGTTCGAGCTTGGGGCTCAAATCCGTTGACATCGTCTTGTGACGAACTGCATTCGGGCTTTTGACACTTTCCTCTCGTCCATGAAACATCCCCAAGTACTCTGTCTTGCATGCATGCTGTCTGTCTGTCTGTCTTTTTCTGCACGTGTTGTATAAGGCATATCTCAGTTGGGACCCCCTCAAAACCCGTAATCCGTAGTTCCCTTGTTAAGAACGGGTTATAGATTAATTAAAACATTGTCGTGAATGTTTTGCTTGTGTTGTGTTCCCCGATGTTCCCCAATAAATCTGGTTGACTCGTATGAAGTTGCCTCTATGGATTAATTCGTGTCGCATCGAGGAGAGATCCGTTCAGTTGGTATGTAAAACCAAAATGGTTACAGACTGGCAGAAAACGCTCTGCATCTGACAAAACCAGTCTGTAACCGGGGTCTATTTTCCCAACTGGTAAGGTCCAGGATTACGTTGGTATCGCGATTGAAGACGCGTGACCCGAGACCTGTGCCGAGCCGGCCGGCGTTATAAACCCCGGAGACGGCGGTGGTGAGGGTGGCGCCAAGAGTCGGGTGAGAATCCCACCACCCCGGATCCGTAACAATATTAATCGGACAAGTGGTTCCCAAGTTACGGCCATTTATTTACCAACCAATGACAGGACCCGTTACTGCGTAGGCGTGGCCGATGGGGGAAGAGAACCTCAGCCGCGTTCCCCATTACGGGTTACAACGTACGGACTTCCGGATAATGATGACCGTGTATTCTCATAATTTCTCTATTTTTTATGCGCATTTATAGATAAATACAATGCCCCAAGTTATGATCGTTTTCATATTAGATGGTGTATAAATTTCAGTAACATCAGAGTGAACCGGTATGCTCTGATCCGGGAAGTAAATTTTAAACACGCGATAACTTACGATTGAAAATAAGCAAGTAGGAGACAAAAATTTAATTGACTTCCTGTATTCTAATAATTTATCGATTTCCTATGCGCATTTATAGATAAACACAATGCCCCAATCCAGTCGTCGTTTACGAGAGCGAAGGAACGGCGACTGGCCGACGATGACGTCACGGGCCGTGCCGGTTACAAAGCAGTGAATGTCATGGCAAGTAAAGACGGGGAGGTAAACTTGATTTTAATTAACTCTGTGTGTGGAAGTGTGGTTGACGCGAGAACGCGAGAGCGAAGTAACGGCCTTTGTGGTTGTCGTTTCTGGCTCGCGGTTTGAAAGGTTTTTTTTTTTTTTGCACGTACAGCCACGCACGTACGGGCACGCGAGAGCGAAGGAATGGCCTGTGTGTTTGTTGTTTCTGGTACGCGGTTTGAAAGTTTTTTTGTTTGTTTGTGTGCAAGTGCAGGCACGCACCTACGGGCATGCACTAGTCTATCTATAATTCCAGCAATGTGTGTGTGTGTGTGTGTGTGTGTGTGTGTGTGTGTGTGTGTGTGTGTGTGTGTGTGTGTGTGTGTGTGTGTGTGTGTGTGTGTGTGTGTGTGTGTGTGTGTGTGTGTGACCAGTGTGACCACTCCTTGGCTTTTTTCACAAGATCTTGGCTATTCGTTGTTCACCTTGGCGTCTTGGTTATCGATAGGTTTTCTTGGCGTATCGGTTTTCTATTATCATCGCTTTTCTGAACCTTGTGAATTCTTGGCTTTTTTCATTGGCTCACCTTGGAATTTATGAAAATGAGGAGTGGTTACACTGTCTGTGACCGCTGTTTCTCGACAACCACAGGTCCGATCTAATTGAAACTTGCCAACTATATTGTTGGGGACCTGAGTATGTGCCTTTTCAAGGTTTGATATTGTTACGTTTGAGGGGGGGGTGGTATGCATTCAAAGGGTAATTAGGATGTTTAATTAGGTATGCCATGCTGTTCGAGTTTACCAGGATCTTGATATAATAAGTTGCAATTCAGTGGTGATAAGTTGTCTAGTAAATGTTCATTTCTTCAGGGGGGAAATGATAAATGTCACGTAATTAGATAGGGACACGGGATAGGTTAAGTGTGTCTGCGTAAACCCCTTTTGGTATTCTCTGAAGACTGGCCGTGACGTCACAGGACAGTGCAGCGGATGGCTCCGCCCCGTGATCACGATTGGCGGAAGGCGATGGCGGTGGGCCAAGAAACGGCTCGATTGAAGTGACGAGGACAGAAGGATAAAAAGGTTCTGTTCGGGGTCGAAAAGGAATAAGAAGAAGATTACAACCAAAAAGATCGTGTTTTTTTGGTGTGGAAGCTGTGGCGGCAGAGAGCGTCCTGGTTGTTGTGCTGAATCGATCGTGTTCTTGATCGTGTCTGGGAGCCTTGCCGAGCCTCGTGCCTCGCTTTGGTTGGCTCTGGGGTTCTGCTGACTCGGAGTGCGGGGGCGGGCGGACCTGCCTCCCTCTCCTGCTCGCGGCTTGGCGCCGGAGCTGGTTCCCTGGCGGCTGTGAGCGGACTTGGGCCAAGACCAGGAGGTCGACAGCACCACGGTTTCTCCTGCCCCCCTGACGAGAGCAAGGCCAGCTCGTCCGGCGCCGATCCAGGGGCAGTTGCGTCCACACCACGGTGCAGCCTGACCACCAGAAATAGCTACGGTGTGTGTGTGTGTGTGTGTGTGTGTGTGTGTGTGTGTGTGTGTGTGTGTGTGTGTGTGTGTGTGTGTGTGTGTGTGTGTGTGTGTGTGTGTGTGTGTGTGTGTGTGTGTGCGCGAGTGTGCTTGGCGCCTTAGAGGGATTGAGAACTGTATATTCATTGGAATTGTGTGTGTTTTTCCCCACGCCCGATCCCACACCATCCCGTCGAATCGCCCCGGATCCCTCTTCTTGCCGAGTCTTGTTATTTCTGGTAATAATTAGAAAAACAAATAAACATCATCAACTCAGTGAAAAGTGACTCGTGCCACCTTCCTCGTCCCGTTTGCGGTAGAGCGACTAGAACCGCCATGTTTGGGTTATAAACAAATAAATCGCCTCCATTGTTTCGGCTCATTCTACGTTGGCGGGACTGTTCAAGTCCCGTGGACGTCACAATATTTATCGGACAAGTGGTTCTCAAGTTATGGCCATTTATTTACCAAACCAATGACAGGACACGGTGCTGCGTAGGCGTGGCCGTTGGAGAAGAGATCCCCAGCCGCGTTCCCCATTACAGGTTACAACGTACGAACTTCTGGATAGTGATGACACTGTAATGTAATAATTTCTCGATTTCTTATGCACATTTATAGATAAACACAATGCCCCAATCCAGTCGTCGTTTCAGAGAGCGGAGGAACGGCCTGTGTGGTTGTTTGAAAAAAAAAATTTTCTTGCACGTATGGCCACGCGAGAGCGAAGGAACAGCCTATGTGGTTGTTGTTTCTGGCATGTGGTTTGAAAGTTGTTTTTTTTTGCACGTACGGCCACGCATGGACAAGCGCAAAAGAGCAAAGGAACAACCTGTGTGGTTGTTGTTTCTGGCTCGCGGTTTGAAAGATTTTATTTTTTTTTTTTTGCACGCACGGCCACACACGTACTAGTATTATGAAGTTTGCATATTAAGTTTTATCTTTTTACTTTTGGGGCTATTTCCATTTCAAAGCTTCATGAGTTATGAGGGATAAGCCAATGCAGGAAATGACGTTTCGGATAAATACAGGAAACGAACTTGTGATGAAAATTAGAACAATTGGTAAAACAATATGATTAAATGAAATACTAGATTTCGGCAATGAGGGCAGGAATTTGCAATTGGCTCAGGGTGCTGGCGAAAGCTCGCTTATTCTTAGCGAAGGACACCATGGAATCTGAAACGTCCACTGAAACATGAAAAATTGAGAATGAGGTCAGGATGGTTGCTTTTCCTGATAAAGCTTTTTGATTCAATTTTAAACAAAACCTGTTCGTTCTTTTCTTTGTTTCTATAAGTGGTGCACTGATCCTGGAGATAATGCAATACCAGGACAATGCGTGGAACAGACAGAGCAAGCTCGTAATCTGACTCCTCCAAACAAAAATATGTTTAATGGAGAAGTCCCACGATGTGAGACATATTGGTTATTAAACCAATAAGAACAGATACTACACTTGATCTTAGCCTTGAGAGGCCGAGAAGCGATAACATCAAAAATCCCGAAAATGAGGGTCAATGAGAACACCCCGCGTCGCTTCAGTAGAGAAAATAATTAATTATTTTTAACATAATTTCGCTTTGGAAAACATTCTCCATTATAATTATTCTGTTGTGCAATTGATTAAATTGTGGATTATATGGTAAATGTGCGTAGTATTAACTTTTGACCTGGGTCCAACACAAAATTCGTTTTGTGTCTCCATTATAGACGGAAACCTGGAAGGGAGCAAACCTCAAAATGACGTCATAATTTTGCTCAATACCAGAAACAAGGTTTGCCAGATTTAATTGATGGAAAATCATCTTTCAACTCTTTCGATGTCTCTGAGTGAACAAAATTAATTTTTTGAGTAAGCAGGGAACTAATTAAATAAATATACCTCGCCTTTGGTTCATCTGGAACGGAGTTCTGGGGACTTTGTGTGATGGTGCGTTGTGCGTGCGTCCGTCCGTAAACACTTGCAACTTCTCTGAATCTATACATACGATTTCGATGAAACTTGACCACAACCTGAATCACCCGTGATATACCAAAATTGGTTCATGCGATTTAAAAACATAAAAATATGGTATAAAATATAAAACCAATCACGGCCACAATATTGGTTTATTGGTACATTTTGCTGATTCTGTCCCATGTTGACTTCTTCCTCAGCATCATTATTATACCAGGTGAGTGCCCAGGGGTAATGCCTCGATATATTTTTTTAATTTAAGGTTATGTTTCAGAATTGTCATGTTTTCCTGTTTTTTTTTTTATTTTGACGCGTTGAAAATTTAAAACGTCAGCATGACCGTTTCTCAGTGCCTGGTGTTGGCTCAGTGGTTAGGGTGGCGGCTTGGGATCCGAGGGTCCTGAGTTCAAGTCCCATCGGCCGCTGAATTAATACACCAGGAGGTTGACTCAGCCTGTCATCCTTCTGAGGTCGGCGAAATGAGTACCAGTTCCACTGTGTGTACTGGTAGAGGGGCACTGCATCAGCAACACAGTCGCGCTTCAAGAAATGATAGCTACCCCGGCAGCAAAGCTGCCAAACGACCACCACACACACACACACACACACACACACACACACACACACACACACACACACACACAAACTGCTGCCCTTCCTTCCATCTCTTTTGTCCAAGGTGGTATCTGCAGGCCTTGTGAATGTGGTGGCTGGACGGCGGAGGCTTGGATCACGTAGAAGCACATTGGTTCATTCATCTCAGGCCTCGGACACATCCTTAAAATGCAGTGGAGATGAGGACGGAGAGGAGAATCAGAATCAGGGCGATGACAGTGAGCTTGTTCAAGACCAACGCTCTGTTCAGCTGCTGGACATTCCCGGGAGCACCTGTTAGAGGTCACCAAAGTCCAGTTTAGTGATTTATCAGGACCTGTGGGTGCGAACATCGTTTTGTGTTAAATATTACATATATTTCTATTTTCCAGTCTTTATGTAGTCACCTTCTCCATTAATCTTACTTCCAGGTACCCTCTCCAATCTCCATTGATCTTGTCACCAGCACGAGTGGAAATCTCCAGGATAAAGAATAAAATAATTGATTTGCAATGATTCCTGTAATATTGTCTTATTTAACTTTTGCATAGAATGAAACAAGATTTCTCCCTTCTGTGGATCTGTTTTCCAGTGGACCCCACTCTTCTCTCCAGGGCTTCAAGCAGGTGGTGCACTACCATCCCCCCAATCCCTACCCATGATCTGGAATACCCACCATTGTCCCTGCCTCACCCAATCCTGTTATTTGCCAGTTGTGTCTGTCTGTCTGTCTCTCTCTCTCTCTCTCTCTCTCTCTCTCTCTCTCCCTCTCTCTCTCTCTCTCTCTATCTCTCTCTATCTCTCTCTCTCTCTCTCTCTCTCTCTCTCTCTCTCTCTCTCTCTCTCTCTCTGTCTCTGTCTCTGTCTCTGTCTCTGTCTCTGTCTCTGTCTCTGTCTCCTCTTTTCCTATTCGTTCATTCCTTACTTACTGCATCAAAGCGTTGACTCACCACCCCATGTCAGTTGATACCCTCCATTCACTCTTCCTTGAGCCTCGATCCTGGAATTAAAAAAAGAAAACTTCATACGTTCATGTGATTTGTTCACGTAAACAATTGCATCATTTGGAATGTTCTTTGACTAATTAGATACCTGTCGTTTTGAAGAGTGAGTTTTTTATCTGCATGTTTTGAGCTTTCCAAGATAATTTTATTGTTAAAATAAATTGTCAGGTCAGGCCAGATCAAATCTGTGACTTTCTGCATGTACCATGTAAACCTGTTTCATGGTCGGGTTGTCAGCGACTAAACCATCTCCCCCACCAGGTTTCCGGTTTCCTGGTGAGGAGGGTGTTTGGATATGGCCACCCATCAGGGTTAAAAACAAAACCTGTCAAAGGGTGGAGGCTCATCAAACATGTGGACCTTGTCTTTCAAGCCTGTAAAATCGCACAATCTCACTATCTTTCTCCGAAAGTACAATCTGGCAACCCCCTCCCCTCCCCCCATCTACTTTCTCAACAATCCTCTTGAGAAAGTTCAGTCATTGAAACTCCTGGGTGTCACTATCAACCATAATGTTCTTGAGTAAACCACATTTCAAAGTTGGCCTCCAAAGGCAGCAGTGGACAAGGCATCCTTCGTTGTACAAAGCCCTTCCTTGGCACACCTTAACTCCTATCCATGGATGCACCGACAAGGCCTTCATCCGCAACTTGATAGAGCGCTGCCCTCCCCTCTGGGCTTGCTCCCCTGCCTTAGGTTGATGCCATGGAAACCAAGGCCAGGTTTCTGCATGGCACACACATTCCACCAGCAATCCGTTTTAGTGAAACGACCAAAATACAGTATCGCTGCTCACCTCCACTCATTCTTTCCTCTTTTAGTCCAACCTGTGACACCAACTTCCATATGCTTTTCAATATTATTCTTCCCTCCAGCTTTTCAAGACAGCTGTTCACCACCATCTCCTCTCATCCCAATCCAAAACCATGATCTTTTCTTCCCTCGATAATCCCTCCTCCCCAACACAACCCTCCTCCTTCCAAATTTCCAGTTTCCCTCCTTGGAGTTTCCCTCTGTATCCATTTTGTCCACCTCATGAAGCCTCTCCTGGCCTCATTCATCCCCACACCCACTGGTTGCCAAAGTCTTCGTCTACCTTCTCCCAAAACAAATAATATAAACTTCACTGAACATACGACACGTATAACACCAACAGTTTTAAAGAAAACCTGGTTGTTCTTTTCTTTGTTTCTATAAGAGGTGCACTGATCCTGGAGATAATGCAATACCAGGACAATGCGTGGAACAGACAGAGCAAGCTCGTAATCTGACTCCTCCAAACAAAAATATGTTTAATAGATAAGTCCCACGATGTGAGACATATTGGCTATTAAACCAATAAGAACAGATACTACAACGATTTTTTATTAAAGTAAAAACCAGCAAAACAAATGTCTCAAACCCTCACATCAAAAGTAGTAAACATGTTTAGGCATACAACCAAAGGGAATCACAACATGCCTCTCAACTCATTATACAAAAACATTTCTTTCTTGAACAACGAAAGAACAAAATTCAAAGAAAAATGGTGCATCCCAAAGCATGCTGAAACCCTCGCTTTCCACAGAGCCATTTTAACACAATTTAAAATTCTCCAAAAATTATT
>NC_140974.1:65597679-65635179 GCF_056783735.1 Eptatretus burgeri
TCCGTAGTGGGTATCATCAAATCCCCATCAGAAATGAAGATAAGCCATACACCGCGTTTGAGGCCTGTGGACGCCTTTATCAGTTTGCTCGGGTTCCCTTTGGCGTCACCAACGGAGTGGCTTGCTTCCAACGTATCGTGGATTCATTCATCCAAGAAGAAGAACTGGTTGGAACATTTGCTTACTTCGACAACATTACTATTTGCATGATGCTCATCTCACGAAATTTCTTGAGGCTGCGAAGAGAAAGAATATAACTTACAATGAAGACAAATGCATCTTTTCAACTAACAGGCTCAGTATTCTCGGATATGTGGTGGAAGGAGGGGAAATGCGCCCGGATCCTGAACGACTCCGACCCTTACAGGATTTGCCTGTGCCTCGGGACATGAAATCGCTCCGACGCATCCTTGGCTTCTTTGCCTATTATTCACAGTGGATATAAGACTACTCAAGCAAGATCCGCCCACTGTGTGCCACTACTACATTTCCCATGACAAGGGAAGCAGAAGCGGCTTTCCATCTTCTTAAGCAAGACATTGAAGGTTCAGTGGTGAGGGCGATTGACGAATCCATACCCTTCGAAGTTGAGACCGATGCTTCGGATGTAGCAATTGCTGCAGTCCTCACCCAGGCAGGACGTCCGGTGGCCTTCTTTTCCCGAACCCTTGAGGGACCCGAATGTCGTCATGCTTCTATTGAGAAGGAGGCCCAGGCTATTATTGAAACAGTTCGCCACTGGAGACAGTATTTGACAGGCAGACATTTTACTATAAAGACAGATCAACGATCAGTGAGCTATATGTTTGATAAGCAGCATAAAAATAAGATAAAGAATGATAAGTTCATGCGTTGGAGGATGGAATTATCTTGCTATGATTTTGACATTGTGTATCGTCCTGGTCGAGAAAACATTCCCTCTGATACATTCTCCAGGTCTTATTGTGGGATGGCATGCCACGATCGACATTCACTGTTTAACCTCCACGAAGCCTTGTGCCACCCAGGGGTTACCCGCTTATACCATTTTGTGAAATCTAAGAATATGCCATATTCTGTGGAGGATGTCCGGCAGGTTGTTGGATCTTGTAGTATATGCGCAGAATGCAAGCCCGAGTTTCACCAACCAGATAAGACTCGACTCATAAAAGCTACTCAGCCATTTGAGCGTCTCAATATAGATTTCAAGGGGCCTCTTCCGAGTACAGATAAGAATCAGTATTTTCTTAACATTGTGGACGAATATTCACGGTTTCCTTTTGTATTTCCTTGTGCCGACATGACCACTTCCACGGTTATCAAGTGCCTCTGTCAGCTGTTCGCTATTTTCGGAATGCCGGCTTACATTCATTCGGACCGGGGACCCTCCTTCATGAGCAAGGAATTACAAGACTTCCTTGCCAGTAGCAGAACTGGTAGCAGAACTACTAGCTATAATCCTCAAGGGAATGGCCAAGTGGAGAGGTTCAATGGTACCATTTGGAAGGCAATCACAACGGCTCTAAAATCCCGTAATCTACCCATCAAATGCTGGCAGACTGTTCTGCCTGATGCTCTCCACTCAATTCGTTCACTGTTGTCCACAGCAACCAATGCTACCCCTCATGAAAGACTTCTGAACTATTCTCGTCGTTCTTCCTCGGGAGCCTCGGTGCCTACTTGGCTCTGCAATCCTGGGCCAGTCCTGCTGAAGCGTCACGTACGCACAAATAAAACTGATCCCCTTGTGGATGAAGTCGACCTCCTCCAAGCAGGACCCCACTATGCCCATATTCGCTACCCGGATGGCAGGGAAACTACGGTCTCTGTTAGACACTTAGCCCCAATTGGAACCCCATCCAAGAGTGAACCCCAAATTCTACCTCAGGCTTCTGAAGAAAATGTAATTCCCCAGGGTAGTCCCCAAGACGCACCCTGCTCAGAGGGGGGTGATCTCGTTCCTGATATGGTTCCTGCAACTCCACAGCAATCAGATGCTGTGGATAACCCTCCAGTGCCAAGAAGATCCGGTCGCACCATTCGTCCTCCTATTAGACTAGATTTATGGAGATAGATTTCTCGGAAGGGGGTGAATGTTGTGATAATAAAGTGCCGTACTGTGATTGGCGGCAACGGAAATTGGGCGGATGTGGCAGCACTGTATATGAAGGTCAATGGCTGGTGATGACACGTATACCACGTACTCCATGGAAAGTCATGCTGGAACAGTAATGGTATGTTATATACTATATTAGGAATAATGTACTCTGAGGAATGTAATTGGGATTAGAGTATGGAGTTTAACTTCGTTATTATGTGATGCGTATGTGGTATTTGCCTTCAGTATTATGTGGACAAGTTATTGTATTTTGTTATTCTTACCCTATGTATATTTATGTTGTTGTAGATATGCGTATGGGTTTTGTGAGAATAAAGCCGATCGAAAAGGTCTATTGTTGATTACTACAACACTTATTATATCAACATAAATATACCATTATATCAATAGTCTTGGTTGCTTCAAGCGAAGAGGAACTTTTGTTGCTGCAAGTGAAGAGGTGTGGAGACAACACACGTGGAAGTGGTGGAAATAGGAACAAATAACTCTCAGAGGGCGTGTGGGGATTGTGGGGCGTGTGGGGCATGTGGGGATTGTGGGGCGTGTGGGGATTGTGGGGCGTGTGGGGATTGTGGGGCGTGTGGGGATTGTGGGGAGTGTGGGGCGTGTGGTGCGTGTGGGGATTGTGGGGATTGTGGGGCGTGTGGGGATTGTGGGGCGTGTGGGGATTGTGGGGCGTGTGGGGCGTGTGGGGATTGTGGGGCGTGTGGGGAGTGTGGGGAGTGTGGGGATTGTGGGGATTGTGGGGATTGTGGGGCGTGTGGGGAGTGTGGGGCGTGTGGGGATTGTGGGGATTGTGGGGCGTGTGGGGATTGTGGGGCGTGTGGGGATTGTGGGGCGTGTGGGGATTGTGGGGAGTGTGGGGCGTGTGGTGCGTGTGGGGATTGTGGGGATTGTGGGGCGTGTGGGGATTGTGGGGCGTGTGGGGATTGTGGGGAGTGTGGGGAGTGTGGGGAGTGTGGGGATTGTGGGGCGTGTGGGGATTGTGGGGCGTGTGGGGATTGTGGGGATTGTGGGGCGTGTGGGGCGTGTGGGGAGTGTGGGGCGTGTGGGGATTGTGGGGATTGTGGGCGTGTGGGGATTGTGGGGCGTGTGGGGATTGTGGGGCGTGTGGGGATTGTGGGGAGTGTGGGGCGTGTGGTGCGTGTGGGGATTGGGGGGAGTGTGGGGGGTGTGGGGAGTGTGGGGGGTGTGGGGCGTGTGGGGGGGGGGGGGAGTGTGGAGAGTGTGGGGATTGTGGGGCGTGTGGGGATTGTGGGGCGTGTGGGGAGTGTGGGGCGTGTGAGTGTGTTTTTAGTTACATGTGTGCGGTGCGTTGGTTTCGTGGGTTTCGTGCGTTCGTGGTCTGAACTCGAACCTGGGCCCGTGGTGTGTGGCGCTGTGGAGGAGGTAATGCTACGGCATGGTGTAGGGAAATCCGTGCAGTTAGTCAGGGAATATTGCAAAAATCTGGGAACAAATTCCTTACCAAGAAATTTCTTCACCAATGTGTTTGTGAGGGCGTCCACCAACATATTTGAAAAAGTTTAAATTCAACTCCCCTCGGGGAACCCGTGACAGGGGTCAACAGGGGTCACTGACCTTTTTTAAGATAAAATTTTTCTTATATTTCCATTCTGGGTCACAGTATCCGACAAGAAGCATCTAAATTATTCAAAGTAGGCTCATTTTAAAGCTAAGAACATATCTGACATGGTGATACCGAAAACAAATCAATATGTTAAAAGGTTTACACAATTTTGAGCAAAAAACATAATTTTTTGGGTAAATATTAACTTTTCTGGTCTACAATTCGTCTTCTCGGTAGATACCCCTTCGTTACGTTTTTCTGAAAGTTTCCAGCAGACTGCCCAAGATATGCAGCCTTAATGTATCAAAAGTAAAACATTCTGGTATTTATAAAATTAAAATTATGAAAGGTCACTGACCTTTACTGTTTTCCCTTATTGTAACATAAATTGTAATAACCGTTACTGGGAATCCGGAATCGGTTTACCATCGGTTCATCCGCTTTCGTGTAAGGGTTTAAATCGTTGCTGCTCCACAATGTCAAATACCTTAGGAGTTGATGTCTGAGTCTTCTCCAGACTCTACATCATCAGGGATACAGTTCATACATGTAATGCCTTTACAACTTCCGCATGCTGAGATACACTTGACACCATTCTACTTGCAGTTGCACTGCCGGTTGCTGCAATCTCCAGCACAATTGCAAGTCGTGAACCGGAGCAGCTCCTCAGGAGCCATGGGGTTTACTGTTGGATCTGGCTCGTAACCACGAACCCCTACCATCCATCCATAGTCACTGGGGTCCAAAGACATGCTCTGCAGCAGCATCCAGTCCCGGGTTTGGAGATAGGCACGGAGAGAATGCTGTGCAGCTGCACCTCTCTTGGAGGCAGAGTCTCTGGTTTGATCAGCCCGGCCGCCACCTTCCGCGAGAACATGTTGTATCGAATTGCACCCAAAGTAGCACCTGGTTCATGGTAAATGTGCTGGAAAATCGCAATACCGGCCCTGATCACCACGTCCTTCGTAGCCCGTACGTCAAGGAAGATGTCCGTATGTTCATCAATGTCCCCTGCACAAAACCTGTCAAATAGAGTCGTTTTCCCGTGGCCCCGATTGCAGAAACCGTATCACAACCGGTGAAGGCATGAGTAAAGAGCAGGTACTGCCTCTGTCTTTCAGAGAGAGCTTCTCGGATCCTCCTGACATCGTAAGAGCCCTTCGATGTGGTTAAGAAGAGTGGATGGTTGGTGCTTGAGCTATGGTGTACCAGCATTATCAGCACGTCCGCGTCTTCCGCCCGCACCTGAAAATAGAATAAGATATGAGCAAAGCGTCTTGAATTTTGCAAACACAGTGAACTTAACAATTGAAAAGTTATTTAACTATGCTCCTCTTCTTTTCTGAGGATAAATGCACTTTCATAACAATGTGGCACATCAAAATACAAGTGACGTTACAAAAATGACAATCATGTGTTTACTGATGCCCAGTGCAGCACAACATTTGGATTTGCCAAATCAAAAAAAAATATAACATTGCTCTTCTTTTTTATTTAACTCAGTTAATTAGTTTTATATGTGCCAATGTGAAAGTTTTTGTTTTGTTTTATCAACACAGAAACAAATCAAAAGTAATGTAGTTGATGTAAGTAAAATACCTACACAAAATTTTACTGACCTCAACAGAGTCATCTGTAGCAGCAGCCAGTGCCGCTCTCACAATTGAAGTGTCATCATCATTGTCACACTGCTTCACGGTGATCTGACATTTCCGGAATGTTGAAGAGAGGAGATGGATGAGCTCACTCTTGTTATGAGTGTTCTCCATGAACTTTGCCTTTGGGGTCAAATGTATCATATCCGGTCGAATCTGTAGATCACAGCAGGAGTTCTTGGTACGCCGGATGTGGTCGTGATCTTTTGGTGAGCTGTTATAGCCATCGAAGACCACAGTGATCTTCTGAGACCGACGGCCGAGACACTGCACATAGCTCAGGTAACTGTCGGCAATCCCCTGCTAAGTCTGACCTTGTTCCCACGTCACCATGAAGAGAAGCCATCCGCCATCAACCACCAGACTGGAGCAGGCTTGGTCAGTGAGGTCAAGCGGATCGGTCAACTCCTTCAGGCTAGTCTTGGAAAAGCCTGCCTTGTTCGCCTTGTTCATTTTCTGATCTTTGTTGCTGAACAAGGACAAGGGGAAGGGAGTCAGCTCATACTTTAAGCTTGTCTCGACTGTCATATGCCGTTGGGCGAAAATTATCAGTCGGTTGAACAACTTGAGCGAGTTTAAGTGAATCTTATTCTCATTGACCTTGGGAATCTTTCTGAGCGATGACAGGGCCTGTACCTTGAACTTCACCTGCATGGTCGATGTCACCGACTTTCCGTCCAGCTTTATCTGCATCTCCCTCCCTACTTCCGCTGCTCTCTCAGCATTGACTGTGTCATCTGCAGTGCTCGTGAATCCTGTTGAGAAGGATACAAGCAAATGCTTGTCTCGATCGTGGTCGAAGGGATTGTTCTCCTCCAACCACTTGAGGGCAAGTCCAACCGCTTCTGCATACGCCAACAGAGTCGGGTAGCCTTTAGGAGTTGCCTGTGCGAGCTTCTGAGCTGGCGTCTCCGGGCCTTCACAGATGAAGCAATTGAGCGGAGGTGCATGAATAATGTCTACGTCCATACTGCCCTACAAAGGAAAAACCGAGGGTTAAAAAATTAGGGTAACAAAAGAAAAATACCTGCAACGGTGATTACAATTTATGTTACAACAAGGGAAAACAGTTATGGTCAGTGACCTTTCATAATTTTAATTTTATAAATACCAGAATGTTTTACTTTCAATACATTAAGGCTGCATATCTTGGGCAGTCTGCTGGAAACTTTCAGAAAAACGAAACGAAGGGGTATCTACCTAGAAGACGAATTGTAGACCAGAAAAGTTAATATTTACCCAAAAAATTATGTTTTTTTGCTCAAAATTGTGTAAACTTTTTAACATATTGATTTGTTTTAGGTATCACCATGTCAGATATGTTCTTAGCTTTAAAATGAGCCTACTTTGAATAATTTAGATGCTTCCTGTCGGATACTGTGACCCAGAATGGAAATATAAGAAAAATTTTATCTTAAAAAAGGTCAGTGACCCCTGTTGACCCCTGTCACGGGTTCCCCGAGGGGAGTTGAATTTAAACTTTTTCAAATATGTTGGTGGACGCCCTCACAAACACATTGGTGAAGAAATTTCTTGGTAAGAAATTTGTTCCCAGATTTTTGCAATATTCCCTGACTAACTGCACGGATTTCCCTTCACCATGCCGCAGCATTACCTCCTCCACAGCGCCACACACCACGGGCCCAGGTTCGAGTTCAGACCACGAACGCACGAAACCCACGAAACCAACGCACCGCACACATGTAACTAAAAACACACTCACACGCCCCACACTCCCCACACGCCCCACAATCCCCACACGCCCCACAATCCCCACACGCCCCACAATCCCCACACGCCCCACAATCCCCACACGCCCCACAATCCCCACACGCCCCACAATCCCCACACGCCCACAATCCCCACAATCCCCACACGCCGCACAATCCCCACACACCCCACACTCCCCACATGCCCCACAATCCCCACAATCCCCACACGCACCACACTCCCCACACTCCCCACAATCCCCACACGCCCCACAATCCCCACAATCCCCACACGCCCCACAATCCCCACACGCCCCACAATCCCCACAATCTCCACAATCCCCACACGCCCCACACTCCCCACAATCCCCACACGCCCCACACGCCCCACAATCCCCACACGCCCCACAATCCCCACAATCCCCACACGCCCCACAATCCCCACACGCCCCACATGCCCCACACTCCCCACAATCCCCACACGCCCCTCTGAGAGTTATTTGTTCCTATTTCCACCACTTCCACGTGTGTTGTCTCCACACCTCTTCACTTGCAGCAACAAAAAGTTCCTCTTCGCTTGAAGCAACCAAGACTATTGATATAATGGTATATTTATGTTGATATAATAAGTGTTGTAGTAATCAACAATAGACCTTTTCGATCGGCTTTATTCTCACAAAACCCATACGCATATCTACAACAACATAAATATACATAGGGTAAGAATAACAAAATACAATAACTTGTACACATAATACTGAAGGCAAATACCACATACGCATCACATAATAACGAAGTTAAACTCCATACTCTAATCCCAATTACATTCCTCAGAGTACATTATTCCTAATATAGTATATAACATACCATTACTGTTCCAGCATGACTTTCCATGGAGTACGTGGTATACGTGTCATCACCAGCCATTGACCTTCATATACAGTGCTGCCACATCCGCCCAATTTCCCTTGCCGCCAATTACAGTACGGCACTTTATTATCACAACATTCACCCCCTTCCGAGAAATCTATCTCCATAAATCTAGTCTAATAGGAGGACGAATGGTGCGACCGGATCTTCTTGGCACTGGAGGGTTATCCACAGCATCTGATTGCTGTGGAGTTGCAGGAACCATATCAGGAATGAGATGGCCCCCCTCTGAGCAGGGTGCGTCTTGGGGACTACCCTGGGGAATTACATTTTCTTCAGAAGCCTGAGGTAGAATTTGGGGTTCACTCTTGGATGGGGTTCCAATTGGGGCTAAGTGTCTAACAGAGACCGTAGTTTCCCTGCCATCCGGGTAGCGAATATGGGCATAGTGGGGTCCTGCTTGGAGGAGGTCGACTTCATCCACAAGGGGATCAGTTTTATTCGTGCGTACGTGACGCTTCAGCAGGACTGGCCCAGGATTGCAGAGCCAAGTAGGCACCGAGGCTCCCGAGGAAGAACGACGAGAATAGTTCAGAAGTCTTTCATGAGGGGTAGCATTGGTTGCTGTGGACAACAGTGAACGAATTGAGTGGAGAGCATCAGGCAGAACAGTCTGCCAGCATTTGATGGGTAGATTACGGGATTTTAGAGCCGTTGTGATTGCCTTCCAAATGGTACCATTGAACCTCTCCACTTGGCCATTCCCTTGAGGATTATAGCTAGTAGTTCTGCTACCAGCGATCCCCCTACTGGCAAGGAAGTCTTGTAATTCCTTGCTCATGAAGGAGGGTCCCCGGTCCGAATGAATGTAAGCCGGCATTCCGAAAATAGCGAAGAGCTGACAGAGGCACTTGATAACCGTGGAAGTGGTCATGTCGGCACAAGGAAATACAAAAGAAAACTGTGAATATTCGTCCACAATGTTAAGAAAATACTGATTCTTATCTGTACTCGGAAGAGGCCCCTTGAAATCTATATTGAGACGCTCAAATGGCTGAGTAGCTTTTATGAGTCGAGTCTTATCTGGTTGGTGAAACTCGGGCTTGCATTCTGCGCATATTCTACAAGATCCAACAACCTGCCGGACATCCTCCACAGAATATGGCATATTCTTAGATTTCACAAAATGGTATAAGCGGGTAACCCCTGGGTGGCACAAGGCTTCGTGGAGGTTAAACAGTGAATGTCGATCGTGGCATGCCATCCCACAATAAGACCTGGAGAATGTATCAGAGGGAATGTTTTCTCGACCAGGACGATACACAATGTCAAAATCATAGCAAGATAATTCCATCCTCCAACGCATGAACTTATCATTCTTTATCTTATTTTTATGCTGCTTATCAAACATATAGCTCACTGATCGTTGATCTGTCTATATAGTAAAATGTCTGCCTGTCAAATACTGTCTCCAGTGGCGAACTGTTTCAATAATAGCCTGGGCCTCCTTCTCAATAGAAGCATGACGACATTCGGGTCCCTCAAGGGTTCGGGAAAAGAAGGCTACCGGACGTCCTGCCTGGGTGAGGACTGCAGCAATTGCAACATCCGAAGCATCGGTCTCAACTTCGAAGGGTATGGATTCGTCAATCGCCCTCACCACTGAACCTTCAATGTCTTGCTTAAGAAGATGGAAAGCCGCTTCTGCTTCCCTTGTCATGGGAAATGTAGTAGTGGCACACAGTGGGCGGATCTTGCTTGAGTAGTCTTATATCCACTGTGAATAATAGGCAAAGAAGCCAAGGATGCGTCGGAGCGATTTCATGTCCCGAGGCACAGGCAAATCCTGTAAGGGTCGGAGTCGTTCAGGATCCGGGCGCATTTCCCCTCCTTCCACCACATATCCGAGAATACTGAGCCTGTTAGTTGAAAAGATGCATTTGTCTTCATTGTAAGTTATATTCTTTCTCTTCGCAGCCTCAAGAAATTTCGTGAGATTAGCATCATGCTCTTCCTGAGTCATGCCGCAAATAGTAATGTTGTCTAAGTAAGCAAATGTTCCAACCAGTTCTTCTTCTTGGATGAATGAATCCACGATACGTTGGAAGCAAGCCACTCCGTTGGTGACGCCAAAGGGAACCCGAGCAAACTGATAAAGGCGTCCACAGGCCTCAAACGCGGTGTATGGCTTATCTTCATTTCTGATGGGGATTTGATGATACGCACTACGGATGTCAATCGTACTAAAAACACGGTATTGAGCAATCTTGTTAACAGTGTCATCTATACGAGGCAGAGGATACCCGTCAAGAAGTGAAAATTTGTTGATAGTTTCTGAATAGTCCACGGCTAAGCGTTTCTTGTGAGTTTCGTTCTTAACGACAACAACCTGTGCACGCCAAGAGGAGTTACTGGGCTCTATAATACCTTCCTTCAACATCCTTTGAATTTCCTTTTCAATGAATTTACGATCATCGGGAGAGTACCGGCGTGATCGAGCAGCAACAGGATAACAATCAGCTGTCAAGTTGGCAAACAGTTCTGGAGGGTCAACACATCGTGTACTGAGTCCACAGATAACAAGAGGAGGCAAACTACCTCCATATGTCAGTGTAACACTATCATGCAGTCCCTGAAAATCCTGGCCCAAAACTATATCTGAACACAGCTGAGGGAGTATGGACAGACGCACATCTTGGTAGCACCGACCGTTTACTTTGATATTGACTCGACAGAACCCTGATGTCTGAGCGGTGAAGGAAGTGGATGCCATGGAAACATTGCCTTGGGTGTGATGTACACTTAAGGAATGGCACTTAACGAGGTCGGGATGGATAAAACTTTCTGAACTACCACTATCCATAAGGCCATCCAATTCCACTCCATTGAGCGTGACCCTCACAACCGCCTTTGATAACACCCCTGGGGCAGCAGCAGAAGACACAGCCGCTAGCGTTGCCTGATCAGAGGAAGTTGCACAAGCACCAGTAGCTACTGATGAAGTACTACGGCACACCTTAGCAAAATGACCCTTTTTCTGGCACTTATGACACACAGCCTCTCGTGCCGGACATTTTACACGTGGGTGTTTTAAAAAACCACAAAAGGAACATTTAACACCCGTAGCAGCCATTACAGTTGTGGGTTCCACTTCACCGGTATTCTGATTGGATGAGGCAGCACCCAATGAACGGGAGGGTTGAATAACACAATAAGATTCTGAATTTCTTTGGGCTGAATCTAGAGATCTCGCCTGATCAAACATGGTAGCTAAATCTAAAGTCTTATTCTCTAATAGACGTTGTCTGATCAGTGGTGACTGCAGGCCGCTAATGAAGGCATCCCTGATGGATTCTTCGCAATGTTGAGTTGCTGTTACAGCCCCAAAGTTACACTCTTTACTTAACGTTTTCAGAGTCAGAAGGTATTCATCTAAGGACTCTCCGACCTGCTGGCGGCGAGTTGCAAGACGATGGCGTGCAAAGACTTCATTAGTGGGCTTTACGTACTGTGACTGTAAAGTACGGATAGCCTCATCATAAATGGTACACTCTGATATAGTTTCGTATAGTCTTGGTGAGACAAAATTTGTAAGCAGACTCATCTTATCCAGATTATCCTGTGGTAGAGCTCCCAGGAAGTTTTCGAACGTCTTCAACCAGTGTTTCCATTCTTGTGCCGCTGTGGGTGAACTGGGATCCGAATCCAGCCTCTCTGGTCTCAGCAAACGCTCCATTCCAGTGTAGGCCTCGGCGCTCTTCTGGTTCAATCCAACCAGGTAAGTTTTGTGAGAATAAATTATTGTTGTAGTAATCAACAATAAACCTTTTCGATCGGCTTTATTCTCAAAAAACCCATACGCATATCTACAACAACATAAATATACATAGGGTAAGAATAACAAAATACAATAACTTGTACACATAATACTGAAGGCAAACTCCATACTCTAATCCCAATTACATTCCTCAGAGTACACCATTCCTAATACAGTATACTACATACCATTACTGTTCCAGCACGACCCTCCACGGAGCACGCGGCATACGAGTCATCACCAGCCACCGAGTCATCACCAGCCACCGACCCCCATACACAGTGCTGCCACATCCGCCCAATCTCCGTTGCCGCCAATCACAGTACGGCACTTCATTATCACAACAAGTGTCTGCTCGACAGATGAAGCAGTCGCGACCGCCGAGTCGAATGTGATGTCGGTCAACCGCAGGATGGCTGCTACCATCTTTGCGTCTCGCAGACCAGAAATAAAACGATCTCTGAGCCGTGCCAGACGCTCCTCTGTCGTGAATTTGCACGGCACAGCCGAATGCTTCACCCGTGCTACGAAGTCCGCAACGCGCTCCTCGCCACCCTTAGCGAGATGATCGAACTGGAACCGCGCGAGATGTAACGACCTCTCTGGCGCCAAGTGGGTCTTCATTTTCGCCACGATGTCCTGAAAGGATAGCACGTCATCACTGAGCCTATTTGGAGCCACCAAATCACTCAGCAGCCGGTAGTGCTCCGTTGATAGCGAGGCGAGCAAGATCGCCTTGCGTTTCTCTTCATCCTCTACATCATTCACCCGAAAGTAGCAACCTAACTGTTCAGAAAACAACTCGAACTCATCTCCCCCGAACACGGGTACACGTCCGTGCGCTGTGCCCCGACCTTCTGCCATGCTCGTGCTGGCGAGACCCTTGGCTCTGTAGCTTGGAACCGCCCTGCACACGCCGATCCGAAGATCCTCGTCAGCCAACTGTAATGTACTGAAATGGAAGATGCTTAGCAGGCAGACACGAGCGGGAGGACAGTCGAGCCGGGTTGTGTTGTACAAGCGCGAGCGCGGGCGTACTCTGCCCGGCGGCTCTCCTTTATTACGTATGCACACGCACGAGCCGCGTTCGACTACTGCATTCCTACGACGCCTCAGGCGGCGCGCACACCTTATATCCCTTGCAGATACGATGACCACCACGACCACTCCTCCCATCATCACGCCCATCATGCATCATCATCATGCCCCTCCCCGTAGGCCCGCAGACTACACCACAAAATACACGAAGTTATATAAATCGCTAATTTGTTAAAATTTTTGATTTCACTCCAGATTTTGACACTGATTTTTGTTCACCAGATCCGATTTTAAAATCCGATATAATATTTTGATTATATACTTTAATTAGTCCGTGAGAGTCGATGGTGTTTCCAAATCGAGGCATGTTTGAATAGGCCGAACAAAATGGCGAATTAGGACCCCCATCGAGCGTGAGCGAGGAGTCCGAGGCTGTCCAAGGATGCGCCTGATGAAAAAGGAGATAATTAAGGTCGTTAATTATCTTCAGCAGGGGTGTGTTAATGAACCCATAAACCCAATTTTCAGTCGTGCACTTTCTTGGAGTTTTATTAGTTTGCATGCAAAGTTTCAGGCTGTTATGTTTCATAGTTTTGGAGTTATGGAGGACACACACACACACACACACACACACACACACACACACACACACACACACACGCACACACACATACACACACACATACACAAACACACACACACATACACACATACACACACACACACACATACACACATACACACACACACGCACACACACACACATACACACATACACATACACACATACACACACACATACACACACACATACACATACACACACATATACATACACACACATACACACACATATACATACACACACATACACACACACACACACGCACACACACACACATTTACACACACACATACACACACACACATCAACGACAAATGGATGGCGTGTGTTTGTCCGTCACAGCTTCAACTCACTGCCCACCTCGTCTATTAATTACGTACTATTGAAATGTACCTTTTGACCCTTCATTCAGACTGCTGAGACCCCTTAGACCTTTGAAAACACTTTCAACCAAACCCCGAAGGACCTCCAATTATTATTATTATTATTATTATTATTATTATACATGAGAGACCAACGCCCCTCCCCCCTGAAGTGCTCTTTCATTGAATCAGTATTTCCTGGAGATACCAAACAATGGTTTTCAACTCTCACAACGGATTTTCCTGTTTCACAACGACGGCGGCTTCAGGAAAAGTCACCACGAGGTTCTCAAGATATTAAATAAATATTTGTTGTTCATTATTTTTGCTTCAACCTTGATCACCGCACTTCTTGTCCTGGTCGATCCATGATCGTCCCACCCAATGCAAACCTAGTATTTCAATTAATCATATAGTTTTACCAATTGTTCTAATTTTCATCACAAGTTGGTTTCCTGTGTTTATCCGAAACGTCATTTCTTGCATTAGCTCCTCCCTCTTATAACTCATGAAGCTGAAAATTAGAGCTTTGAAATGGAAATAGCCCCAAAAATAAAGATAAAACTTAATATGTAGACTTCGTAATATAACGCACAATGCCTTCTCTATAACAACTAATTATTTTGTAAAAATGACGTTTCCGGGTTAAAAAAAACAATATATTTTTATTTACACTCACCATTGAAGCGACGCGGGGTGTTCTCATTGACCCTCATTTTTCGGGATTTTTGACGTTATCGCTTCTCGGCCTCTCAAGGCTAAGATCAAGTGTAGTATCTGTTCTTATTGGTTTAATAACCAATATGTCTCACATCGTGGGACTTATCTATTAAACATATTTTTGTTTGGAGGTGTCAGATTACGAGCTTGCTCTGTCTGTTCCACGCATTGTCCTGGTATTGCATTATCTCCAGGATCAGTGCACCTGTTATAGAAACAAAGAAAAGAACGAACAGGTTTTGTTTAAAATTGAATCAAAAAGCTTTATCAGGAAAAGCAACCATCCTGACCTCATTCTCAATTTTTCATGTTTCAGTGGACGTTTCAGATCCCATGGTGTCCTTCGCTAAGAATAAGCGAGCTTTCGCCAGCACCCTGAGCCAATTGCAAATTCCTGCCCTCATTGCCTAAATCTAGTATTTCATTTAATCATATTGTTTTACCAATTGTTCTAATTTTCATCACAAGTTCGTTTCCTGTATTTATCCGAAACGTCATTTCCTGCATTAGCTTATCCCTCTTATAACTCATGAAGCTTTGAAATGGAAATAGCCCCAAAAGTAAAAAGATAAAACTTAATATGCAAACTTCATAATACGAGTACTTGCGTGGCCGTGCGTGCAAAAAAAAAAAAATCTTTCAAACCGCGAGCCAGAAACAACAACCGCACAGGTCGTTCCTTTGCTCTTGTGCGCTCGTACATGCGTGGCCGTACGTGCAAAAAAAAACAACTTTCAAACCACATGCCAGAAACAACAACCACATAGGCTGTTCCTTCGCTCTCGCGTGCCCGTACGTGCAAGAAAATTTTTTTTTCAAACACACACACAGGCCGTTCCTCCGCTCTCTGAAACGACGACTGGATTGGGGCATTGTGTTTATCAAAAAATGTGCAAAAGAAATCGAGAAATTATTACATTACAGTGTCATCACTATCCGGAAGTCCGTACGTTGTAACCTGTAATGGGGAACGCGGCTGGGGATCTCTTCTCCAACGGCCACGCCTACGCAGCACCGTGTCCTGTCATTGGTTTGGTAAATAAATGGCCATAACTTGAGAACCACTTGTCCGATAAATATTGTGACGTCCACGGGACTTGAACAGTCCCGCCAACGTAGAATGAGCCGAAACGATGGAGGCGATTTATTTGTTTATAACCCAAACATGGCGGTTCTAGTCGCTCTACCGCAAACAGGACGAGGAAGGTGGCACGAGTCACTTTTCATTAAGTTGATGATGTTTATTTGTTTTTCTAATTATTACCAGAAATAACAAGACTCGGCAAGAAGAATGATCCGGGGCGATTCGACGGGATGGTGTGGGATCGGGCGTGGGGAAAAACACAGACAATTCCAATGAATATACAGTTCTCAATCCCTCTAAGGCGCCAAGCACACGCACACACACACACACACACACACACACACACACACACACACACACACACACACACACACACACACACACACACACACACACACACACACACACACACACACACACACACACACACACACACACACACACACACACACACACAAAACGTAGCTATTTCTGGTGGTCAGGCTGGACCGTGGTGTGGACGCAACTGCCCCTGGATCGGCGCCGGACGAGCTGGCCTTGCTCTCGTCAGGGGGGCAGGAGAAACCGTGGTGCTGTCGACCTCCTGGTCTTGGCCCAAGTCCGCTCACAGCCGCCAGGGAACCAGCTCCGGCGCCAAGCCGTGAGCAGGAGAGGGAGGCAGGTCCGCCCGCCGCCCGACCCCGCACTCCGAGTCAGCAGAACCCCAGAGCCAACCAAAGCGAGGCACGAGGCTCGGCAAGGCTCCCAGACACGATCAAGAACACGATCGATTCAGCACAACAACCAGGACGCTCTCTGCCGCCACAGCTTCCACACCAAAAAAACACGATCTTTTTGGTTGAATCTTCTTCTTCTTCCTTTTCGACCCCGAACAGAACCTTTTTATCCTTCTGTCCTCGTCACTTCAATCGAGCCGTTTATTGGCCCACCGCCATCGCCTTCCGCCAATCGTGATCACGGGGCGGAGCCATCCGCTGCACTGTTCTGTGACGTCACGGCCAGTCTTCAGAGAATACCAAAAGGGGTTTACGCAGACACACTTACCCTATCCCGTGTCCCTATCTAATTACGTGACATTTATCATTTCCCCCCTGAAGAAATGAACATTTACTAGACAACTTATCACCACTGAATTGCTACTTATTATATCGAGATTCTGGTAAACTCGAACAGCATGGCATACCTAATTAAACATCCTAATTACCCTTTGAATGCATACGCCCCCCTCAAACGTAACAATATCAAACCTTGAAAAGGCACATACTCAGGTCCCCAACAATATAGCTGGCAAGTTTCAAATAGATCGGACCTGTGGTTGTCGAGAAACAGCGGTCACAGACAGTGTAACCACTCCTCATTTTCATAAATTCCAAGGTGAGCCAATGAAAAAAGCCAAGAATTCACAAGGTTCAGAAAAGCGATGATAATAGAAAACCGATACGCCAAGAAAACCTATCGAAAACCAAGACGCCAAGGTGAACAACGAATAGCCAAGATCTTGTGAAAAAAGCCAAGGAGTGGTCACACTGGTCACAGACACACACACACACACAAAGATTGCTGGAATTATAGATAGACTAGTGCATGCCCGTAGGTGCGTGCCTGCACTTGCACACAAACAAACAAAAAAACTTTCAAACCGCGTGCCAGAAACAACAACCACACAGGCCGTTTCTTCGCTCTCGCGTGCCCGTACGTGCGTGGCTGCACGTGCAAAAAAAAAAAAAAACTTTCAAACCGCGACCCAGAAACGACAACCACAAAGGCCGTTACTTCGCTCTCGCGTTCTCGCGTCAACCACACTTCCACACACAGAGTTAATGAAAATCAAGTTTACCTCCCCGTCTTTGCTTGCCATGACATTCACTGCCATGTAACCGGCACGGCCCGTGACGTCATCGTCGGCCAGTCGCCGTTCCTTCGCTCTCGTAAACGACGACTGGATTGGGGCATTGTGTTTATCTATAAATGTGCATAGGAAATCGATAAATTATTAGAATACAGGAAGTCAATTAAATTTTTGTCTCCTACTTGCTTATTTTCAATCGTAAGTTATCGCGTGTTTAAAATTTACTTCCCGGATCGGAGCATACCGGTTCACTCTGATGTTACCGAAATTTATACACCATCTAATATGAAAACGATCATAACTTGGGGCATTGTATTTATCTATAAATGCGCATAAAAATAGAGAAATTATGAGAATACACGGTCATCATTATCCGGAAGTCCGTACGTTGTAACCCGTAATGGGGAAAGCGGCTGAGGTTCTCTTCCCCCATCGGCCACGCCTACGCAGCAACGGGTCCTGTCATTGGTTGGTAAATAAATGGCCGTAACTTGGGAACCACTTGTCCGATTAATATTGTTACGGATCCGGGGTGGTGGGATTCTCACCCGACTCTTGGCGCCACCCTCACCACCGCCGTCTCCGGGGTTTATAACGCCGGCCGGCTCGGCACAGGTCTTGGGTCACGCGTCTTCAATCGCGATACCAACGTAATCCTGGACCTTACCAGTTGGGAAAATAGACCCCGGTTACAGACTGGTTTTGTCAGATGCAGAGCGTTTTCTGCCAGTCTGTAACCATTTTGGTTTTATATACCAACTGAACGGATCTCTCCTCGATGCGACACAAATTAATCCATAGAGGCAACTTCATACGAGTCAACCAGATTTATTGGGGAACATCGGGGAACACAACACAAGCAAAACATTCACGACAATGTTTTAATTAATCTATAACCCGTTCTTAACAAGGGAACTACGGATTACGGGTTTTGAGGGGGTCCCAACTGAGATATGCCTTATACAACACGTGCAGAAAAAGACAGACAGACAGACAGCATGCATGCAAGACAGAGTACTTGGGGATGTTTCATGGACGAGAGGAAAATGTCAAAAGCCCGAATGCAGTTCGTCACAAGACGATGTCCACGGATTCGAGCCCCAAGCTCGAACACGCCGCGTGGCGAAATGGAGGCTTCGTACTCTTGCTCCTGGCAGTGCCCGCGCACGCAGCCTCGGCACGTTCAATCCCCATGAGGTCGACTGCAACAGACTGTCAGATCGATGATGGGTTTCAGCTGATTTCTCTCAAGGTCCAGCATACAAGTCCAGGCTGGCCTGTTCACCAGACAAGGCCAAATCGGGGTGCCGGGCTCCAGCAGGCTGGGTCCATGGGATTCCAAAACGTCGTCGAGCCGTGAGGTGAGTCGGGACAGTCAGAGGCTCCGTCGTTAGACGCAGGTTGAACGTGTCGATCACCTCCTCTCGAAGCCGACTCCAGACTCACACCGCAGCCAGGTCCTCAGTTCTTTTCCACCCTTTCCTTTCCTTCTCACCTCGAAGCTCGAGAACGCCTCAAAACCGACCGTTCAACTCCGTCCTCTGTTTCTTCCTCTTCTTTTCTTCTTGGGATCTCATCCCCATCGGCCACGCCTACGCAGCAACGTGTCTTGTCATTGGTTTGGTAAATAAATGGCCATAACATGGGAACCACTTGTCCATTTAATATCAAACCTTGAAAAGGCACATGCTCAGGTCCCCACCAATACACCTGGCAAGTTTAAATTAGATTGGACCAGTGGTTGTCGAGAAACAGCGGTCACACAGACACACACAGAGATTGCTGGAATTATAGATAGATAACTCACAATGCTTTCTCTATAACAACTAATTATTTTGTAAAAATGACGTTTCCGGGTTAAAAAACAATATTTTTTATTTAAACTCCCCACTGAAGCCACGCAGGGTGTTCTCATTGACCCTCATTTTCGGGATTGTTTGAAGTTATCGCTTCTCGGCCTCTCAAGGCTAAGATCAAGTGTAGTATCTGTTCTTATCGGTTTAATTGTTATTTATTGTTGTGAATGAATGGTGGTTTTTTTATTTTGTTGTTGTTATAATTTTTTTTTTTTTTCCTCTTTCCTCTCGGTACAGTGTGTGGACGTCCAATTCCGGGAACTGTTTCATGAATTATTGCGAATCTTTTTCTTTTGTGTATGATTCTACTTTTTGGAATACAGATACCCGATGGAAGAGGACGGACGGAGGCCGGGTCGGCGAGGTGAAGGTGCTGCTCGAGATGTGGAGACGTTCCCCTGCGAGTACTGCGGTAAAAACCTAGCGACGCTCGCGGGGTGGCGTCGACACATCGCCCGCATGCACCGGGTGGTCGCCGCGGAGGCTAACGCCCCCGTCGGCCCCCAGACCCAGGTATTTCTGTACCCGCTTCCCGACCGGTGGCCTTGTTCACTGTGCCGTGAGACTTTTTTTTAATTTTCAGACCCTACAACGACATCTAAAGCGGTTTCATGCCGAGACCGCTTTTATTTCAGTTTTTAGATGCTCGAGGTGCGACCTGGAATACGATACGGCAAGGAAGGCGGCGAACCACTTCCAAATCCACCGGAAAGAGGACAGAGTTCGCCCCTCCGTTGCCGGTATCGCTGGGCCTTCGGGTAATCGACTGCCGAGACGACGGCTGGCTGAGACTAGCGCTGATTCTAGACAGGTGCCCCAAGTTACTACAAAGGATGCACCGGGTCCGGTCGCCCCGGCCGAGAGCTATGGCTCTGACGACGGGGCGGCCGGCCCGCGTATTGTAAATATGAGTGGAATCGGTGGTAGTAGGCGGCGGTCGTTCCGGAGGTCCTGGTCACCAGTTTTGGGTTGCCCCTCTGGAGGGCAGGCTGATCTGATTCTGGAGTCTAGCCGGGTCTTCGAGCCCCTTTTGGGTGTCCCCCTCTTGGAACAACAATTAGTTGCCTGCAGTGAGTCTCCGGTGCTGCCCATCACCGAGGGTTCCCCTGTCGGGGTTGTCCCCCGATGTGATGAGGAAACATCCCGGGTTCTTGACTGCTTGGTATCAGCTATTCTCGAGGCCCCCGAGAACCTGCTTTCGAGGAGGCTTGTGACAGTTTTTTGCAGGTGGCGGGTGCTGGTGTTGAGAGGGCGGAGGGCCGCGGTGGGGTGGGGGGGCTTGAGCCCGCGGGTGCGACTGAGGCTGCGGCTCCGCCCGCTTCGGTTGCCGACCGGTCTCGGGTTCCCCCGCCCCGGCGCGACGCTCCCCCGGCTCCACGGCCTGTCTCCCCTCCCCCAGGTGTTGATGCTGGCCCTAGCTTTCCTGAGTATTGGGTCGGTCGGTTGAGGAACGCGGTGTTGTGGGAGGAGTTTGAAAAGGTCTGCGATGCGTTTGCCAATGCCCTGGTTGACCGTTGCCGACCGCGGCGTGGTGGACGCGGTGCAGACGCCCCCACGCACCCAAGTCGTCCCCGACCTGACCGCCCCGGTATGGCGGGTGCTTCCGGGCTGAGGTATGACCGCCAGGAGGCCAGTCGCCTTCAGAAGCTGTACAGGCACAGCAGAAAGCGTGCCTTTAGGGTGGTCCTTGGGAAAGCTGAGGATAGATATTCTGGTGGGAGGGAACCTGTGGAGGCTTTTTTCTCCCGGGTGTTCTCCGCCAAGAATGTCGACCCAGCGGTCATTTCCCGGGAGTTCTCCAAACATGTGTCATCCACTGACGAGGCTCGTGCGGAGGGGCAGCGTTAAGTGCGCCCATTGGTCAGAGAGAGATCTCTGCCCGACTTGGGCGCATGAGTAACTCTGCCCCGGGACCGGACCGTGTTGAGTACCAGCACCTGAAGCGAATGGATGGGGCGTGTCGTGTGACATTGGAAATTTTTACAGCCGATGTCTGCGCTCGCTCCGTATCCCCGCTTCATGGAAGCAGGCCACCACGGTCCTGATCCACAAGAAAGGGGACACCGGGACCCAGAAAATTTTCGGCCGATTGCCCTCCAGAGTTGCCTCTATAAACTGTTTATGGCGGTTCTGGCTGATCGGCTCGCAGCTGGGCGCTCCGGCATTCAATGCTGAGCGAGGCCCAGAAGTGCTCTCGGCCCAGTGAAGGCTGCTTCGAGCACTCCTTTTTGCTAAACACCATAATGAAGGACGCCAGGCGGAATCAGAAGAATATTTTTGTTGCCTGGCTGGACCTTCGGAATGCGTTTGGGAGTGTTCCACATGGAGCTATTTTTGCCGCACTGGACACGATGGGCGCGTCTGCGGAGCTGATCGACCTGCTTCGAGATGTTTACACTGGTGCCTCCACTACCTTTAATACGGACGATGGCCCGACTAGCGAGGTCCCTATATTGTCAGGGGTGAAACAGGGATGCCCCATATCGCCGATCCTGTTCAACCTCACGATCGAATTGATTGTGCGCGCGGTGCAGGCTTCTGCTGCGGCCGGAGGTCACGGCGTCAAAATTCATGGGCAGCCGGTGTCTATATTGGCATATGCTGATGACCTGGTTGTCCTGAGTAGGACCAGGGAGGGTCTTTCGACCCTTCTTGACGTGGCCTCCGTTAATGCTGATGTGTTGCAGCTGGAGTTTACGCCTGCTAAGTGTGCCTCTCTGTCACTTTTCTGTCGTGAGGGGGTCAGGGTCGGTGATGTGTTATTCTCGATTCAGGGTCGAACCATGCCAGCTCTGAGTAGCGAGGAGCATTATCGCTACCTCGGGACCCCCATCGGTGTGTATAGAGATGATGAGGACGTCTGCTCATTGGTTACCAACATGATAGCGGACGTCCTCAAAATTAAACAATCATTGCTAGCACCATGGCAAAAGTTGGATGCGATTCAGACCTTTGTCCAGCCCTGCCTCTCTTTCGCGTTGCGCGCGGGAGAGACGACCAAGAAACAAGTTAATAGGCTGGTATCTGCGGTGGTCAGTGCGGCGAAGGAGATCTGCCAGCTTCCGGTCCGCGCTTCTAATAATTATATTTTTCGCGGGCCGGGATGTTGGCGGATTAGGGCTTCAACACCCGGGGTCGGAGGCAGACATCCAAACTGTCGTTCAGACGGTGCGGATGCTGTCCTCCAGCGACCTTTCCTTACGCGGCATTGCCACGCAGCAGCTCTTGTCGGTCGTCCACCGGACGATCCGCTGTGTTCCCGTTGAGTCGGACGTGGATAAGTTCCTGTCTGGCTCGATGGAAGGGCCATTGGCGAACTCCGGGTACAGCGGCCAAATTTCCACGCTCTGGTCTCGGGTGAGGTCCGCGACGCGGCGGTTGAATGTGACTGTCCGTCGTGCCCTCTCAGGGGAGCCCGTTGTGACCCTGGGCCATTCCCGAGAGTGCAGCTCTAAAGACGTGTGTTCTGCACTTCGGGAGTGGACCAGGGAGAAGTTTGCACAGCGGTTGCTCGGCCTCCCGGACCAGGGAAAGGTGGCCGCTGCACTGAAAACGGATAAGTTTGCCAACGGTTCCTCGTGGATTCGCAGTGGTTCGTTCATGCGCTTCTGTGATTGGAGGTTTGTGCATCGGGCAAGGCTGAACTGTGTCCCGACTAATGCTGTGACCCATCGATGGAATCCCGCTGCCCCCCAGGGGTGTCGGCGGTGTTGCTATCCCCGGGAGACTCTGGCTCACATTGTTGACCATTGTCCCCCGGGTATGGTACCCATTCGCCGCCGTCACAACATGATCCAGAGTCGCCTGGTCAAGGCCATTCGTCATGGGGACGTATATGTAGATCAACATGTTCCTGGTGATCCCTCCCCACATGAAAGACCAGACATCACTGTGGTGGAGGGAAATAAAATCACAATTGTTGACATTGCTGTCCCCTTTGACAATGGTTCCGATGCCCTTGCCACTTGCGCAGCTGCAAAGAGGGAAAAGTATGAAGGCCTGCGTAAAGCATTGGTGGCTAAGGGCAAGGATGTCCAGGTGCTTGGGTTCATAGTGGGGGCACTGGGATCGTGGTTCCCTGGAAATGAGTCGGCCCTGAACCGGTTGGGAATCTCCCGGTCTTACCGGAAGCTGATGCGTCGGCTTTGTTGTATTGATGCCATAAAGGGATCCCGGGATATTTATATTGAGCACATGTCGGGCCATCGTCAGTATGAAGAGGTTTGAGGTTGGTACTTCCCTATTTCCCTTCCTTCCCTCTTTCCTCCCCCCCCTTTTTTTTTTTTTTTTTTTTTTTGTATGGTGTGCATGGTTTCTATGTTTGTCTAAGTGAATGGATCTTGCCAAACGGACGAGAAGCGCAAATTTCCATTTTTGGACTGGTCCCCTTTCTTTATGGCTTGGTGCCCTTAATTGGTCCTTGGGGGTTGTGTTCTTTTTATTTTGACATTCCCCCAGGGGCCTATTTCTATTCTCTTTTTGATTCTAACGGTGTGGAGGAATTTTATCCTCAGTGTCTATTCCTTTTTTAACTTTTTAATTTTGGTCTTTTATAAATTTTTAATAAATCTGTTCTTATTGGTTTAATAACCAATATGTCTCACATCGTGGGACTTCTCTATTAAACATATTTTTGTTTGGAGGAGTCAGATTACGAGCTTGCTCTGTCTGTTCCACGCATTGTCCTGGTATTGCATTATCTCCAGGATCAGTGCACCTCTTGTTATAAACAAAGAAAAGAACAAAAGTTTTGTTTAAAATTGAATCAAAAAGCTTTATCAGGAAAAGCAACCATCCTGACCCCATTTTCAATTTTTCATCTTCCCCTTTCTGTCTCCCTCATCACCCCACCTTCTGAATACTTCCCCCTCACATCCTCTCAAATCTTCCCCCACACAGTCTTTCCCCCACACACGACACTTCCACCACCATCTCAGATCGTCCTCAATCCTAAACCACGATCCCACATACTCTTCTTCACATCACCTGCCAAATCTCTCCTTCCAATTTTCCAGTTTCCATCTTGTCCATCCCATCCCTGCTTTTTGTGTGTTTCGTGTCCTGTTTTTGTCCATGACGTCCATGTCCAGGTATTTTACTTAGATCAACTACATTACTTTTGATTTGTTTCTGTGTTGATAAAACAAAACAAAAAAAAACCTTGACATTGGCACATATAAAACTAATTAACTGAGTTAAATAAAAAAAGAAGAGGCAATGTTCTTTTTTTTTAATTTGGCAAATCCAAATGTTGTGCTGCACTGGGCATCAGTAAACACATGATCGTCATTTTTGTAACGTCACTTGTATTTTGATGTGCCACATTGTTATGAAAGTGCATTTATCCTCAGAAAAGAAGAGTAGCATAGTTAAATAACTTTGCAATTGTTAAGTTCACCGTGTTTGCAAAATTCAAGACGCTTTGCTCATATCTTATTCTATTTTCAGGTGCCGGCGGAAGACGCGGACGTGCTGATAATGCTGGTACACCAAATCGAAGGGCTCTTACGATGTCAGGAGGATCCGAGAAGCTCTCTCTGAAAGACAGAGGCGGTACCTGCTCTTTACTCATGCCTTCACCGGTTGTGATACGGTTTCTGCAATCGGGGGCCACGGGAAAACGACTCTATTTGACAGGTTTTGTGCAGGGGACATTGATGAACATACGGACATCTTCCTTGACGTACGGGCTACGAAGGACGTGGTGATCAGGGCCGGTATTGCGATTTTCCAGCACATTTACCATGACCCAGGTGCTACTTTGGGTGCAATTCGATACAACATGTTCTCGCGGAAGGTGGCGGCCGGGCTGATCAAACCAGAGACTCTGCCTCCAACAGAGGGTGCAGCTGCACAGCATTCTCTCCGTGCCTATCTCCAAACCCGGGACTGGATGCTGCTGCAGAGCATGTCTTTGGACCCCAGTGACTATGGATGGATAGTAGGGGTTCGTGGTTACGAGCTTGCAATTGTGTTCATGACTTGCAATTGTGCTGGAGATTGCAGCAACCGGCAGTGCAACTGCAAGTAGAATGGTGTCAAGTGTATCTCAGCATGCGGAAGTTGTTAAGGCATTACATGTATGAACTGTATCCCAAACCAGCTCAATGGGGTATAAGTCTGGAGACTGTGCTGGCCATTCCATGATTTGAAGCCTATCGTCTTGTTCTTTTCTTCTAAGGTAGTTCTGACACAGCCTGGAGGTATGTTTTGGGTCGTTATCTTGCTGTAGGATGAACCCCTGACCAACAAGGCGCAGAGCAGAGGGTATTGCATGCAGTGCTGGATTAACCATGAGGCAGACAAGGCATGTGCCTTAGGGCCAGCCAAAAATTATTTTCACGTAAAATATTTGTCTTTTTTTGTATTAAATATTTTGTGATTGAATCAGTTCATCTTTTTTCTAGGGTCCATTTCCATGAGCCCGAGATCGAATTTAAAATTTTCAGGCCATTCTCTAAAATTTCAAAATGTGCCTTCGGGCCAGCCGAGGCTTAATCCGGCACTGATTGCACGGCGCTGCAAAATGCTGTGGTCGTCCTTTTGGTTCAGGGTGCCAGTCACTCTGTGCAAGTCGCCGACTCTGGATTCAGCAAAAGAGCCCCAGATCATCACGCTTCCTCCCCCATGTTTGAGAGTTGGTGTCACACACTGAAGAACCATCCCTTCACCGACTCGACGGCGTACAAAAACCCTGTGTGATGAACCGAAGATTTCAAATTTTGATTCATCTGTCCATAAGACCTTTTTCCAGTTTTCAGTAGTCCACTGGTGGTGCTTCATGTCCCAGGCAAGACTCTTTCTTATTTTGCCATCTTAGCAATGGCTTTCTTATTGCAACTCGACCTGTCAAACCTGCAGCTCAAAGTCTTCTCTTCACAGTTGAAACTGAGACTTCCTTACTTCGACCAGTGTTAAGCTGTGCTTTAAGCTGCTGTCCTGCGAGCCGTATATACGATACGGCAAGGAAGGCGGCGAACCATTTCCAAATCCACCGGAAAGAGGACAGAGTTCGCCCCTCCGCTGCCGGTATCGCTGGGCCTTCGGGTAATCGACTGCCGAGACGACGGCTGGCTGAGGCTAGCGCTGATTCTAGACAGGTGCCCCAAGTTACTACAAAGGATGCACCGGGTCCGGCCGTCCCGGCCGAGAGCTATGGCTCTGACGACGGGGCGGCCGGCCCGCGTATTGTAAATATGAGTGGAATCGGTGGTAGTAGGCGGCGGTCGTTCCGGAGGTCCTGGTCACCAGTTTTGGGTTGCCCCTCTGGAGGGCAGGCTGATCTGATTCTGGAGTCTAGCCGGGTCTTCGAGCCCCTTGTGGGTGTCCCCCTATTGGAACAACAATTAGTTGCCTGCAGCGAGTCTCCGGTGCTGCCCATCACCGAGGGTTCCCCTGTCGGGGTTATCCCCCGATGTGATGAGGAAACATCCCGGGTTCTTGACTGCTTGGTATCAGCTATTCTTGAGGCCCCCGAGGGGCCTGCTTTCGAGGAGGCTTGTGACAGTTTTTTGCAGGTGGCGGGTGCTGGGGCTGGGGGGTTGAGCGGCAGTGTGGAGAGGGTGGGGGCCGCGGTGGGGGCGGGGGCTTGAGCCCACGGGTGCGACTGAGGTTGCGGCTCCGCCCGCTTCGGTTGCCGACCGGTCTCGGGTTCCCCCGCCCCGGCGCGGCGCCCCCGGCTCCACGGCCTGTCTCCCCTCGCCCAGGTGTTGATGCTGGCCCTAGCTTTCCTGAGTATTGGGTTGGTCAGTTGAGGAACGCGGTGTTGTGGGAGGAGTTTGAAAAGGTCTGCGATGCGTTTGCCAATGCCCTGGTTGACCGTTGTCGACCGCGGCGTGGTGGACGCGGTGCAGACGCCCCCACGCACCCAAGTCGTCCCCGACCTGACCGTCCCGGTATGGCGGGTGCTTCCGGGCTGAGGTATGACCCCCAGGAGGCCAGTCGCCTTCAGAAGCTGTACAGGCACAGCAGAAAGCGTGCCTTTAGGGTGGTCCTCGGGAAAGCTGAGGATAGATATTCTGGTGGGAGGGAACCCGTGGAGGCTTTTTTCTCCCGGGTGTTCTCCGCCAAGAATGTCGACCCAGCGGTCATTTCCCGGGAGTTCTCCAAACATGTGTCATCCACTGACGAGGCTCGTGCGGAGGGGGCAGCGTTAAGTGCGCCCATTGGTCAGAGAGAGATCTCTGCCCGACTTGGGCGCATGAGTAACTCTGCCCCGGGACCGGACCGTGTTGAGTACCAGCACCTGAAGCGAATGGATGGGGCGTGTCGTGTGACAATGGAAATTTTTAACCGATGTCTGCGCTCGCTCCGTATCCCCGCTTCATGGAAGCAGGCCACCACGGTCCTGATCCACAAGAAAGGGGACACCGGGGACCCAGAAAATTTTCGGCCGATTGCCCTCCAGAGTTGCCTCTATAAACTGTTTATGGCGGTTCTGGCTGATCGGCTTCGCAGCTGGGCGCTCCGGCATTCAATGCTGAGCGAGGCCCAGAAGTGCTCTCGGCCCAGTGAAGGCTGCTTCGAGCACTCCTTTTTGCTAAACACCATAATGAAGGACGCCAGGCGGAATCAGAAGAATATTTTTGTTGCCTGGCTGGACCTTCGGAATGCGTTTGGGAGTGTTCCACATGGAGCTATTTTTGCCGCACTGGACACGATGGGCGCGTCTGCGGAGCTGATCGACCTGCTTCTGGATGTTTACACTGGTGCCTCCACTACCTTTAATACGGACGATGGCCCGACTAGCGAGGTCCCTATATTTTCAGGGGTGAAGCAGGGATGCCCCATATCGCCGATCCTGTTCAACCTCACGATCGAATTGATTGTGCGCGCGGTGCAGGCTTCTGCTGCGGCCGGAGGTCACGGCATCAAAATTCATGGGCAGCCGGTGTCTATACCGGTACAACCTGGTTGTCCTGAGTAGGACCAGGGAGGGTCTTTCGACCCTTCTTGACGTGGCCTCCGTTAATGCTGATGTGTTGCAGCTGGAGTTTAAGCCTGCTAAGTGTGCCTCTGTCACTTTTCTGTCGTGGGGGGGTCAGGGTCGGTGATGTGTTATTCTCGATTCAGGGTCGAACCATGCCAGCTCTGAGTAGCGAGGAGCACTATCGCTACCTCGGGACCCCCATCGGTGTGTATAGAGATGATGAGGACGTCTGCTCATTGGTTACCAACATGATGGCGGACGTCCTCAAAATTAAACGATCATTGCTAGCACCATGGCAAAAGTTGGATGCGATTCAGACCTTTGTCCAGCCCTGCCTCTCTTTCGCGTTGCGCGCGGAAGAGACGACCAAGAAACAAGTTAATAGGCTGGTATCTGCGGTGGTCAGTGCGGCGAAGGAGATCTGCCAGCTTCCGGTCCGCGCTTCTAATAATTATATTTTCGCGGGCCGGGACGTTGGCGGATTAGGGCTTCAACACCCGGGGTCGGAGGCAGACATCCAAACTGTCGTTCAGACGGTGCGGATGCTGTCCTCCAGTGACCTTTCCTTACGCAGCATTGCCACGCAGCAGCTCTTGTCGGTCGTCCACCGGACGATCCGCTGTGTTCCCGTTGAGTCGGACGTGGATAAGTTCCTGTCTGGCTCGATGGAAGGGCCATTGGCGAACTCCGGGTACAGCGGCCAAATTTCCACGCTCTGGTCTCGGGTGAGGTCCGCGACGCGGCGGTTGAATGTGACTGTCCGTCGTGCCCTCTCAGGGGAGCCCGTTGTGACCCTGGGCCATTCCCGAGAGTGCAGCTCTAAAGACGTGTGTTCTGCACTTCGGGAGTGGACCAGGGAGAAGTTTGCACAGCGGTTGCTCGGCCTCCCGGACCAGGGAAAGGTGGCCGCTGCACTGAAAACGGATAAGTTTGCCAACGGTTCCTCGTGGATTCGCAGTGGTTCGTTTATGCGCTTCTGTGATTGGAGGTTTGTGCATCGGGCAAGGCTGAACTGTGTCCCGACTAATGCTGTGACCCATCGGTGGAATCCCGCTGCCCCCCAGGGGTGTCGGCGGTGTTGCTATCCCCGGGAGACTCTGGCTCACATTGTTGACCATTGTCCCCCGGGTATGGTACCCATTCGCCGCCGTCACAACATGATCCAGAGTCGCCTGGTCAAGGCCATTCGTCATGGGGACGTATATGTAGATCAACATGTTCCTGGTGATCCCTCCCCACATGAAAGACCAGACATCACTGTGGTGGAGGGAAATAAAATCACAATTGTTGACATTGCTGTCCCCTTTGACAATGGTTCCGATGCCCTTGCCACTTGCGCAGTTTCAAAGAGGGAAAAGTATGAAGGACTGCGTAAAGCGTTGGTGGCTAAGGGCAAGGATGTCCAGGTGCTTGGGTTCATAGTGGGGGCACTGGGATCGTGGTTCCCTGGAAATGAGTCGGCCCTGAACCGGTTGGGAATCTCCCGGTCTTACCGGAAGCTGATGCGTCGGCTTTGTTGTATTGATGCCATAAAGGGATCCCGGGATATTTATATTGAGCATATGTCGGGCCATCGTCAGTATGAAGAGGTTTGAGGTTGGCACTTCCCTATTTCCCTTCCTCCCCTCTTTTCTTCCCCCCCCCCCTTTTTTTTTTTTATTTTTTTTTATTTTTTTTTTGTATGGTGTGCATGGTTTCTATGTTTGTCTTGGTGAATGGATCTTGCCAAACGGACGAGAAGCGCAAATTTCCATTTTTGGACTGGTCCCTTCTTTTTATGGCTTGGTGCCCTTAATTGGTCCTTGGGGGTTGTGTTCTTTTTATTTTGACATCCCCCCAGGGGCCTATTTCAATTCTCTTCTTGATTCTAACGGTGTGGAGGAATTTTATCCTCAGTGTCTATTCCTTTTTTAACCTTTTAATTTTGGTCTTTTTATAAATTTTTAATAAATCTGTTCTTATTGGTTTAATTGTTATTTATTGTTGTGAATGAATGGTGGTTTTTTTATTTTGTTGTTGTTATAATTTTTTTTTTTTTCCCTCTCGGTACAGTGTGTGGACGTCCAATTCCGGGAACTGTTTCATGAATTATTGCGAATCTTTTTCTTTTGTGTATGATTCTACTTTTTGGAATACAGATACCCAATGGAAGAGGACGGACGGAGGCCGGGTCGGCGAGGTGAAGGTGCTGCTCGAGATGTGGAGACGTTCCCCTGCGAGTACTGCGGTAAAAACCTAGCGACGCTCGCGGGGTGGCGTCGACACATCGCCCGCATGCACCGGGTGGTCGCCGCGGAGGCTAACGCCCCCGTCGGCCCCCAGACCCAGGTATTTCTGTACCCGCTTCCCGACCGGTGGCCTTGTTCACTGTGCCGTGAGAATTTTTTTAATTTTCAGACCCTACAACGACATCTAAAGCGGTTTCACGCCGAGACCGCTTTTATTTCAGTTTTTAGATGCTCGAGGTGCGACCTGGAATACGATACGGCAAGGAAGGCGGCGAACCATTTCCAAATCCACCGGAAAGAGGACAGAGTTCGCCCCTCCGTTGCCGGTATCGCTGGGCCTTCGGGTAATCGACTGCCGAGACGACGGCTGGCTGAGGCTAGCGCTGATTCTAGACAGGTGCCCCAAGTTACTACAAAGGATGCACCGGGTCCGGCCGTCCCGGCCGAGAGCTATGGCTCTGACGACGGGGCGGCCGGCCCGCGTATTGTAAATATGAGTGGAATCGGTGGTAGCAGGCGGCGGTCGTTCCGGAGGTCCTGGTCACCAGTTTTGGGTTGCCCCTCTGGAGGGCAGGCTGATCTGATTCTGGAGTCTAGCCGGGTCTTCGAGCCCCTTTTGGGTGTCCCCCTCTTGGAACAACAATTAGTTGCCTGCAGTGAGTCTCCGGTGCTGCCCATCACCGAGGGTTCCCCTGTCGGGGTTGTCCCCCGATGTGATGAGGAAACATCCCGGGTTCTTGACTGCTTGGTATCAGCTATTCTCGAGGCCCCCGAGGGGCCTGCTTTCGAGGAGGCTTGTGACAGTTTTTTGCAGGTGGCGGGTGCTGGGGCTGGGGGGGGGTTGAGCGGGAGTGTGGAGAGGGCGGAGGGCCGCGGTGGGGCGGGGGGGCTTGAGCCCGCGGGTGCGACTGAGGCTGCGGCTCCGCCCGCTTCGGTTGCCGACCGGTCTCGAGTTCCCCCGCCCCGGCGCGACGCTCCCCCGGCTCCACGGCCTGTCTCCCCTCCCCCAGGTGTTGATGCTGGCCCTAGCTTTCCTGAGTATTGGGTCGGTCAGTTGAGGAACGCGGTGTTGTGGGAGGAGTTTGAAAAGGTCTGCGATGCGTTTGCCAATGCCCTGGTTGACCGTTGCCGACCGCGGCGTGGTGGACGCGGTGCAGACGCCCCCACGCACCCAAGTCGTCCCCGACCTGACCGTCCCGGTATGGCGGGTGCTTCCGGGCTGAGGTATGACCCCCAGGAGGCCAGTCGCCTTCAGAAGCTGTACAGGCACAGCAGAAAGCGTGCCTTTAGGGTGGTCCTCGGGAAAGCTGAGGATAGATATTCTGGTGGGAGGGAACCCGTGGAGGCTTTTTTCTCCCGGGTGTTCTCCGCCAAGAATGTCGACCCAGCGGTCATTTCCCGGGAGTTCTCCAAACATGTCATCCACTGACGAGGCTCGTGCGGAGGGGGCAGCGTTAAGTGCGCCCATTGGTCAGAGAGAGATCTCTGCCCGACTTGGGCGCATGAGTAACTCTGCCCTGGGACCGGACCGTGTTGAGTACCAGCACCTGAAGCGAATGGATGGGGCGTGTCGTGTGACATTGGAAATTTTTAACCGATGTCTACGCTCGCTCCGTATCCCCGCTTCATGGAAGCAGGCCACCACGGTCCTGATCCACAAGGAAGGGGACACCGGGGACCAGAAAATTTTCGGCCGATTGCCCTCCAGAGTTGCCTCTATAAACTGTTTATGGCGGTTCTGGCTGATCGGCTTCGCAGCTGGGCGCTCCGGCATTCAATGCTGAGTGAGGCCCAGAAGTGCTCTCGGCCCAGTGAAGGCTGCTTCGAGCACTCCTTTTTGCTAAACACCATAATGAAGGACGCCAGGCGGAATCAGAAGAATATTTTTGTTGCCTGGCTGGACCTTCGGAATGCGTTTGGGAGTGTTCCACATGGAGCTAATTTTGCCGCACTGGACACGATGGGCGCGTCTGCGGAGCTGATCGACCTGCTTCGAGATGTTTACACTGGTGCCTCCACTACCTTTAATACGGACGATGGCCCGACTAGCGAGGTCCCTATATTGTCAGGGGTGAAGCAGGGATGCCCCATATCGCCGATCCTGTTCAACCTCACGATCGAATTGATTGTGCGCGCGGTGCAGGCTTCTGCTGCGGCCGGAGGTCACGGCGTCAAAATTCATGGGCAACCGGTGTCTATATTGGCATATGCTGATGACCTGGTTGTCCTGAGTAGGACCAGGGAGGGTCTTTCGACCCTTCTTGACGTGGCCTCCGTTAATGCTGATGTGTTGCAGCTGGAGTTTAAGCCTGCTAAGTGTGCCTCTCTGTCACTTTTCTGTCGTGGGGGGGTCAGGGTCGGTGATGTTATTCTCGATTCAGGGTCGAACCATGCCAGCTCTGAGTAGCGAGGAGCATTATCGCTACCTCGGGACCCCCATCGGTGTGTATAGAGATGATGAGGACGTCTGCTCATTGGTTACCAACATGATAGCGGACGTCCTCAAAATTAAACAATCATTGCTAGCACCATGGCAAAAGTTGGATGCGATTCAGACCTTTGTCCAGCCCTGCCTCTCTTTCGCGTTGCGCGCGGGAGAGACGACCACGAAACAAGTTAATAGGCTGGTATCTGCGGTGGTCAGTGCGGCGAAGGAGATCTGCCAGCTTCCGGTCCGCGCTTCTAATAATTATATTTTCGCGGGCCGGGACGTTGGCGGATTAGGGCTTCAACACCCGGGGTCGGAGGCAGACATCCAAACTGTCGTTCAGACGGTGCGGATGCTGTCCTCCAGCGACCTTTCCTTACGCGGCATTGCCACGCAGCAGCTCTTGTCGGTCGTCCACCGGACGATCCGCTGTGTTCCCGTTGAGTCGGACGTGGATAAGTTCCTGTCTGGCTCGATGGAAGGGCCATTGGCGAACTCCGGGTACAGCGGCCAAATTTCCACGCTCTGGTCTCGGGTGAGGTCCGCGACGCGGCGGTTGAATGTGACTGTCCGTCGTGCCCTCTCAGGGGAGCCCGTTGTGACCCTGGGCCATTCCCGAGAGTGCAGCTCTAAAGACGTGTGTTCTGCACTTCGGGAGTGGACCAGGGAGAAGTTTGCACAGCGGTTGCTCGGCCTCCCGGACCAGGGAAAGGTGGCCGCTGCACTGAAAACGGATAAGTTTGCCAACGGTTCCTCGTGGATTCGCAGTGGTTCGTTTATGCGCTTCTGTGATTGGAGGTTTGTGCATCGGGCAAGGCTGAACTGTGTCCCGACTAATGCTGTGACCCATCGGTGGAATCCCGCTGCCCCCCAGGGGTGTCGGCGGTGTTGCTATCCCCAGGAGACTCTGGCTCACATTGTTGACCATTGTCCCCCGGGTATGGTACCCATTCGCCGCCGTCACAACATGATCCAGAGTCGCCTGGTCAAGGCCATTCGTCATGGGGACGTATATGTAGATCAACATGTTCCCGGTGATCCCTCCCCACATGAAAGACCAGACATCACTGTGGTGGAGGGAAATAAAATCACAATTGTTGACATTGCTGTCCCCTTTGACAATGGTTCCGATGCCCTTGCCACTTGCGCAGCTGCAAAGAGGGAAAAGTACGAAGGACTGCGTAAAGCATTGGTGGCTAAGGGCAAGGATGTCCAGGTGCTTGGGTTCATAGTGGGGGCACTGGGATCGTGGTTCCCTGGAAATGAGTCGGCCCTGAACCGGTTGGGAATCTCCCGGTCTTACCGGAAGCTGATGCGTCGGCTTTGTTGTGTTGATGCCATAAAGGGATCCCGGGATATTTATATTGAGCACATGTCGGGCCATCGTCAGTATGAAGAGGTTTGAGGTTGGTACTTCCCCATTTCCCTTCCTCCCCTCTTTCCTCCCCCCTTCTTTTTTTTTTTTTTTTTTTTTTTTTTTTTTTTGTATGGTGTGCATGGTTTCTATGTTTGTCTAAGTGAATGGATCTTGCCAAACGGACGAGAAGCGCAAATTTCCATTTTTGGACTGGTCCCCTTTCTTTTTATGGCTTGGTGCCCTTAATTGGTCCTTGGGGGTTATGTTCTTTTTATTTTGACATTCCCCCAGGGGCCTATTTCTATTCTTTTTTTGATTCTAACGGTGTGGAGGAATTTTATCCTCAGTGTCTATTCCTTTTTTAACTTTTTAATTTTGGTCTTTGATAAATTTTTAATAAATCTGTTCTTATTGGTTTAATAGCCAATATGTCTCACATCGTGGGAGTTATCTATTAAACATATTTTTGTTTGGAGGAGTCAGATTACGAGCTTGCTCTGTCTGTTCCACGCATTGTCCTGGTATTGCATTATCTCCAGGATCAGTGCACCTCTTATAGAAACAAAGAAAAGAACGAAAAGGTTTTGCTTAAAATTGAATCAAAAAGCTTTATCAGGAAAAGCAACCATCCTGACCTCATTCTCAATTTTTCATGTTTCAGTGGACGTTTCAGATCCCATGGTGTCCTTCGCTAAGAATAAGCGAGCTTTCGCCAGCACCCTGAGCCAATTGCAAATTCCTACTCTCATTGCCTAAATCTAGTATTTCATTTAATCATATTGTTTTACCAATTGTTCTAATTTTCATCACAAGTTCGTTTCCTGTATTTATCCGAAACGTCATTTCCTGCATTAGCTTATCCCTCTTATAACTCATGAAGCTTTGAAATGGAAATAGCCCCAAAAGTAAAAAGATAAAACTTAATATGCAAACTTCATAATACTAGTACGTGCGTGGCCGTACGTGCAAAAAAAAACAACTTTCAAACCACATGCCAGAAACAACCACATTGGCTGTTCCTTCGCTCTCGCGTGGCCATACGTGCAAGAAATTTTTTTTTCAAACAACCATACAGGCCGTTCCTCCGCTCTCTTAAACGACGACTGGATTGGGGCATTGTGTTTATCTATAAATGTGCATAAGAAATCGAGAAATTATTGTAATAGTGTCATCACTATCCGGAAGTCCGTACGTTGTAACCTGTAATGGGGAACGCGGCTGGGGATCTCTTCTCCAACGGCCACGCCTACGCAGCACCGTGTCCTGTCATTGGTTTGGTAAATAAATGGCCATAACTTGAGAACAACTTGTCCGATAAATATCAAACCTTGAAAAGGCACATACTCAGGTCCCCAACAATATAGCTGGCAAGTTTCAATTAGATCGGACCTGTGGTTGTCGAGAAACAGCGGTCACAGACAGTGTAACCACTCCTCATCTTCATAAATGCCAAGGTGAGCCAATGAAAAAAGCCAAGAATTCACAAGGTTCAGAAAAGCGATGATAATAGAAAACCTATACACCAAGAAAACCTATCGAAAACCAAGACGCCAAGGTGAACAACGAATAGCCAAGATCTTGTGAAAAAAGCCAAGGAGTGGTCACACAGGTCATAGACACACACACACACACACACACACACACACACACACACACACACAGATTGCTGGAATTATAGATAGACTAGTGCATGCCCGTAGGTGCGTGCCTGCACTTGCACACAAACAAACAAAAAAACTTTCAAACCGCGTGCCAGAAACAACAACCACACAGGCCGTTCCTTCGCTCTCGCGTGCCCGTACGTGCGTGGCTGTACGTGCAAAAAAAAAAAAAAAACTTTCAAACCACAAGCCAGAAACGACAACCACACAGGCCGTTCCTTCGCTCTCGCGTGCCCGTATGTGCGTGGCTGTACGTGCAAAAAAAAAAAAAAAACTTTCAAACCGCGAACCAGAAACGACAACCACAAAGGCCGTTACTTCGCTCTCGCGTTCTCGCGTCAACCACACTTCTACACACAGAGTTAATTAAAATCAAGTTTACCTCCCCGTCTTTACTTGCCATGACATTCACTGCCATGTAACCGGCACGGCCCGTGACGTCATCGTCGGCCAGTCGCCGTTACTTCGCTCTCGTAAACGACGACTGGATTGGGGCATTGTGTTTATCTATAAATGCGCATAGGAAATCGATAAATTATTAGAATACAGGAAGTCAATTAAATTTTTGTCTCCTACTTGCTTATTTTCAATCGTAAGTTATCGCGTGTTTAAAATTTACTTCCCGGATCGGAGCATACCGGTTCACTCTGATGTTACCGAAATTTATACACCATCTAATATGAAAACGATCATAACTTGGGGCATTGTATTTATCTATAAATGCGCATAAGAAATCGAGAAATTATGAGAATACACGGTCATCATTATCCGGAAGTCCGTACGTTGTAACCCGTAATGGGGAACGCGGCTGAGGTTCTCTTCCCCCATCGGCCACGCCTACGCAGCAACGGGTCCTGTCATTGGTTGGTAAATAAATGGCCGTAACTTGGGAACCACTTGTCCAATTAATATTGTTACGGATCCGGGGTGGTGGGATTCTCACCCGACTCTTGGCGCCACCCTCACCACCGCCGTCTCCGGGGTTTATAACGCCGGCCGGCTCGGCACAGGTCTCGGGTCACGCGTCTTCAATCGCGATACCAACGTAATCCTGGACCTTACCAGTTGGGAAAATAGACCCCGGTTACAGACTGGTTTTGTCAGATGCGGAGCGTTTTCTGCCAGTCTGTAACCATTTTGGTTTTATATACCAACTGAAAGGATCTCTCCTCGATGCGACACGAATTAATCCATAGAGGCAACCACATACGAGTCAACCAGATTTATTGGGGAACATCGGGGAACACAACACAAGCAAAACATTCACGACAATGTTTTAATTAATCTATAACCCGTTCTTAACAAGGGAACTACGGATTACGGATTTTGAGGGGGTCCCAACTGAGATATGCCTTATACAACACGTGCAGACAAAGACAGACAGACAGACAGACAGCATGCATGCAAGACAGAGTACTTGGGGATGTTTCATGGACGAGAGGAAAGTGTCAAAAGCCCGAATGCAGTTCCTCACAAGACGATGTCCACGGATTCGAGCCCCAAGCTCAAACACGCAGCGTGGCGAAATGGAGGGTTCGTACTCTTGCTCCTGGCAGCGCCCGCGCATGCAGCCTCGGCACGTTCAAACCCCATGAGGTCGACTGCAACAGACTGTCAGATCGATGATGGGTTTCAGCTGATTTC
>NC_140974.1:65635679-65665679 GCF_056783735.1 Eptatretus burgeri
GGCTTCATTCAGAGAGAACTCTGATGGTGTGGCAGAATGTGTCCTCCAAGGTCCTCACTGGGGCCCAGAGTGATCTTGCCTGGTTGGCAGTATGCAAGCTCTTGCCTTGTCGGGCGGTGCAAGGTGTAAGAGGTCATGCCTCTACGGATAAATGTCCTTATATTGGTTGCGACATGGCTGAGTCGGTCCAACATTTTTGGTGGGATTCTGTGTTTGCCTCCCTAGTTTGGAACGACGTGTTCGTTAATTTTTTGTGCAAATTGAAGGTCAAGTTTTCCTTAAGTTGGGACATGATTTTGTTTGGTCCCTTTGGCGAAGATTGTAAACCACAACGGAATAATTTTTGGAGAATTTTAAATTGTGTTAAAATGGCTCTGTGGAAAGCGAGGGTTTCAGCATGCGTTGGGATGCACCATTTTTCTTTGAATTTTGTTCTTTCGTTGTTCAAGAAAGAAATGTTTTTGTATAATGAGTTGAGAGGCATGTTGTGATTCCCTTTGGTTGTATGCCTAAACATGTTTACTACTTTTGATGTGAGGGTTTGAGACATTTGTTTTGCTGGTTTTTACTTTAATAAAAAATCGTTGTAGTATCTGTTCTTATTGGTTTAATAGCCAATATGTCTCACATCGTGGGACTTATCTATTAAACATATTTTTGTTTGGAGGAGTCAGATTACGAGCTTGCTCTGTCTGTTCCACGCATTGTCCTGGTATTGCATTATCTCCAGGATCAGTGCACCTCTTATAGAAACAAAGAAAAGAACAACCAGGTTTTCTTTAAAACTGTTGGTGTTATACGTGTCGTATGTTCAGTGAAGTTTATATTATTTGTTTTGGGAGAAGGTAGACGAAGACTTTGGCAACCAGTGGGTGTGGGGATGAATGAGGCCAGGAGAGGCTTCATGAGGTGGACAAAATGGATACAGAGGGAAACTGGAAATTTGGAAGGAGGAGGGTTGTGTTGGGGAGGAGGGATTATCGAGGGAAGAAAAGATCATGGTTTTGGATTGGGATGAGAGGAGATGGTGGTGAACAGCTGTCTTGAAAAGCTGGAGGGAAGAATAATATTGAAAAGCATATGGAAGTTGGTGTCACAGGTTGGACTAAAAGAGGAAAGAATGAGTGGAGGTGAGCAGCGATACTGTATTTTGGTCGTTTCACTAAAACGGATTGCTGGTGGAATGTGTGTGCCATGCAGAAACCTGGCCTTGGTTTCCATGGCATCAACCTAAGGCAGGGGAGCAAGCCCAGAGGGGAGGGCAGCGCTCTATCAAGTTGCGGATGAAGGCCTTGTCGGTGCATCCATGGATAGGAGTTAAGGTGTGCCAAGGAAGGGCTTTGTACAACGAAGGATGCCTTGTCCACTGCTGCCTTTGGAGGCCAACTTTGAAATGTGGTTTACTCAAGAACATTATGGTTGATAGTGACACCCAGGAGTTTCAATGACTGAACTTTCTCAAGAGGATTGTTGAGAAAGTAGATGGGGGGAGGGGAGGGGGTTGCCAGATTGTACTTTCGGAGAAAGATAGTGAGATTGTGCGATTTTACAGGCTTGAAAGACAAGGTCCACATGTTTGATGAGCCTCCACCCTTTGACAGGTTTTGTTTTTAACCCTGATGGGTGGCCATATCCAAACACCCTCCTCACCAGGAAACCGGAAACCTGGTGGGGGAGATGGTTTAGTCGCTGACAACCCGACCATGAAACAGGTTTACATGGTACATGCAGAAAGTCACAGATTTGATCTGGCCTGACCTGACAATTTATTTTAACAATAAAATTATCTTGGAAAGCTCAAAACATGCAGATAAAAAACTCACTCTTCAAAACGACAGGTATCTAATTAGTCAAAGAACATTCCAAATGATGCAATTGTTTACGTGAACAAATCACATGAACGGATGAAGTTTTCTTTTTTTAATTCCAGGATCGAGGCTCAAGGAAGAGTGAATGGAGGGTATAAACTGACATGGGGCGGTGAGTCAACGCTTTGATGCAGTAAGTAAGGGAATGAACGAATAGGAAAAGAGGAGACGGAGACAGAGACAGAGACAGAGACAGAGACAGAGACAGAGACAGAGACAGAGACAGAGAGAGAGAGAGAGAGAGAGAGAGAGAGAGAGAGAGAGAGAGAGAGAGAGAGAGAGAGAGAGAGAGAGAGAGAGAGAGAGAGAGAGAGACAGACAGACAGACACAACTGGCAAATAACAGGATTGGGTGAGGCAGGGACAATGGTGGGTATTCCAGATCATGGGTAGGGATTGGGGGGATGGTAGTGCACCACCTGCTTGAAGCCCTGGAGAGAAGAGTGGGGTCCACTGGAAAACAGATCCACAGAAGGGAGAAATCTTGTTTCATTCTATGCAAAAGTTAAATAAGACAATATTACAGGAATCATTGCAAATCAATTATTTTATTCTTTATCCTGGAGATTTCCACTCGTGCTGGTGACAAGATCAATGGAGATTGGAGAGGGTACCTGGAAGTAAGATTAATGGAGAAGGTGACTCCATAAAGACTGGAAAATAGAAATATATGTAATATTTAACACAAAACGATGTTCGCACCCACAGGTCCTGATAAATCACTAAACTGGACTTTGGTGACCTCTAACAGGTGCTCCCGGGAATGTCCAGCAGCTGAACAGAGCGTTGGTCTTGAACAAGCTCACTGTCATCGCCCTGATTCTGATTCTCCTCTCCGTCCTCATCTCCACTGCATTTTAAGGATGTGTCCGAGGCCTGAGATGAATGAACCAATGTGCTTCTACGTGATCCAAGCCTCCGCCGTCCAGCCACCACATTCACAAGGCCTGCAGATACCACCTTGGACAAAAGAGATGGAAGGAAGGGCAGCAGTGTGTGTGTGTGTGTGTGTGTGTGTGTGTGTGTGTGTGTGTGTGTGTGTGTGTGTGTGTGTGTGTGTGTGTGTGTGTGTGTGTGTGTGTGTGTGTGTGTGTGTGTGTGTGTGTGTGTGGTGGTCGTTTGGCAGCTTTGCTGCCGGGGTAGCTATCATTTCTTGAAGCGCGACTGTGTTGCTGATGCAGTGCCCCTCTACCAGTACACACAGTGGAACTGGTACTCATTTCGCCGACCTCAGAAGGATGACAGGCTGAGTCAACCTCCTGGTGTATTAATTCAGCGGCCGACGGGACTTGAACTCAGGACCCTCGGATCCCAAGCCGCCACCCTAACCACTGAGCCAACACCAGGCACTGAGAAACGGTCATGCTGACGTTTTAAATTTTCAACGCGTCAAAATAAAAAAAAAAACAGGAAAACATGACAATTCTGAAACATAACCTTAAATTAAAAAAATATATCGAGGCATTACCCCTGGGCACTCACCTGGTATAATAATGATGCTGAGGAAGAAGTCAACATGGGACAGAATCAGCAAAATGTACCAATAAACCAATATTGTGGCCGTGATTGGTTTTATATTTTATACCATATTTTTATGTTTTTAAATCGCATGAACCAATTTTGGTATATCACGGGTGATTCAGGTTGTGGTCAAGTTTCATCGAAATCGTATGTATAGATTCAGAGAAGTTGCAAGTGTTTACGGACGGACGCACGCACAACGCACCATCACACAAAGTCCCCAGAACTCCGTTCCAGATGAACCAAAGGCGAGGTATATTTATTTAATTAGTTCCCTGCTTACTCAAAAAATTAATTTTGTTCACTCAGAGACATCGAAAGAGTTGAAAGATGATTTTCCATCAATTAAATCTGGCAAACCTTGTTTCTGGTATTGAGCAAAATTATGACGTCATTTTGAGGTTTGCTCCCTTCCAGGTTTCCGTCTATAATGGAGACACAAAACGAATTTTGTGTTGGACCCAGGTCAAAAGTTAATACTACGCACATTTACCATATAATCCACAATTTAATCAATTGCACAACAGAATAATTATAATGGAGAATGTTTTCCAAAGCGAAATTATGTTAAAAATAATTAATTATTTTCTCTACTGAAGCGACGCGGGGTGTTCTCATTGACCCTCATTTTCGGGATTTTTGATGTTATCGCTTCTCGGCCTCTCAAGGCTAAGATCAAGTGTAGTATCTGTTCTTATTGGTTTAATAACCAATATGTCTCACATCGTGGGACTTCTCCATTAAACATATTTTTGTTTGGAGGAGTCAGATTACGAGCTTGCTCTGTCTGTTCCACGCATTGTCCTGGTATTGCATTATCTCCAGGATCAGTGCACCACTTATAGAAACAAAGAAAAGAACGAACAGGTTTTGTTTAAAATTGAATCAAAAAGCTTTATCAGGAAAAGCAACCATCCTGACCTCATTCTCAATTTTTCATGTTTCAGTGGACGTTTCAGATCCCATGGTGTCCTTCGCTAAGAATAAGCGAGCTTTCGCCAGCACCCTGAGCCAATTGCAAATTCCTGCCCTCATTGCCGAAATCTAGTATTTCATTTAATCATATTGTTTTACCAATTGTTCTAATTTTCATCACAAGTTCGTTTCCTGTATTTATCCGAAACGTCATTTCCTGCATTGGCTTATCCCTCATAACTCATGAAGCTTTGAAATGGAAATAGCCCCAAAAGTAAAAAGATAAAACTTAATATGCAAACTTCATAATACTAGTACGTGTGTGGCCGTGCGTGCAAAAAAAAAAAAAAAATCTTTCAAACCGCGAGCCAGAAACAACAACCACACAGGTCGTTCCTTTGCTCTTGTGCGCTTGTACATGCGTGGCCGTACGTGCAAAAAAAAACAACTTTCAAACCACATGCCAGAAACAACAACCACATAGGCTGTTCCTTCGCTCTCGCGTGGCCATACGTGCAAGAAAAAATTTTTTTTCAAACAACCACACAGGCCGTTCCTCCGCTCTCTGAAACGACGACTGGATTGGGGCATTGTGTTTATCTATAAATGTGCATAAGAAATCGAGAAATTATTACATTACAGTGTCATCACTGTCCAGAAGTTCGTACGTTGTAACCTGTAATGGGGAACGCGGCTGGGGATCTCTTCTCCAACGGCCACGCCTACGCAGCACCGTGTCCTGTCATTGGTTTGGTAAATAAATGGCCATAACTTGAGAACCACTTGTCCGATAAATATTGTGACGTCCACGGGACTTGAACAGTCCCGCCAACGTAGAATGAGCCGAAACAATGGAGGCGATTTATTTGTTTATAACCCAAACATGGCGGTTCTAGTCGCTCTACCGCAAACGGGACGAGGAAGGTGGCACGAGTCACTTTTCACTGAGTTGATGATGTTTATTTGTTTTTCTAATTATTACCAGAAATAACAAGACTCGGCAAGAAGAGGGATCCGGGGCGATTCGACGGGATGGTGTGGGATCGGGCGTGGGGAAAAACACACACAATTCCAATGAATATACAGTTCTCAATCCCTCTAAGGCGCCAAGCACACTCGCGCACACACACACACACACACACACACACACACACACACACACACACACACACACACACACACACACACACACACACACACACACACACACACACACACACACAACGTAGCTATTTCTGGTGGTCAGGCTGCACCGTGGTGTGGACGCAACTGCCCCTGGATCGGCGCCGGACGAGCTGGCCTTGCTCTCGTCAGGGGGGCAGGAGAAACCGTGGTGCTGTCGACCTCCTGGTCTTGGCCCAAGTCCGCTCACAGCCGCCAGGGAACCAGCTCCGGCGCCAAGCCGCGAGCAGGAGAGGGAGGCAGGTCCGCCCGCCCCCGCACTCCGAGTCAGCAGAACCCCAGAGCCAACCAAAGCGAGGCACGAGGCTCGGCAAGGCTCCCAGACACGATCAAGAACACGATCGATTCAGCACAACAACCAGGACGCTCTCTGCCGCCACAGCTTCCACACCAAAAAAACACGATCTTTTTGGTTGTAATCTTCTTCTTATTCCTTTTCGACCCCGAACAGAACCTTTTTATCCTTCTGTCCTCGTCACTTCAATCGAGCCGTTTCTTGGCCCACCGCCATCGCCTTCCGCCAATCGTGATCACGGGGCGGAGCCATCCGCTGCACTGTCCTGTGACGTCACGGCCAGTCTTCAGAGAATACCAAAAGGGGTTTACGCAGACACACTTAACCTATCCCGTGTCCCTATCTAATTACGTGACATTTATCATTTCCCCCCTGAAGAAATGAACATTTACTAGACAACTTATCACCACTGAATTGCAACTTATTATATCAAGATCCTGGTAAACTCGAACAGCATGGCATACCTAATTAAACATCCTAATTACCCTTTGAATGCATACCACCCCCCCCTCAAACGTAACAATATCAAACCTTGAAAAGGCACATACTCAGGTCCCCAACAATATAGTTGGCAAGTTTCAATTAGATCGGACCTGTGGTTGTCGAGAAACAGCGGTCACAGACAGTGTAACCACTCCTCATTTTCATAAATTCCAAGGTGAGCCAATGAAAAAAGCCAAGAATTCACAAGGTTCAGAAAAGCGATGATAATAGAAAACCGATACGCCAAGAAAACCTATCGAAAACCAAGACGCCAAGGTGAACAACGAATAGCCAAGATCTTGTGAAAAAAGCCAAGGAGTGGTCACACTGGTCACACACACACACACACACACACACTGGACACACACACACACACACACACACACACACACACACACACACACACACACACACACACACACACACACACACACACACACACATTGCTGGAATTATAGATAGACTAGTGCATGCCCGTAGGTGCGTGCCTGCACTTGCACACAAACAAACAAAAAAACTTTCAAACCGCGTACCAGAAACAACAAACACACAGGCCATTCCTTCGCTCTCGCGTGCCCGTACGTGCGTGGCTGTACGTGCAAAAAAAAAAAAAACCTTTCAAACCGCGAGCCAGAAACGACAACCACAAAGGCCGTTACTTCGCTCTCGCGTTCTCGCGTCAACCACACTTCCACACACAGAGTTAATTAAAATCAAGTTTACCTCCCCGTCTTTACTTGCCATGACATTCACTGCTTTGTAACCGGCACGGCCCGTGACGTCACCGTCGGCCAGTCGCCGTTCCTTCGCTCTCGTAAACGACGACTGGATTGGGGCATTGTGTTTATCTATAAATGCGCATAGGAAATCGATAAATTATTAGAATACAGGAAGTCAATTAAATTTTTGTCTCCTACTTGCTTATTTTCAATCGTAAGTAATCGCGTGTTTAAAATTTACTTCCCGGATCAGAGCATACCGGTTCACTCTGATGTTACTGAAATTTATACACCATCTAATATGAAAACGATCATAACTTGGGGCATTGTATTTATCTATAAATGCGCATAAAAAATAGAGAAATTATGAGAATACACGGTCATCATTATCCGGAAGTCCGTACGTTGTAACCCGTAATGGGGAACGCGGCTGAGGTTCTCTTCCCCCATCGGCCACGCCTACGCAGTAACGGGTCCTGTCATTGGTTGGTAAATAAATGGCCGTAACTTGGGAACCACTTGTCCGATTAATATTGTTACGGATCCGGGGTGGTGGGATTCTCACCCGACTCTTGGCGCCACCCTCACCACCGCCGTCTCCGGGGTTTATAACGCCGGCCGGCTCGGCACAGGTCTCGGGTCACGCGTCTTCAATCGCGATACCAACGTAATCCTGGACCTTACCAGTTGGGAAAATAGACCCCGGTTACAGACTGGTTTTGTCAGATGCAGAGCGTTTTCTGCCAGTCTGTAACCATTTTGGTTTTACATACCAACTGAACGGATCTCTCCTCGATGCGACACGAATTAATCCATAGAGGCAACTTCATACGAGTCAACCAGATTTATTGGGGAACATCGGGGAACACAACACAAGCAAAACATTCACGACAATGTTTTAATTAATCTATAACCCGTTCTTAACAAGGGAACTACGGATTACGGGTTTTGAGGGGGTCCCAACTGAGATATGCCTTATACAACACGTGCAGAAAAAGACAGACAGACAGACAGCATGCATGCAAGACAGAGTACTTGGGGATGTTTCATGGACGAGAGGAAAGTGTCAAAAGCCCGAATGCAGTTCGTCACAAGACGATGTCAACGGATTCGAGCCCCAAGCTCGAACACGCCGCGTGGCGAAATGGAGGCTTCGTACTCTTGCTCCCGGCATCGCCCGCGCACGCAGCCTCGGCACGTTCAAACCCCATGAGGTCGACTGCAACAGACTGTCAGATCGATGATGGGTTTCAGCTGATTTCTCTCAAGGTCCAGCATACAAGTCCAGGCCTGGCCTGTTCACCAGACAAGGCCAAATCGGGGTGCCGGGCTCCAGCAGGCTGGGTCCATGGAATTCCAAAACGTCGTCGAGCCGTGAGGTGAGTCGGGACAGTCAGAGGCTCCGTCGTTAGACGCAGGTTGAATGTGTCGATCACCTCCTCTCGAAGCCGACTCCAGACTCATACCGCAGCCAGGTCCTCTCAGTTCTTTTCTACCTTTTCCTTTCCTTCTCACCTCGAAGCTCGAGAACGCCTCAAAACCCACTGTTCAACTCCGTCCTCTGTTTCTTCCTCTTCTTTTCTTCTTGGGATCTCTTTCCCATCGGCCACGCCTACGCAGCAACGTGTCTTGTCATTGGTTTGGTAAATAAATGGCCATAACATGGGAACCACTTGTCCATTTAATATCAAACCTTGAAAAGGCACATACTCAGGTCCCCACCAATACACCTGGCAAGTTTCAATTAGATTGGACCAGTGGTTGTCGAGAAACAGCGGTCACACAGACACACACAGAGATTGCTGGAATTATAGATAGATAACTCACAATGCTTTCTCTATAACAACTAATTATTTTGTAAAAATGACGTTTCCGGGTTAAAAAACAATATTTTTTATTTAAACTCCCCACTGAAGCCACGCAGGGTGTTCTCATTGACCCTCATTTTCGGGATTGTTTGAAGTTATCGCTTCTCGGCCTCTCAAGGCTAAGATCAAGTGGCCGGAGTTGCGGATGGCGAGCGAGGTATGTTTTACCTCTCCAACGGCAGTGGCTGCAGCGGACAAGTCGGTGTTGCCAGCTGGGCTTGCGGCAGTTTTTGACGAAGTGTTCGAGTCCTTGGACGGTGAGTCTTCGGCGGTGTTGGGACATCACTCAGACAAAATAACGACTGCTGAGGAGAAATCAAGGGAGTGGTCTGAGCGAGGATCGGCCGAGGATTGGTGGAGCATGGAGGTGGGGGCGGTCCCTTCTGGGGGAGGAAATGGCGTGGAGACCTCCTCCTCGGAGCCAGTTGTGGCCGGCCCGTCCGGTGTTCGTTTACAAGAATTGGTTTCAAGTTCCTCTTGGAAGACTTCTGCAGATACTCCGATCGACGGTCGGTCAAAGGTTTCACTCCCAACCAAGCCTTCGGAGGTGCCTGCTATCGCGGCTGGGAACGGTCTCCCAAACAAGCCTTCGGAGGTGCCTGCTCCCGAGGCGAGGAGCGGCGCTTCTGCTGTTAACGATCGAGATTCAGATGTCGGGGCCCGCTTGAGTAAGGTCAAAGAGCGTCCGAAGCCTGTGGTTGCCCAGCGAGCGGTGGAGGGTGGTTCGGCTGCGGTTGACGGGGCTCGGGGGCCGGGCGGTGCACAATGGTTCCAGCCCGCTAATACTTCCCGTCGGAATGCAGTTCGCTTCTCCATAAACGAAGATTTCGAAATGGACCAGCTGAGATTTTGTAACCTTGTGTTAATTCAGGGGTTGGGATTCTCGCCCGGTCAGTTGGATTATGTGTTTGCCTTGCCAGGGGGGAAATGTTTTGATGTGGTGTTTATGAACATTGTCATCTATCTATCCTTTTGGGAAAAGTGGGAGAAGGCCAAGGACAGAAGACCTCTTTCCTCCTTTGCGGTGGAGAGTTTGTGTGACAGGGGGGTGGTTAATGTGACTATCCAAATGTACATTGAATCTGTGAAGGATGAGGATATTCTTTTGTGGCAAAGCCGGTTCTGCAAACCACTTGGGCCATCCGATCGGTTGACGAACGCCTTGGGGATAAAAAAATGGGGCGAGGAGAGTGAAGGTGCAGCTGCGGGACGACCCAAGCAAACCTGGCAGTTTTCTGCACATCCCTAATCGGCTCAGTATTGGCCCCTTTAGGGGTTTCTTTTTTTACCCAGGGCAACTCCGTAAATGTAACAAGTGCAATGAGGCTGGTCACCTCGGTGCAAGCTGCCCAAATCCTCGCTGTCCTCGTTGTGGGCAGGCTGGGCATGTCGTTTGCGAATGTGTTGAGAGCGTCTCTTGTAATTTGTGCGGGGAAGCAGGGCACGTCTTCAGGGGTTGCCCGAAATCTTTCTCTAATGCCTTAAAAAGAGAGAAATCACGAGGTTCCTGGCGTTCCCAGGATTCCAGGGAGGGGGGAAAGGGGGTGGGGCTTGAGAGAGGGGAGGTCGATCAGGGTCCAGGCCCTATGGGAAGGGTGGGGGATCAGGGTCCTGCTCCGGATGGGAAGGTGGTGGAGCAGAGACCGGCACAAGATGAGAGGGTGGTTGAAAAGGGGATGGTTCAAGATGGGAGCGAGGAGGCTCAGGTCTTTCAATTAGGAGAGAGGGAAGTGTTGAAGGCGAATAAGTGTAGTATTTCGCTGGAAGAGGAAACTTCCTCAAAGCCGGGGCAGGAGGGGAGTAGTGAGGATCCTGTGGTAATGGAGACTGATGGGAGGGCAGTGGGGGAGGAAGTTATGGCTGAGCCGGATTGGGAGGTGGTGGGGGGTGACCCTCTGAGGTTTGTACAGCGTAAGGGGAAAAGAGCCAAAGCTCTCCCCTCGGTTTCTTCTGGTAAATCGGGGTCCAGAGACTCGTCTGGGTTGGGGTTTGGAGCCCAGAGGGATCATAAAGGGATTCGGTTCAAGAAAACCCGGAAGGTTGCTGTAAAAACTGTTCCACTCCAAAAACGGTTCCTCTCAGATGAAGAGGGTTGAATTAAGAGTGGGTTCAGTGAATGTGAGAAGTATTCTGGGGGGTAGTAGGTGTCAGCGGGTTTTTGCCGAACTCAAAACTTTGAATTTAGATATTCTGTTTTTGCAGGAATGTTTTTTTTACCAGGGACTTGTGATTTCCAGCAATGGGAGCGGGAATGGGGGGGCTTGTGTAAGTTCTCCGGGAGCGATAAAAACAAGAATGATGGTGTTGGTATTCTCTTTGGGAATATATTCGCATGGAAGGTGGTGAAGGTGGTTGTCAGAGCCAGGGAGGGTTTGTATAGTTGATGCTGTGGTCCAGGGGAAGCACTTCCGGTTGGTGAATATGTATCTCCCTCATCAGCCTTGGGAGAAGAAGACATTGTTGGACCGGGTCAAACCTTGGCTCTGTACGCATAAACTGTTGATTGTGGGGGGAGACCTTAACATCTCTTTGGAGGAACCTTCGAGCCGCGCGTCGGCCAAAGGTGTGTCGGACTTGCTGGATACCTTCAAGCTTAAGGATGTCTTTCGGGATTTCTGCAGCCGGGATCCAGGTTTCACTTGGTCTAATGCAGGGGGGTCTCAGAGGTCAAGGCTGGATTATATTTTTGTCCCGAAAGAAGTTACAACGGTTGGTGTCCAAAGGTTGTGGAACAGCTTTTCAGACCACTGTCTTCTTAAAGCTGTTTTTTCCTTTGGTAATTTTTTGTTTGTTGGGAAAGGTGTTTGGAGGTTAAATACATCCTTGTTGGGGAATCCAGAGATAAGGGAATTGATTGTTACAAGACTCAAGGCCTGGAAGGATTTGATCCCTCTCTTCAGTTCGGTGGGGGAATGGTGGGACGAGGTAAAAGCCAGACTTAAAGAGATATTCCAGAGGCTGGCTCGGAGGGCTAGCTTTAAGGCCGCCAAGTCCTTTAAGGCCAAGTCGGCCTGTCTGCAGAGATTATGTCGGCTTCAGGCATACGGGTTTGATGTCGGGGAGGAGATAAAGTCTTTGAAACAACAAATTGGGAAATTCTTCTCCCTTCAATTCCAACGAGTTCAATTTCGTAGTGGGCTGCCAAAAGAGAGGGAGGAGGTATGTTCCTCCCTTTTCTTCCAGAAACTAGTTAAGAAGAAGGTTTCTATGAAGAGCCTTGTCAACGACGGGGTCTTGTGCGAGTCTTGGTCCGATATTGAGGCCGTGGTTGTGAGGTATTTCGTTAACCTTTTTCAGGGTCCTGGGGACTCTGATAAGGACTCGAGAGAGGGTTTTCTGTCTGGTTGGAAACACGGGTTAGTCAATGGAGAGCCTCTTACAGACTTCTCAGTTGAGGAGGTGGAGCAGGTGATCTGTGACGGTAAGAGTGGGTCTGCTCCGGGCCCAGATGGGCTGCCCCTTGAACTCTACCGTTACTTTTGGGAGGTTCTTAAGGACCCATTAGTTGATCTTTTCAACGAAGTCCTTCGGTCGGGTGTGTGTCCGGCATCTTGGGCGCAGTGTAATATTAGCCTGGTACCAAAGAGTGGGGACCCCTTTAGTTTGAACAATTGGAGACCCATCTCATTGCTTAATGGGGACTATAAGATTCTCGCTAAGGTTGTGTTGGGGAAGCTCCAGGCGGCTCTGGGGGATCGGCTAGGCTCCTTTCAGAGGTGTGGGGTGAAAGGTCGCCGGGCTACAGACGTGCTGATTGTTCTTCGGGATCTGATTACATCAGCTCGAAGTAGGGGGCAGTCAGCAGCGTTCCTCAGCCGAGACATTGTTAAGGCGTTCGACTCGCTTTCTCGGGATTATTTGTTTTGCGTTTTACGGGAATGGGGATTTGGTGTAGGAGTTGTTCGACTGATTAAATCCCTGTATACCTCTTCGGTTGGTCGGGTTAGTATTAATGGGTGGTTGTCTCGCCCCTTCGAGATTTCCCGGGGAGTCCGACAGGGCTGTCCACTATCCCCGTTGTTGTTTGTTTTGGCCTTAGAGCCTTTGATTTACAGGTTTTCGGCTTGTATTAATGGGTTGTTGGTGCCTGGTTCAGGGGGTTGTAGGGTCCCCTGTTTAGCCTACATGGATGATGTAGTTGTCTGTGTTTCTCAGAGTGGGGAACTCGAGGGGGCTATGCGGGCTTGTGAGGAATTTAGCACTGTCAGCGGTTTGCGGGTAAATTTTGGGAAATCAAACCTGTTGGTGGTGGGTGGGGAGTCATGGGCGAGAGTCCCCCATCAAAGGCTTAGGGTTGTTGATGATTGCATTCGGGTGTTGGGGGTGTGGGTGGGGTCAGATGGCTGTGTTGCTAAGAATTGGGAGAGTAGGTTAATTTTAGTTGAAAGCTTGTTTCGCAACTGTGGGCAGAGAGTTCTGTCATCGGCTGAAAGGTGTTCCATTATTAAAGGGCAGATTTTTCCGATGCTGAGATTCTTATCGGAGGTTTTTCCTCCCTCTGATAGGGTCGCATGTAAGTTAAACAACCTAGTTTATCGGTTCATGTGCAAACCTTGGTTTTATCGTCCTTCCCGTCTCCAGCTCGGTGCGGGTCAGTTGCAAGGGGGAAGGGGATGCCCCGATCTAGTAGACAGTTTAACGTTGGCCTTCGTAACTCGACATATGTCAATGGTTACGGAGGGACTGGGTGTTTTTTCTTCCGCCATCGAGTTATACGTATTACCTGTTAAACCAGGTTCGAGGTAAGAGGGTCCGTCTGGATAGGCCCTACGTGTGGGATCCAGGGTACCCCTATTCAGTGTTGAAAGAGGTCATTCGTGGGGTCAGGTTCAGAGAGGTGCCCAATTGGTGCTACAGAACCTTGATGAAGCAGACGGAAGCAGATGTTGTTTTTCCTATAAGCGGGCTTCATTCAGAGAGAACTCTGATGGTGTGGCAGAATGTGTCCTCCAAGGTCCTCACTGGGGCCCAGAGTGATCTCTCCTGGTTGGCAGTATGCAAGCTATTGCCTTGTCGGGCGGTGCAAGGGGTAAGAGGGCATGCCTCTACGGATAAATGTCCTTATATTGGTTGCGACATGTCTGAGTCGGTCCAACATTTTTGGTGGGATTGTGTGTTTGCCTCCCTAGTTTGGAACGACGTGTTAGTTAATTTTTTGTGCAAATTGAAGGTCAAGTTTTCCTTAAGTTGGGACATGATTTTGTTTGGTCCCTTTGGCGAAGATTGTAAACCACAACGGAAGAATTTTTGGAGAATTTTAAATTGTGTAAAAATGGCTCTATGGAAAGCGAGGGTTTCAGCATGCTTTGGGATGCACCATTTTTCCTTGAATTTTGTTCTTTCTTTATTCAAGAAAGAAATGTTTTTGTATAATGATTTGAGAGGCATGTTGTGATTCCCTTTGGTTGTATGCCTAAACATGTTTACTACTTTTGATGTGAAGGTTTGAGACATTTGTTTTGCTGGTTTTTACTTTAATAAAAAATCGTTGTTGTATCTGTTCTTATTGGTTTAATAGCCAATATGTCTCACATCGTGGGACTTATCTATTAAACATATTGTTGTGGTTACCAAATTCGCAAACCACCATTCAGGTCCCTTAGGTGAGATATCTCGGTAAGTATATGTGTAGTTAGGCCCAAACCCGTTGTCTAGAGGGAATAAATGTCATTCATGCGTGCTGCGACTCTTCAGGATAGCCGTTTTTCTTTTACTATCTTTATTTTGGACCAACCGCCATTATCACCACCGCCAACCGCGTCTCAACAGTCATCACAACATCAACCACCCACCGCGGCGCCGCTTCACCACAGCAGCCACGACCCTTGCCGTCACACCTCGCAACCGTCGCATCGCCACCGTTCTTGCGCCGCTTGTGGGTACCGGTATTGGACTCGTGCAGGGCGCGCGCCGAACAGCGTGTACAAAACCACGGACTTTCCGCTCCAAAAACGGATCAAAAACGACTCGCGCCCACTTTTGTTCCGTCCAATCGGTGAGCGAGGGGCGATTTGGCCCCGCCTCCAGGGCGTTGGAGGGCGGTCGCTATATGCAAATAAACGGATCAAAAAGCATTCACGCCCACTTTTTCTCGGGCCAATGGGGAGCGAGGTGAAAGGTCGAAGGCAGGGGGTCAAAGGCGAAGCCACGGGGCTTATATAAGCGGCTGCGTTCGTCAGAAAAGGGTCGTCGTGTGTGCGTTGGAAGGAGTTCGCAGGAGGAAGAGTTCGGAGTTGGAGTCGGAGCGAAGAGGACGGAGCTGTGGAGAGGCGGCGGCGGCTAAGGCAGACGAGGGGGTGCTCGCGTCGGTGCCGGGAGCTGCACACCAGGGAGGCCGACGGCGCGACCTGGTCGAGGTGGAGACGCTCGTCGCGGGACCCGAGACAGAGTAAAAATCCTCCTTTCCCCGAGCATCAGCAACCCCCTCCTGTTTCCCCCCGCGCTGAGATAGTGCGACCAAGGGGGCCCCCTTCCCACCCCCTACCAGACACTGTCCGCGAGGCCCGCGGAGTTGAGGCACCACCGCCGCTCCGCGTCTCATCATCAGACGGGTAGGCCCGACACGGTCTCGGCCCCAGGCCCGCCTACCCCCTCATCCTGGAGGGTGGTTCTCTTTTCTTTTGCTTTGGGAATGTGTGTTGTCGGCGCCGTCTGTGAAGTAAAATTGTATAAGTGTTGCCGTGTGCTCGCGTAATCGGTATTAGATCTGCATTGTCGCATTTGCTTTTTGTCTTCTTCTTTTCTATGTGCTTTTGGTGGAATTGTATATGTGTGCTTTCCGTTCATCGCGAATAAATGTGCTTTATGTTGAACTGTTTCCCGCTTCGCTTCGTCATTTCTTTCATTGAATCCTCATCTTGCTTCACGTAAAGGGTTGGTAGTGGGCTGAATACGCCCGATAATTAATCGAACCGTCGAGGCCGACGATAACACTGCTCGGTTATCCCGATAGTACGGAACGGGTCGCTTAAGTGGCCCGTGTCCGAAGTCGACCTGCGGCGAGGTGCGATCGCCCGGTCTACCCTCTGTGTGGGTACTTAGGTAGGTCGAATTTGGCGAGCAACCCTATCCCACGCGGGGGCCGATTGGCTCGATCGCGGTGAGACCGAAAGGTCCACCCGTGACTGGTTCCCGGCGTTAGTCCGAGAGGGTCACGACTGGATTGTCCGTCTGGTGGGCGACGTGCCGCGATTCGAGTTACGTGGCCGTCCGCACGCCGGCGGGCGCGAATCCGTAACAATATTTTTGTTTGGAGGAGTCAGATTACGAGCTTGCTCTATCTGTTCCACGCATTGTCCTGGTATTGCATTATCTCCAGGATCAGTGCACCTCTTATAGAAACAAAGAAAAGAACGAACAGGTTTTGCTTAAAATTGAATCAAAAAGCTTTATCAGGAAAAGCAACCATCCTGACCTCATTCTCAATTTTTCATGTTTCAGTGGACGTTTAAGATCCCATGGTGTCCTTCGCTAAGAATAAGCAATCTTTCGCCAGCACCCTGAGCCAATTGCAAATTCCTGCCCTCATTGCCTAAATCTAGTATTTCATTGAATCATATTGTTTTACCAATTGTTCTAATTTTCATCACAAGTTCGTTTCCTGTCTTTATCCGAAACGTCATTTCCTGCATTAGCTTATCCCTCTTATAACTCATGAAGCTTTGAAATGGAAATAGCCCCAAAAGTAAAAAGATAAAACTTAATATGCAAACTTCATAATACTAGTACGTGCGTGGCCGTACGTGCAAAAAAAACAACTTTCAAACCACATGCCAGAAACAACAACCACATAGGCTGTTCCTTCGCTCTCGCGTGCCCGTACGTGCAAGAATTTTTTTTTTCAAACAACTACACAGGCCGTTCCTCCGCTCTCTTAAACGACGACTAGATTGGTTTTGGGGCATTGTGTTTATCTATAAATGTGCATAAGAAATCGAGAAATTATTGTAATACAGTGTCATCACTATCCGGAAGTCTGTACGTTGTAACCTGTAATGGGGAATGCGGCTGGGGATCTCTTCTCCAACGGCCACGCCTACGCAGCACCGTGTCCTGTCATTGGTTTGGTAAATAAATGGCCATAACTTGATAACCACTTGTCCGATAAATATCAAACCTTGAAAAAGCACATACTCAGGTCCCCAACAATATAGCTGGCAAGTTTCAATTAGATCGGACCTGTGGTTGTCGAGAAACAGCGGTCACAGACAGTGTAACCACTCCTCATTTTCATAAATGCCAAGGTGAGCCAATGAAAAAAGCCAAGAATTCACAAGGTTTCGGAAAAGCGATGATAATAGAAAACCGATACGCCAAGAAAACCGTGGTTGACGAGAAACAGCGGTCACACAGACACACACAGAGATTGCTGGAATTTGATCGCTTCTCGGCCTTTTGGCTAAGATCAAGTGTAGTATGTCCCCCGGGTATGGTACCCATTCGCCGCCGTCACAACATGATCCAGAGTCGCCTGGTCAAGGCCATTCGTCATGGGGACGTATATGTAGATCAACATGTTCCCGGTGATCCCTCCCCACATGAAAGACCAGACATCACTGTGGTGGAGGGAAATAAAATCACAATTGTTGACATTGCTGTCCCCTTTGACAATGGTTCCGATGCCCTTGCCACTTGCGCAGTTGCAAAGAGGGAAAAGTACGAAGGCCTGCGTAAAGCATTGGTGGCTAAGGGCAAGGATGTCCAGGTGCTTGGGTTCATAGTGGGGGCACTGGGATCGTGGTTCCCTGGAAATGAGTCGGCCCTGAACCGGTTGGGAATCTCCCGGTCTTACCGGAAGCTGATGCGTCGGCTTTGTTGTATTGATGCCATAAAGGGATCCCGGGATATTTATATTGAGCACATGTCGGGCCATCGTCAGTATGAAGAGGTTTGAGGTTGGTACTTCCCTATTTCCCTTCCTCCTCTCCTTCCTCTCCCCCCCTCTTTTTTTTTTTTTTTTTTTTTTGTATGGTGTGCATGGTTTCTATGATTGTCCAAGTGAATGGATCTTGCCAAACGGACGAGAAGCGCAAATTTCCATTTTTGGACTGGTCCCCCTTCTTTTTATGGCTTGGTGCCCTTAATTGGTCCTTGGGGGTTGTGTTCTTTTTATTTTGACATTCCCCCAGGGGCCTATTTCTATTCTTTTTTTGATTCTAACGGTGTGGAGGAATTTTATCCTCAGTGTCTATTCCTTTTTTAACTTTTTTAATTTTGGTCTTTTATAAATTTTTAATAAATCTGTTCTTATCGGTTTAATTGTTATTTATTGTTGTGAATGAATGGTGGTTTTTTTTATTTTGTTGTTGTTATAATTTTTTTTTCCCTCTCGGTACAGTGTGTGGACGTCCAATTCCGGGAACTGTTTAATGAATTATTGCGAATCTTTTTCTTTTGTGTATGATTCTACTTTTTGGAATACAGATACCCGATGGAAGAGGACGGACGGAGGCCGGGTCGGCGAGGTGAAGGTGCTGCTCGAGATGTGGAGACGTTCCCCTGCGAGTACTGCGGTAAAAACCTAGCGACGCTCGCGGGGTGGCGTCGACACATCGCCCGCATGCACCGGGTGGTCGCCGCGGAGGCTAACGCCTCCGTCGGCCCCCAGACCCAGGTATTTCTGTACCCGCTTCCCGACCGGTGGCCTTGTTCACTGTGCCGTGAGACTTTTTTTAATTTTCAGACCCTACAACGACATCTCAAGCGGTTTCATGCCGAGACCGCTTTTATTTCAGTTTTTAGATGCTCGAGGTGCGACCTGGAATACGATACGGCAAGGAAGGCGGCGAACCATTTCCAAATCCACCGGAAAGAGGACAGAGTTCGCCCCTCCGTTGCCGGTATCGCTGGGCCTTCGGGTAATCGACTGCCGAGACGACGGCTGGCTGAGACTAGCGCTGATTCTAGACAGGTGCCCCAAGTTACTACAAAGGATGCACCGGGTCCGGCCGTCCCGGCCGAGAGCTATGGCTCTGACGACGGGGCGGCCGGCCCGCGTATTGTAAATATGAGTGGAATCGGTGGTAGCAGGCGGCGGTCGTTCCGGAGGTCCTGGTCACCAGTTTTGGGTTGCCCCTCTGGAGGGCAGGCTGATCTGATTCTGGAGTCTAGCCGGGTCTTAGAGCCCCTTGTGGGTGTCCCCCTCTTGGAACAACAATTAGTTGCCTGCAGTGAGTCTCCGGTGCTGCCCATCACCGAGGGTTCCCCTATCGGGGTTATCCCCCGAAGTGATGAGGAAACATCCCGGGTTCTTGACTGCTTGGTATCAGCTATTCTTGAGGCCCCCGAGGGGCCTGCTTTCGAGGAGGCTTGTGACAGTTTTTTGCAGGTGGCGGGTGCTGGGGCTGGGGGGGGGTTGAGCGGTAGTGTGGAGAGGGTGGGGGGCCGCGGTGGGACGGGGGGGCTTGAGCCCGCGGGTGCGACTGAGGTTGCGGCTCCGCCCGCTTCGGTTACCGACCGGTCTCGAGTTCCCCCGCCCCGGCGCGACGCCCCCCCGGCTCCACGGCCTGTCTCCCCTCCCCCAGGTGTTGATGTTGGTCAGCTGAGGAACGCGGTGTTGTGGGAGGAGTTTGAAAAGGTCTGCGATGCGTTTGCCAATGCCCTGGTTGACCGTTGCCGACCGCGGCGTGGTGGACGCAGTGCAGACGCCCCCACGCACCCAAGTCGTCCTCGACCTGACCGTCCGGATATGGCGGGTGCTTCCGGGCTGAGGTATGACCCCCAGGAGGCCAGTCGCCTTCAGAAGCTGTACAGGCACAGCAGAAAGCGTGCCTTTAGGGTGGTCCTCGGGAAAGCTGAGGATAGATATTCTGGTGGGAGGGAACCCGTGGAGGCTTTTTTCTCCCGGGTGTTCTCCGCCAAGAATGTCGACCCAGCGGTCATTTCCCGGGAGTTCTCCAAATATGTGTCATCCACTGACGAGGCTCGTGCGGAGGGGGCAGCGTTAAGTGCGCCCGTTGGTCAGAGAGAGATCTCTGCCCGACTTGGGCGCATGAGTAACTCTGCCCTGGGACCGGACCGTGTTGAGTACCAGCACCTGAAGCGAATGGATGGGGCGTGTCGTGTGACATTGGAAATTTTTAACTGATGTCTGCGCTCGCTCCATATCCCCGCTTCATGGAAGCAGGCCACCACGGTCCTGATCCACAAGAAAGGGGACACCGGGGACCCAGAAAATTTTCGGCCGATTGCCCTCCAGAGTTGCCTCTATAAACTGTTTATGGCGGTTCTGGCTGATCGGCTTCGCAGCTGGGCGCTCCGGCATTCAATGCTGAGTGAGGCCCAGAAGTGCAGGAGGTTAAAAAAGTTTAGGTTACCAAGAGCTGAAAAATAATGTAAATTTCAGAGTTGTTAAAAAAGGCCCTTTTCAGGGAACAAGTAATGGGTTAGCAACTGCAGCTGTTCTGCAGCAATGGAAGTAAATTATGGAAGTAAATGGAAGCCTTGGAAGTTGATGCAAACAATTCCTACCGGTGTCTCAACTTTTGTCGATTAGTTACAAACCCCCTGTCTGTATAAAAGCAGTGTTGGAACAGACTGTTTTGCTCCACCCTCTGAAGCATTATTTGGACAATATTGCACTGCAGGAAGTAGTACATTGCCACCATAATGGTGAGAAAAAGACAATTAACAAAGGAAGACAGACAGACCATAATAACCCTTAAAAGTGTAGGTCTTTCCTTTCGAGAAATTGCAAAGTAAGCCAAGGTGTCAGTGAGTACAGTTTCCTGCACTATCAAAAGGCACTTGGAAACTGGAGGAAACTCTGACAGGAAGAGGTCTGGCAGACCCAAAGCCACAACACAATCAGAAGACAAGTTTCTGAGAGTAAACAGATTACGTGATAGGCGGCTTACAGGACAGCAGCTTAAAGCACAGGTTAACACTGGTCGAAGTAAGGAAGTTTCAGTTTCAACTGTGAAGAGAAGACTTCGAGCTGCAGGTTTGACAGGTCAAGTTGCAATAAGAAAGCCATTGCTAAGATGGCAAAATAAGAAAGAGTCTTGCCTGGGACATGAAGCACCACCAGTGGACTACTGAAAACTGGAAGAAGGTCTTATGGACCGATGAATCAAAATTTGAAATCTTCGGTTCATCACACAGGGTTTTTGTACGCCGTCGAGTCGGCGAAAGGATGGTTCTTCAGTGTGTGACACCAACTGTCAAACATGGAGGAGGAAGCGTAATGATCTGGGGCTCTTTTGCTGAATCCAGAGTCGGCGACTTGCACAGAGTGACTGGCACCCTGAACCAAAAGGACGACCACAGCATTTTGCAGCGCCGTGCAATCAGTGCCGGATTAAGCCTCGGCTGGCCCTAAGGCACATTTTGAAATTTTAGAGAATGGCCTGAAAATTTTAAATTAGATCTCGGGCTCATGGAAATGGACCCCAGACAAAAGATGAACTGATTCAATCACAAAATATTTAATACAAAAAAAGACAAATATTTAACGTGAAAATAATTTTTGGCTGTCCCTAAGGCACATGCCTTGTCTGCCTCATGGTTAATCCAGCACTGCATGCAATACCCTCTGGTCTACGCATAGTTGGTCAGGGGTTCATCCTACAGCAAGATAACGACCCAAAACATACCTCCAGGCTGTGTCAGAACTACCATAGAAGAAAAGAACAAGACTGTAGGCTTCAAATCATGGAATGGCCAGCACAGTCTCCAGACTTATACCCCATTGAGCTGGTTTGGGATGAACTGGACAGAAGGGTGAAAGCAAAGCAACCTACAAGGGCAACACATTTGTGGGAACTTCTGCAACAGTGTTGGGAAGAACTTTCCGAACAATATTTGATTTCCATTGTGGAAAGAATCCCACGAGTATGTTTGGCTGTTTTATCCGCAAAAAGTGGCTACTTTGATGAGTCAAAAATTTAGATTAAATTTTGTTCAACAAAACGATTCCATGATTTCTTTTTTATCTGCAATTGTTTATTTGTTCTTTGCTTTAATTTCAGAGTACATTGAAATATCAAACTGCTTAAATTTCAGTAAAAACGGGGGTGTTTTAAAACCTTAGACCGGTAGAGTAGTCCAACAAGCTAATCTACGAACAGCAACTTGGGATGGGGACTAAAATCTAGGGTGTAAATGTGGTGCCGCTTTCATCCCATAGTTGATTCCAAAAAATATCTGCAGATACATCACAATTTAATTGGATGTGACAATGTGTTGTAATGTAATCACGTGAGTCATAGTTTGTTCCTTTCTTGATCGAGCTCATTCATATCTCAGGTCCTCTCAATACTTTCCGAATCCTTGGTTTGTCTCATAAGATCTCCACAGCTCCACTCTTCCATTGTGTGACCCACCGCATGTCTGTCTGTCTGTCTGTCTCTCTGTCTCTCTGTCTCTCTGTCTCTCTGTCTCTCTGTCTCTCTGTCTCTCTGTCTCTCTGTCTCTCTGTCTCTCTGTCTCTCTGTCTCTCTGTCTCTCTGTCTCTCGCACGTATTCCCAAACCCACCAGCTTCCTTTCTGTCACTCAGCTACTGTGCATTGTTGCATATGTAGAACTTCTGCAATGAGAAAACTTAGAGATCACAATGATGATACATCCATGAATGGTTCTGTGAGCTGTGCAGGAAGGAATAGAATTCAGACACTTTGTCCCTCTCACACAGCAAGTGAAGGATTGCCTGGTCTGTGGTTGATGCATGAACAGCAGCTTCCAGACAAAGCAAAATGTCACCTTTCTTACCTTCACACTGGGTTACCAATGAGCCACCATTGCCAAAAAATGTTTTGTTTAAAATTCTTTTTTTATTAAAAGCACAGTTTCAGGTTGAGGGAATCTGACAGAATCCCTGTTTTAATTTTACAATTACTCCACTCACTGTGTGCACCCATTCTTTCTGTGCATCACACAACCACAAAGGAATCAACAAGCCGGTAGGCTACATGGGTGGTCGCTATATAATTGCATACAAGTCATACAGTTTTTGACGGATCGGGCTGAAATTTTTTGACAAAGACGTTGATTTTGGTGCGCATAAAAGCGCAGAAGCTGATTTTTGATTTTCGAAAAAAATGTAAACATAAATATTTTCCGGATTTTTTCAAAACTTTCAAAGTCCCTTTGCTCAACAACGGTGGCGTCCACAGCAACGGTGCTCAAAAGATGCAACTAGATCCTGGTATGAACCTATCAGGCAAGTTTCATCAAAATCGTAAGACTCCTCTGGCCTCCAGAGCTGTCATTTCCATACAAGCAGACAGACGGAAAACCGGAGAATAAGGTAGTCAAGCGACCACCCAACAGTTCTCCACGAATAAATGTCACTGTGTGTGTGTGTGTGTGTGTGTGTGTGTGTGTGTGTGTGTGTGTGTGTGTGTGTGTGTGTGTGTGTGTGTGTGTGTGTGTGTGTGTGTCCTCCATAACTCCAAAACTATGAAACATCACAGCCTGAGACTTTGCATGCAAACTAATAAAACTCCAAGAAAGTGCACGACTGAAAATTGGGTTTCTGGGTTCATTAACACACCCCTGTTGAAGATAATTAACGACCTGAATTATCTCCTTTGTCATCAGGCGCATCCTTGGACACCCTCGGACTCCTCGCTCACGCTCGATGGGGGTCCTAATTCGCCATTTTGTTCGGCCTATTCAAACATGCCTCGATTTGGAAATACCATCGACTCTCACGGACTAATTAAAGTATATAATCAAAATATTATATCGGATTTTACAATCGGATCTGGTGAACAAAAATCAGTCAAAATCTGGAGTGAAATCGAAAAATTTTAACAAATTAGCGATTTATATAACTTCGTGTATTTATTCAAGCAAAGAAATAAACTTAATTATTTCTACTCTTTCGACGATTATATTGAGTGAAGCAAAGATTATGGAATGTGCAGAAAATGTAACTTCACTGAGTGAAACCTCGTGTTTAATAACCTGTTTTTATAATCCATGACGGCACAGTCCACACGGGTCGTTTATTTGTTTTCCGGAAATTACATTCGTGGTTTTCCGTTTCCGTTTTGGAGATTTTCTTTCATCACAAAATATCGATATAAATTCAGTATACTTATTATATCAACATAAATATACCATTATATCAATAGTCTTGGTTGCTTCAAGCGAAGAGGAACCTTTTGTTGCTGCAAGTGAAGAGGTGTGGAGACAACACATGTGGAAGTGGTGGAAATAGGAACAAATAACTCTCAGTGGGGAGTGTGGGGATTGTGGGGAAAGTGTGGGGATTGTGGGGAGTGTGTGGGGATTGTGGGGAAAGTGTGGGGATTGTGGGGAAAGTGTGGGGTGTGGGGGGAGTGTGTGGGGATTGTGGGGAAAGTGTGGGGATTGTGGGGAAAGTGTGGGGATTGTGGGGAAAGTGTGGGGATTGTGGGGATTGTGGGGATTGTGGGGAAAGTGTGTTGCTTGTGGGGAGTGTGGGGAGTGTGGGGCGTGTGGGGAGTGTGGTGCGTGTGGGGAGTGTGTGGTGCATGTGGGGATTGTGGGGAGTGTGGTGCGTGTGGGGAGTGTGGTGCGTGTGGGGATTGTGGGGCGTGTGGGGATTGTGGGGCGTGTGTGGATTGTGGGGATTGTGGTGCGTGTGGAGCGTGTAGGGATTGTGGGGAGTGTGGGGCGTGTGGGGAGTGTGGGGCGTGTCGGGATTGTGGGGAGTGTGGGGCGTGTGGGGAATGTGGGGCGTGTGGGGCGTGTGGGGATTGTGGGGCGTGTGGGGATTGTGGGGCGTGTGGGGATTGTGGGGCGTGTAGTGCGTGTGGGGAGTGTGGGGAGTGTGGTGCATGTGGGGATTGTGGGGCGTGTGCGTGTCTGTTCTTAGTTACATGTGTGCGGTGCGTTGGTTTCGTGGGTTTCGTGCGTTTGCGGTCTGAACTCGAACCTGGGCCCGTGGTGTGTGGTGCTGTGGAGGAGGTAATGCTGCGGCATGGTGTGTGGAAATCCGTGCAGTTCGTCACGGAATATTGCAAAAATCTGGGAACAAATTCTTTTCCAAGAAATTTCTTCACCAATGTGTTTGTGAGGGCGTCCATAAACACATTTGAAAAAGTTTTCATTCAACTCCCCTCGGGGAACCCGTGACAGGGGTCAACAGGGGTCAATGACCTTTTTTAAGATAAAAATTTTCTTATATTTCCATTCTGGGTCACAGTATCCGACAGGAAGCATCAAAATTATTCAAAGTAGGCTCATTTTAAAGCTAAGAACATATCTGACATGGTGATACCTAAAACAAATCAATATGTTAAAAAGTTTGCACAATTTTGAGCAAAAAAACATAATTTTTTGGGTAAATATTAACTTTTCTGGTCTACAATTCGTCTTCTAGGAAGATTCCCCTTCGTTTCGTTTTTCTGAAAGTTTCCAGCAGACTGCCCAAGATATGCAGTCTTAATGTATTAAAAGTAAAACATTCTGGTATTTATAAAATTAAAATTATGAAAGGTCACTGACCTTTACTGTTTTCCCTTATTGTAACATAAATTGTAATAACCGTTAGTGGGAATCCGGAATCGGTTTACCATCGGTTCGTCCGCTTTCGTGTAAGGGTTTAAATCCATACTGCTCCACAATGTCAAATACCTCAGGAGTCGATGTCTGAGTCTTCTCCAGACTCTACATCATCAGGGATACAGTTCATACATGCAATGCCTTAACTTCCGCATGCTGAGATACACTTGACACCATTCTACTTGCAGTTGCACTGCCGGTTGCTGCAATCTCCAGCACAATTGCAATTGTGAACCGGAGCAGCTCCTCGGGAGCCATGGGGTCTACTGTTGGATCTGGCTCGTAACCACGAACCCCTACCATCCATCCATAGTCACTGGGGTCCAAAGACATGCTCTGCAGCAGCATCCTGTCCCGGGTTTGGAGATAGGCACGGAGAGAATGCTGTGCAGCTGCACCCTCTGTTGGAGGCAGAGTCTCTGGTTTGATCAGCCCGGCCGCCACCTTCCGCGAGAACATGTTGTATCGAATTGCACCCAACGTAGTACCTGGTTCATGGTAAATGTGCTGGAAAATCGCAATACCGGCCCTGATCACCACGTCCTTCGTAGCCCGTACGTCAAGGAAGATGTCCGTATGTTCATCAATGTCCCCTGCACAAAACCTGTCAAATAGAGTCGTTTTCCCATGGCCCCCGATTGCAGAAACCGTATCACAACCGGTGAAGGCATGAGTAAAGAGCAGGTACCGCCTCTTTCTTTCAGAGAGAGCTTCTCGGATCCTCCTGACATCGTAAGAGCCCTTCAATTTGGTTAAGAAGAGTGGATGGTTGGTGCTTGAGCTATGGTGTACCAGCATTATCAGCACGTCCGCGTCTTCCGCCCGCACCTGAAAATAGAATAAGATATGAGCAAAGCGTCTTGAATTTTGCAAACACGGTGAACTTAACAATTGAAAAGTTATTTAACTATGCCACTCTTCTTTTCTGAGGATAAATGCACTTTCATAACAATGTGGCACATCAAAATACAAGTGACGTTACAAAAATGACGATCATGTGTTTACTGATGCCCAGTGCAGCACAACATTTGGATTTGCCAAATTAAAAAAAAATAACATTGCCTCTTCTTTTTTTATTTAACTCAGTTAATTAGTTTTATATGTGCCAATGTCAAGGTTTTTTTGTTTTGTTTTATCAACACAGAAACAAATCAAAAGTAATGTCGTTGATCGAAGTAAAATACCTGGACATGGACGTCATGGACAAAAACAGGACACGAAACACAAAAAGCAGGGATGGGATGGACAAGATGGAAACTGGAAAATTGGAAGGAGAGATTTGGCAGGTGATGTGAAGAAGAGTATGTGGGATCGTGGTTTCAGATTGAGGACGATCTGAGATGGTGGTGTAAGTGTCAGGTGTGGGGGAAAGACTGTGTGGGGGAAGATTTGAGAGGATGTGAGGGGGAAGTTTTCAGAAGGTGGGGTGAAGAGGGAGACAGAAAGGGGAAGATGAAAAATTGAAAATGGGGTCAGGATGGTTGCTTTTCCTGATAAAGCTTTTTGATTCAATTTTAAACAAAACTTCTTTGTTCTTTTCTTTGTTTATAACAAGAGGTGCACTGATCCTGGAGATAATGCAATACCAGGACAATGCGTGGAACAGACAGAGCAAGCTCGTAATCTGACTCCTCCAAACAAAAATATGTTTAATAGATAAGTCCCACGATGTGAGACATATTGGTTATTAAACCAATAAGAACAGATACTACACTTGATCTTAGCCTTGAGAGGCCGAGAAGCGATAATTTCAAACAATCCCGAAAATTAGGGTCAATGAGAACACCCTGTGTGGCTTCAGTGGGGAGTTTAAATAAAAAATATTGTTTTTTAACCCGGAAACGTCATTTTTACAAAATAATTAGTTGTTATCGAGAAAGCATTGTGAGTTATCTATCTATAATTCCAGCAATCTCTGTGTGTGTCTGTGTGACCGCTGTTTCTCGACAACCACTGGTCCAATCTAATTGAAACTTGCCAGGTGTATTGGTGGGGACCTGAGTATGTGCCTTTTCAAGGTTTGATATTAAATGGACAAGTGGTTCCCATGTTATGGCCATTTATTTACCAAACCAATGACAAGACACGTTGCTGCGAAGGCGTGGCCGATGGGGAAGAGATCCCAAGAAGAAAAGAAGAGGAAGAAACAGAGGACGGAGTTGAACGGTCGGTTTTGAGGCGTTCTCGAGCTTCGAGGTGAGAAGGAAAGGAAAAGGTGGAAAAGAACTGAGAGGACCTGGCTGCGGTGTGAGTCTGGAGTCGGCTTCGAGAGGAGGTGATCGACACATTCAACCTGCGTCTAACGACGGAGCCTCTGACTGTCCCGACTCACCTCACGGCTCGACGACGTTTTGGAATTCCATGGACCCAGCCTGCTGGAGCCCGGCACCCCGATTTGGCCTTGTCTGGTGAACAGGCCAGGCCTGGACTTGTCTGCTGGACCTTGAGAGAAATCAGCTGAAACCCATCATCGATCTGACAGTCTGTTGCAGTCGACCTCATGGGGTTTGAACGTGCCGAGGCTGCGTGCACGGGCGCTGCCAGGAGCAAGAGTACGAAGCCTCCATTTCGCCACGCGGCGTGTTCGAGCTTGGGGCTCGAATCCGTGGACATCGTCTTGTGAGGAACTGCATTCGGGCTTTTGACACTTTCCTCTCGTCCATGAAACATCCCCAAGTACTCTGTCTTGCATGCATGCTGTCTGTCTGTCTGTCTTTGTCTGCACGTGTTGTATAAGGCATATCTCAGTTGGGACCCCCTCAAAACCCATAATCCGTAGTTCCCTTGTTAAGAACGGGTTATAGATTAATTAAAACATTGTCGTGAATGTTTTGCTTGTGTTGTGTTCCCCGATGTTCCCCAATAAATCTGGTTGACTCGTATGAAGTTGCCTCTATGGATTAATTCGTGTCGCATCGAGGAGAGATCCGTTCAGTTGGTACATAAAACCAAAATGGTTACAGACTGGCAGAAAACGCTCTGCATCTGACAAAACCAGTCTGTAACCGGGGTCTATTTTCCCAACTGGTAATGTCCAGGATTACGTTGGTATCGCGATTGAAGACGCGTGACCCGAGACCTGTGCCGAGCCGGCCGGCGTTATAAACCCCGGAGACGGCAGTGGTGAGGGTGGCGCCAAGAGTCGGGTGAGAATCCCACCACCCCGGATCCGTAACAATATTAATCGGACAAGTGGTTCCCAAGTTACGGCCATTTATTTACCAACCAATGACAGGACCCGTTGCTGCGTAGGCGTGGCCGATGGGGGAAGAGAACCTCCGCCGCGTTCCCCATTACGGGTTACAACGTACGGACTTCCGGATAATGATGACCGTGTATTCTCATAATTTCTCTATTTTTTATGCGCATTTATAGATAAATACAATGCCCCAAGTTATGATCGTTTTCATATGAGATGGTGTATAAATTTCGGTAACATCAGAGTGAACCGGTATGCTCCGATCCGGGAAGTAAATTTTAAACACGCGATAACTTACGATTGAAAATAAGCAAGTAGGAGACAAAAATTTAATTGACTTCCTGTATTCTAATAATTTATCGATTTCCTATGCGCATTTATAGATAAACACAATGCCCCAATCCAGTCGTCGTTTACGAGAGCGAAGGAACGGCGACTGGCCGACGATGACGTCACGGGCCGTGCCGGTTACATGGCAGTGAATGTCATGGCAAGCAAAGACGGGGAGGTAAACTTGATTTTAATTAACTCTGTGTGTGGAAGTGTGGTTGACGCGAGAACGCGAGAGCGAAGTAACGGCCTTTGTGGTTGTCTTCTTTTTTTTTGCACGTACAGCCACGCACGTACGGGCACGCGAGAGCGAAGGAACGGCCTGTGTGGTTGTTGTTTCTGGCACGCGGTTTGAAAGTTTTTTTTGTTTGCTTGTGTGCAAGTGCAGGCACACACCTACGGGCATGCACTAGTCTATCTATAATTCCAGCAATCTTTGTGTGTGTGTGTGTGTGTGTGTGTGTGTGTGTGTGTGTGTGTGTGTGTGTGTGTGTGTGTGTGTGTGTGTGTGTGTGTGTGTGTGTGTGTGTGTGTGTGTGTGTCTGTGACCAGTGTGACCACTCCTTGGCTTTTTTCACAAGATCTTGGCTATTCGTTGTTCACCTTGGCGTCTTGGTTTTCGATAGGTTTTCTTGGCGTATCGGTTTTCTATTATCATCGCTTTTCTGAACCTTGTGAATTCTTGGCTTTTTTCATTGGCTCACCTTTGAATTTATGAAAATGAGGAGTGGTTACACTGTCTGTGACCGCTGTTTCTCGACAACCACAGGTCCGATCTAATTGAAACTTGCCAGCTATATTGTTGGGGACCTGAGTATGTGCCTTTTCAAGGTTTGATATTGTTACGTTTGAGGGGGGGGTATGCATTCAAAGGGTAATTAGGATGTTTAATTAGGTATCCCATGCTGTTCGAGTTTACCAGGATCTCGATATAATAAGTAGCAATTCAGTGGTGATAAGTTGTCTCGTAAATGTTCATTTCTTCAGGGGGGAAATGATAAATGTCACGTAATTAGATAGGGACACGGGATAGGGTAAGTGTGTCTGCGTAAACCCCTTTTGGTATTCTCTGAGGACTGGCCGTGACGTCACAGGACAGTGCAGCGGATGGCTCCGCCCCGTGATCAC
>NC_140974.1:65673179-65700679 GCF_056783735.1 Eptatretus burgeri
CATTCTTGAGGGTATTTCTTTTCCTTGGTTTTGGGTATGTGTTGTCGGCGCAGTCTGTGAAGTAGAATTGTATAAGTGTTGCCGTGTGCTCGGTAGTCGGTATTAGCTCTGCACTGTGTTTTCACTTTTATGTTTGCTTTTTGTGTAAATGGAATTGTGTTTTCTTTTTTTTGTGTGCATTTGGTGGAATTGTATTTGTGTGCTTCCCGTGTGCCGCGAATAAATGTGCTTTATTGTTGAACTGTTCTCCCGCTTCGCTTCGTCTTTTCCTCTATTGAATCCCCATCTTGCTTCACGTAAAGGGTTGGTAGTGGGCTGAATACGCCCGATAATTAATCAAACCGTCGAGGTCGACGATAACACCGCTCGGTTATCCCGATAGTACGGAACGGGTCGCTTAAGTGGCCCGTGTCCGAAGTCGACCTGCGGCGAGGTGCGATCGCCCGGTCTACCCTCCGCGTGGGTACTTAGGTAGGTCGAATTTGGCGAGCAACCCTATCCCACGCGGGGGCTGATTGGCTCGATCGCGGTGAGACCGAAAGGTCCACCCGTGACTGGTTCCCGGCGTTAGTCCGAGAGGGTCACGACTGGATTGTCCGTCCGGTGGGCGACGTGCCGCGATTCGAGTTACGTGGCCGTCCGCACGCCCACGGGCGCGAAAACCGCAACACTGGTGTCAGGTCGTGCGATATAAACTCATCGCCCTCCTCGCGGCACTGGTATTGGAGAGCGGGACAACAGGCTCTCCTGTCTCCAGCGAAATTCACGGGAATCGGTCCAGGGGTGAGAGAAGCGACCCCCGATTCCCTCCAAATTACGAGCGATTCAAATTAACCCTTCACGAGAAGCAAGATGGCGTCTCAAGGCGAGCGGGTGCCGGGTGGATTAGGTATGTGTAATAGTAATGTAGAATCCATGGCTCAGGACGAGATCACCGTGCAAGAGAAACCCGTACCAGAAGGTTGGGAAAGGCATCGATGCCGTTCATCTGGTCGGTTTTTTTATTATAACTCCACCACTAAATGTAGTCAGTGGGAGTGGCCAGGGCAGGTGACAATGCGGCAGATTATGGAACTCGCGCAGAGCATAAATGACAAACTGGATTACTGGAATACCGGAATAGAAAAAATGAACGAAAAGTTGGATGCGAATACACAGCAAATGAGGGAAGAAACGAAAAAGCTGCGGGGTGAGACGCAGAACATGGGCCGATGCCTGCAGTCGGGCATGAAGGCCGTTAGCAGGGAACTCGGAATGGCGACTCCACGTGTGGGAACGAACGAGCTGGAAGGGGGTGCAACGGCTGACAGGCCCGCGGTGGAGGCGGGTAAGGAAAAAGTAATTCGGGAGACAAGAGACGAGGTGAAAGTAATTGCGAGGGAGAGAAAAGAACAATTAATACGGAGAGCAAGGATGAGGTATGCGGAGATCGTGAAAGAGCAAGGAGTGAAAAACAGGGAAGGACGGGAGCGACTTAAAGAGAAAGCAAGGTTGACCTACATAAAGATAAGGGAAAGACGCCAGAAAGAAGCAGAGACCAATAAACACGATGAAGACGGGGTAAGTGACGCGCACACACACACGGAGGTAGTGGAGGACAATGGGGGTGAGCTGGCGGACTGTGTGGGGACCCAGTGCGAGCACCTGGATGGCCTCCTCCAGGAACGAGGGGAGGGAGTCTGCCCCCTTGAGGTGAGTCACGACCAGGTGAGTTCGGTCGTGCTTTGCGAGGTTGAGAGGACGGGTGCTGTGGACAGGTGCTTGGAGAGCTTGGGGGGTATAGAGGCCCCGGAGACCCTTGTGGGGACACGAATCCCCAGTGTGGTTGTCCCTGTGTGTGTGGTGCAAGGTGTGAGTGCGTCCCCGTGTGTGGAAGCGACCCCGTGTGTGAGTGGTGTGGTGGCGATGGTGCCAGAGTGCGTGCTTCCCAGCACGCCGGGTGTGGATGGGGCACCGTGTGTGAGTGAGGCCGTGTGTGTGAGTGAAACGGCCAGTATGAGTGAGGCACCACGTGTGAGTGGTGTGGTGGCGATGGTGCCAGAGTGCGTGCTTCCCAGCACGCCGTGTGTGGATGAGGCACCGCGGGTGAGTTCCCCCGCGTGTGTGGATGAGGGACGGAGTGCGAGTGAGGCACCGCAGGTGTGTGCCCCCGCGTGTGTGAGTGAGGCACGGTGTGTGGATGAGGCACAGCGGTTGAGTTCCCCCGCGTGTATGAGTGAGGCACGGTGTGTGGATGAGGCACCGTGTGTGAGTGTCGCCGTGTGTGTGAATGAGACACCGCGGGTGAGTGCCCCCGCGTGTGTGGATGAGGCACGGAGTGTGGATGAGGCACCGCGGGTGAGTGCCCCCGCGTGTGTGGATGAGGCACAGAGTGTGGATGAGGCACAGCGGTTGAGTTCCCCCGCGTGTGTGAGTAATATGGTTTGTGTGAGTCGTGAGGCACGCGTGAGTGAACGGCCGTGTGCAAGGTCGCTGTGTGCAAGGGAGACCGTGTGTGTGAGAGAGCGGTATGTGAGGGAGATGTCGGTTGGCATGCGGGAGCACGCAGCCGCGTCTCCCGGTGTGAATGTGATGGAGTGGACTGTGTGCGTCGTAACACGCAAGTATGCGTGTGTGGAATGGAGACGGAGACAGAGGAGAGAAAGCCGAGTAGCGGCTGTAGTTGTTTCGCGGACCGTGCCGGGTTCACCCAGCAGTGAGCACGCGGTTCGTGCTGTGCAACGCACGAGACCACCACGTGCTCGCTTGCGAGAGTGAAGTCCCGGTCCGGAAACGCACGCGGTGGATTTGCCGATCCCGCGGACGGACAAAGTTTAGGCAGGTAAACGGATTTGGACCGGACGGGTTCTCCACGCGATCGTGTGTGTTAAGCTCCAACGGGCAAAGCACATGTGTTCGCGTGGGGAACCCCTCGAGACGTGGGGCTTGTTTTTTTTTTATGCGCACGGTGACGTCATGGCTGCACGTGGGGTTGGAATCCGGCAGGAGGGGTATCTCTGCCGGATGGTCCCGTCCAAGGAGGGACGAGGAACACGTGCAGCTGCATGACGTCACGGGTAGGTGCAAAGTGCGCGAGCTCTGAGTTGCCGCGCAGGTGCTGCGCATGGGAAAAAAAAAAAAAGCAAGCTTCACTTTCGGGTGTACAGGATTCCTGGGCAAGGGGTGGAAGACCCCCTTACCGGGGCACAGGATGGAAACTAGTTAGGGGGAAGGGTTAGCTTAGTTAGACCGACTCCATGGGGCAGGGGTAAGTCCTCATGGAGTCCGTGGAATGGATTAGTTAGAGGGATTGTAGCCAGATTTAGGTTGGGAAATAAAATAATTAATGGGATAATTAGGAGACATGGACAGACTTGTGAATGTGTAGAGGGGACGTAGTTTAGCTACGTAGGTTAAAAGGAACGTGCTGTAGTATAAGGGACGACGTGGGAGCATGAGTTAGTTAGGGGAGGTAGTTAGAAGGATGGCAGAGTTCAGCGGTGAGTGTGTTGAAGAGTTGTGAGGCGAGTACGTGTACATGTTGAGTGAGTGAGGCCAGCGGGTCTGTGTGAGTGGAGTGAATGGGGAATGCATGGTGCGATGAGTGATTGGGGGGAGGAGTGACTCCCGCCCAAGGGAACCCGGGGTCAGAGTAAAGTGAGTTAGCTGGGTTAGTCAAATTGAAAAATGGAGGTCGTTTTGCTGTTGGTGGGAAAGTAGGCTCGAGACCCATTTGGAGGGGTGCAGGAGCCCTGTTGACGGGCTTGGGAGCGTGGCTGCGAAAGGTGAGTATCGCTGAGTGGGTACCCCGGGCACCAGGCTAGTCGGCCGCGGTAGGCCATGGGCCCATGGGGGGCCGGGATAGAGTAGTGGGCACGGGTGCGCCTGCTTGGTGCGGGGGCCCGGGGCGCCATTAGCCGCGTGGGCAGTGTTGTGGGCACGGGTGACCCTCGGAAAGGGGCCTGGGAGGCCGGCCTGCCACGTGTGCGTTTCAGGGGAGGTGCCATGGGGGGCACTCCCGGTGTTAGGGAGCTGGTAGGCTCGGAGGCAGTGTAGTGCCCGGGGGTGCCATAGCGGGAGATTCGGCAGAGGGTCGTGCCTGCCAAAGGGAGCCACGTGTCCCAGCCAGGAGACCGTGTGAGGGCACGGAGAGAAAATTGGGGGGCGAGGCCCGAAATTGTGACGACACCAACACAGGCGACGGGAATCTGGGTTGTTAGAACCAATAGTTTAAGCGAGAGGCGCTTGTTGAAAGCCCCGGGGTAGTTTAACAGTTAAATGGTTAGGGTAGATTAGGAGATGTACCCCTCCGCACCATCCATCCCCTCGCTGTCGTTGTGGGCCGCTGGACCCACTTTGGTTATAGATCGCCGAACTCTGGGGAGGCCATTCTGAGGCTTCGTTGGGCCTCGGCACAGGACGCTAGCTCTCCCTTATTCCCCTCTGGGAAGGGAACGTAGGGGTTGGGAGTAGGCTAGGTGACAGGATAGGTTAGCCGAACAAGGACGATAAAGGGGGTTAGGGGACGATTTATAGAGGGGAAGTAAAAATAAAAACAACAAAAAAATAAGTTGGGGCTAAATTGGCGTTTGACAAATTAAGGGAGTGGGTATGTACAGTGACAGGCAAAGGCGATAGGTTGGGAGGGAGACAGGTAGGTAGGTCCGAGCCCGCCTTCCAAGTGGCCAGCACCACCGCACTCCCTCCACCAACCTCCACTGAACGGCAAAAGCTGGCCAACTTAATCGGCTGGCTGTTTTTTTTTCTGCAAGGCCTGTGCCGGCCAACTTCATCGGCAGCTGTTGTTTTGCTGCAAGGCCCGTGCCGGCTGGATCGTCTGCAGCTGCTGTGCTGCAAGGCCTGTGCCGGCCAGTTCATCTGCTGGCTGTTTTTCTTCAAGGCCTGTGCCGGCCAGTTCATCTGCCGGCTGTATTTGCCTGCAGCGGCCTTCTTCTGCGGGCTGTGTTTGCCTGCTACCTTTGCCATGCCATGCCCACTGCCCACGTTCACCAGCCCCGTTCAATTTTGCTTTGCCCCCCCCCCCCTGTTCATTTCCATGTGCGCCAGGATCCGCAAGGCAACAGTTTGCAAGCTGCGAGAACTGCCCTGTTGGCAGCTACAACACGGGCCTGCAGTGGCGGCCCGTGCACCGTGTTTGTGTCCATCCATCCATTCGTTGTGCTCATTGCGTGTGCCACTTGAGCTGGCACGGAGACTGCGTTGTGCAGCCCATGCACCGTTGTGGTTCACTGCGTTCAGTTCAAAAGGGAAGGCCTTGGACTGCGTGTGAGCAGCCAGCCACGTTCCCTGTCACCTGCATTGTTTGAGCCAGAGACTGCATGCGGGCAGCCTGGCTCCCTGCTAACTGCTTTTCTTTTGCAGAGTTCAATGATCCTGGGCCATGGTTTAGTGTAAAATTTGTAAGTTAAGGTTAAGATGTACTGTAAATATGAGTGCGCCCCCCGGCATGTCTGTCTAGCGCCGGCAATTTTATTTAAGTCGTCCGTGTGAGTGAGTTTGTTTAGGTAGTTACGCAGCCCTCAGGTTATTTATTTTGGGGACACGAATACCATGAATGTCGCACTCAGGGATCCGTAGGTAAAATGTACTAGGGGAAAACTACACATGATGGCACACGAAAATTTGACGACTCGGGACGAGTCTGTAAAAAGGGAGGGGTAGTGTTGTGGTTACCAAATTCGCAAACCACCATTCAGGTCCCTTAGGTGAGGTATCTCGGTAAGTGCATGTGTAGTTAGGCCCAAACCCGTTGTCTAGTGGGAATACATGTCATTTATGCGAGCTGCGACTCTTCAGGATAGCCGTTTTTCTTTTACTATCTTTATTTTGGACCACCCGCCATGATTACCACCACAACCACAACATCAACCACCAACCACAACGCCGCTTCACCACAACCGCCACGACCTTCACGTCACACCTCGCAACCGTAGCATCGCCACCGTTCTTGCCCCGCTGTGGGTACCGGTGTTGGACTCGTGCAGGGCGCACGTTGAACAGCGTGTACAAAATCACGGATTTTGTGCTTCAAAAACGGATCAAAAACGACACACGCCCACTTTTTGCCGTCCAATCGGTGAGCGAGGGGCGATTTGGCCCCGCCTCCAGAACGATCGATATATGCAAATTTGTGGATCAAAAAGCCTTCACGCCCACTTTTTCTCGGGCCAATGGGGAGCGAGGTGAAAGGTCAAAGGGAGGGGGTCAAAGGCGAAGTTACGGGGGGATAAAAGGACGGTGTTCGTCAGTCAGAGAAAAGGAGAAGGAGAACGAGAACGAGAAGGAGTCGGAACGGAGGGGACGAGTGTGGAAGTCTGGAGCCCGAAGCCTGCGGTGGCTGGAGAAGCTGAAGAGAGTCGGACGAGGGGGTGCTCGCGTCGGTGCCAGGAGCTGCACGCCCGAGGGAGGCCGGCAGCGCGACCTGGCCGAGGTGGAGACGCACACCAGGGGTAATAAAGATCCTCTATACCCCGAGCATCAGCAACCCCCTCCTGTTTCCCCCCGCGCTGAGATAGTGCGACCAAGGGGGCCCCGTTCCCACCCCCTACCAGACACCGTCCACGAGGCCCGCGGGTTGCGGGGCCATCGCTGCTCCGCGTCTCATCACCAGACGGGTAGGCGCGACCCGGTCTCGGCCTCAGGCCTGCCTCATTCTTGAGGGTATTTCTTTTCTTTGGTTTTGGGTATGTGTTGTCGGCGCCGTCTGTGAAGTAGAATTGTATAAGTGTTGCCGTGTGCTCGGTAGTCGGTATTAGCTCTGCACTGTGTTTTCACTTTTATGTTTGCTTTTTGTGTAAATGGAATTGTGTTTTCTTTTTTTTGTGTGCATTTGGTGGAATTGTATTTGTGTGCTTCCCGTGTGCCGCGAATAAATGTGCTTTATTGTTGAACTGTGTCCCGCTTCGCTTCGTCTTTTCCTCTATTGAATCCCCATCTTGCTTCACGTAAAGGGTTGGTAGTGGGCTGAATACGCCCGATAATTAATCAAACCGTCGAGGTCGACGATAACACCGCTCGGTTATCCCGATAGTACGGAACGGGTCGCTTAAGTGGCCCGTGTCCAAAGTCGACCTGCGGCGAGGTGCGATCGCCCGGTCTACCCTCCGCGTGGGTACTTAGGTAGGTCGAATTTGGCGAGCAACCCTATCCCACGCGGGGGCTGATTGGCTCGATCGCGGTGAGACCGAAAGGTCCACCCGTGACTGGTTCCCGGCGTTAGTCCGAGAGGGTCACGACTGGATTGTCCGTCCGGTGGGCGACGTGCCGCGATTCGAGTTACGTGGCCGTCCGCACGCCGGCGGGCGCGAAAACCGCAACAATATATATATATATATATATATATATATATATATATATATATATATATATATATATATATATATATAATCAATCACATCTCGAGCAGATGTACCATAGTCCAGACTCTGTTACAGAGTGTTGGTTCCACCGAAGCAGTTTCTTGGCCGAGCATCATGCTGGCCGGTTTGCCATCCCTCTCCCAGTTGTAGTTCAGGCATGAATTTGTAATTTATGTCGGCAATAGCTCGTCTACTCTTCACGAAGGATACCATCGGATCTTTAACATCCACCGACCGAATGCTATAGCAGAAGGGACACCCGTTTAATGTCCATCCGAGGGACAGCACACACATTGATGAATCACCCTGCCTGTGAAATACCCTGACAATAGTTTTTAGCTGGGTCAGGATTTCAGCACAGGCTAGACGGCTTCAGGGTGAGCGTGCATAACTCTAACCCAGCCTGTCAGCCCACATTTAGAGTTGAGTGGCACATTCTCTAATGCTGGAAACTTTTATGTGTGCTTTGGTGTTCCCAAGGCATCCATTTGTTGACTTACAAATCTCGACTGATACTGGTTTGTGCGCAAAATGCATATAAATCAGTCACAGACTTTCTTTTTTTGCCTTATTCTCTCAAGTATACTTCTTTTTGTGCAATATTATCTCATTGTATGACCCATCACTTCGGCATAGATAAATACAACTAAGAACACGCGGTATAGCGCACACCTTCGCCACGTAATGCCCGATCCACAATAACATATTGGGCCAAATACATTTTTGAAATATCATGCTATACAGTACTATATCGTTTTTGGCCCTATCAACAGTGAAGAATCACTTTGAAAATTAAATAATTCTCTTATCCAGATTCGGATTCAGATCTTCACCCAAATCAAATCAACTCGTCCTTGTCACACACCGAACCTGCCCAAGTTTCGTTCGAATCCGTCCACAACTTTTTGCGATAACATGCTACCTATAATCAGTTTGTACTTTCTCTCGATGGTGAAGAATCACTTAAAAAAAAAATCAGATCCGGATCTTCATCGTGGTGACCCATCCAGGATTGTAACCCCTGCCAAGAAACTGCTTTGGAAAAACTGATGGTCTATGATGATGTTATGGTAACTTGAACTAATAATATGACATGATCATTTCCATTGCATAACTGTCCACAGGTGCTCAGTCACCCCCATCAGAATTTGACAATGAAGTCATGCACCTTCTCCAAGACTTTGCTAAAAACAGCAGGATGGAGCAGCGACTGAGACAACCAGATTTGGAATACCTGAACACCCAGAAAAGTTCAGAATGCAAGAATGACAGCAAAACAAGCAAACCGACTTAAAGACCTCGAAAGAGACTGAAAAACAGTACACCAATGGTCATCTTTGAATTGCTTCGAGCAAGTGCGATAGATTTTCTGATCGAAACCGAATCTGATATTTTCCTTTTGCTGCATTAAGACATGGATGTTGTTTGAGGACATTTGAGAAATTATTTGCACAAGACTGACTCTGGGGTCCAATGAGTGTTGCGGTCTGATACTGATTCAGGTTTGTTGCCGTCACTATTGCAGTCTTCAGATGAGCCCCTCAACTATGCGAGTCTGGAAAAGAACCAAAGCTCCGAAATGTTCAACCTCAATGATTCTCACCTGGTGGGATCAGCCAGAGGTAATGTTCCTGGCTCAAGTCTTTCTGGAACCAGCTATCCAGGTCTAACGTTTTACTGTCACTGGAATTTGCAATTTGTTCAGGGTGCAGACGATGGCTCATTGACTCTTTACGAATGACACCGTGGGATCTGGAACATCCCCCAGTGCTGGCAGATAGGTCCCCTGGCATAACGTCCTTCGGATGGACGGCAAGCACACACTGATGCCTCACCCTGCATGTGAAATACCAGTATTGAGATTCAAACCCAGACAAGACAGCTCCACGGCGAGTGTGCATTCGTCCAATTCCAACTTATCCTGCCAACCAATGTCTGAGATATTAAAACACAAATTGGATTTTGCTATTCTCCAAAACAAGGTTTAATGTCCATTTGGATATTAAAGTTAAAATGTAAAAATTATATATTAAAAACATTTATGGAACTTTTATCTCCAAAATACAGTTTTGAAAAACTTGAATCTCATAATCATTCTTTAAGAGCAAACATCACAGTTTATGTAAATTTTGGAAACCTGGTTATATTATTGAAAACAGTAATACAGATGTAATCTCAAGTCATGTGGCTGTAGATAGACTCTGCAGTATGTACACGGGTAATGCAATTTACACAATGCACAGTAATAATGTAATGTACACTTTGTACACCAATGAGTGCAGTTTGTTGGAAGCAAGGGGTCTGGGATCATATCCAATTGGATCTCAGAAACCCTTATCATTTGTATAAAGTGCCTGCAGTAACAGTTCAAGGTTTGTTTGCTTTTTGTTTTGCACAAAGGTGTAATGCAAATGCACACAGTTCACCTTTAACAAAAGACACGCATTAAGGTCAGCTGGGTTTGGTTTATTTTATAAACGAACATTTGTTACAAGTTTTGACAAAATACAATTTTTTTTCCCTCCCCTCGCGGTTCCTCTCCGAGCCAGCTGTGCGGCCGGGTCCCCGAGGTAAACCAGCCCAGTGACTGACCGGGCCTGCCGGGTTATCAGCTAGGCCTTGCTGGTTAACAGCCTGGTGGCTGTGTCACCGTGGGAAGAGCTAAGCCAAAGAGTGAATGCGTCACCACATTGCAAAAATAATAAAATATAAAACAAGTCATTTCTACAGCACTGCCAATGAGGTTAGGACAGTCCACTGGACACTTGTGTCCAGTCTTTGTAACAGCAGGATAAACTTCTGGTCTGGCAGTTCTGGTGGATTTCCCTCCAGAAATGTTCATGACAGAAGCCAAGCCAGCTCGGTTGTTTGCGAATCATTGGTTTGCAGAGAGAGAGAGAGAGAACAAAGGAGAGAAACAAAGAGCATGAGGACAAAAAGAAGAAGCTGGTAAAGCTTGCTTTTCCAATTTTTAAACAAAACCTTGTCTTGCAGTGCATTTGGGGACAAGGACAGCATGAGACAGCAGATAAGAGGACATGAAAGTGAAAGCAAAAGAAGAGGCAGGTTCTGTGGTGAGGGTCTTCAACCCGATTGCTGCAGCGAGGAGGATGGAACTGGAGTGGAGGCGGAATCTCTAGTACGCCTGCTGTGCTGGGTTGTAATTGAGCGGATTGGGAAGGTACGGCCTTTCTTCTAGCTTGTCATATTCCAAATGGAATTCCTGATGGCAGATTTCACCGTGTTAGTTGGGGTGGCTCACCAGCATACTGTCCTGCTGAGCTCACTCGTCCTGGATCTCACCTTTGCCACCTTTCTCCAGTTGTGACAGTCAAAGTAGTAGTAAGTACCCCGTTCATATGCATTGGTTTTCACCTGTGGCTCCATTCCGGGCGCTCGTGTAATCCATACCCGCTCTTCCTTGTGGTACCGCCAGTCGCGATTGTAGCTGCAGGGGACCGAGCGGCAAGGAGATAGATATCAAGATGAGTGAACGGGACTTTATCCAAAGAAAACACACCGAGTTGTAATTTTGATCTTGTGACACAATTCTGGTTGAGGAAGGCAAATTGAGTCTTGAAACAGCATTAGAGTGGACAATGCCAGGATAAAAAGCAGGGACTTCAAAAAAGAAATTTTAAAAGTACAATGGAGGGGTTAAAAAAAAATGGATCTGACATTCCCCAAACCACAACTGGAGCAACACCGAACGGGATAAGAGCAGACCCACAGTTCTGCAGCGGCAGCGAGCTGAAGCATGTCTCCGCCATTGGTGTAGTACATGTAGAATAGTAGATCTTCACCATACCGTGGCAGCTTAATGGGGGCAAGCTGGCAGACGGTAAAAAAAGGAATATTAAGAAGTTTCAATAACCTGCTGATCCATATCAACCTATACTGGCAGACCCAGCTCAATGTTCCATCCGAATGACGACGTACTTATTGATGCAACGCCATGCCGGTAAAACACCAGTGACAGTTTATAGTCGAGAGAAAAACCCCAGGCAAGACAACTTTAAAGGTGAAATCCTAACACCAACCCTTGCATTCTTTGCTTATTATTGTATTACGAACACATACAAAAACAACCCATAAGTTGGGCCACCCTATCAAGATCGGGCTGTTGAGATTTTAGTAAACCATCAAGAACATTGACGTTTCAAGCATTTATTGCTGTAGTTTAAAATTAACCTGGGAGTGCACCACGGCAATGATGGGCCGAATGGCCTCATTTCATTGTTTGAGGTCATACATGATCTTGCAAGGACTACTTGCACCTCAGTGTCGTTCTTTGGTGACTGTGGACCCTTTCTGTATTCATTTCAATTCTGCATACATAATATAAAGACGTATGTATATGCAAATGGTTCAATTCCTGATACAATTCACCTTCAAACCCAAGGCAGAGGGGCAGAGCCGTAAGCCAAGCTCCGCCGTTCTTGCAGCTGAGGACGCTAGATCGGCCAGAGTGGGGTTATTTTTTGTTTCAATATTAATTTGATTAACATTTGCAATTTTTTTATATATTGCTACGTTGACGTACAACGTGTTATAATAATGTGGTACAACAAATTTGGGGACAATTCACCCAATGGTATGGGGATTTACATATATATATATATATATATATATATATATATATATATATTTTTTTTTTTTAAAGAAGGTGGTGGCGCTTCCAACCAAAAGTAAAAACAAGATCGACTCTGCTAATTTGAGCAAAAAACTGAGAGCAGACCCCGTCTCAGGGCAATGTTTTGCCGGCTTCATCAGGCACAATCAACCTGGAGCCTCGGCACGTGTCCGGTTTTTATTTCAATATGACCGCTCATTTCCAGTCACGTGCTCCGGCTCGAGGTCAAATGGAAGTGTATTTCATTTTGCAAAAGCAAAAACAAACGTCAAATCACATCATTGAAGGGGTGCTCTGCTCTTTTTTGTTTTTGTTTTTATTTACACGTGATCTGGTGTTGTATGCGTGTGGGTGAACACGTGTGTGCGCTGTTTTTGTGTTTGTTTCCGGGGCATGAACATGGCTGGTTTTGTGTCCGGGTTGGGCATGATGAGGTGTTGGTTGTGTAAGTGTTGAGGTTATTGTTGGTTTTTGTGAACACGTGGATGTGGTGTTTGGGATTGGGTGTTTGTTGCTCACCTTAGCGAGCCGTTTGCAACATCCAGTTTTTGCCATTTGTATGAGAGGTGTATATTGTGTGGGTATGTCCACCGTTTCCCCAGTTAGGCTACCCTCCTGGGTCTTCACGTGCCACGCTTCCAAAATCAACCTGTGCCGCTTGTTACATGTACTGTCTAAAGGCCCAGTCACACCTTGACGTTTTAGCCAGCTTATGCCGATTTTTGAAAAATTTGTCAAACGCTGGCACACGTCGAATACATTATGGGTAAGTTTTGGAAACATTGAGAGCAAGCTGAAAAACACTGCCATACATCGTAGTACGCTGGCTTTCATCGTTGTACTTTGCGGTTGTCCTCAAATTTTAGCATGCTTGAAATTTTACAACTTATGCCAGCATATGACTCACAAGTTCCGCTACGCTGGCCATAAGTTGTTGGCACGTTATGCGATCGTTGACACACATTAATTGTAAGTTAATCATAAGTCGAAACACGTCAAGGTAATGGTTAGCGTCAGTGTTCCAGACTCCCTGTTTTTTTTTAATTTTTTTTTTTCTTCGGTATGACAGTCATGTTGACACTTCAATTTCTAGTGCGGTTATGATTTAAATCGTTGAGCGGCAGCCTATTAATTATATTATAACCGCACTAGAAATCGAAGTGTCAACATCACCGTCACACCGAAGAAAAAAAAAAGAAAAAAAAAAAACCAGGGAGTCTGGAACACTGACGCTAACTATTACATTGACGTGTTTCGACTTATGAGTAACTTACAAGTAACTTTTGTCGACATGTGCCAAAGTTCGCATATCGTGCGTACAACTTATTCCCATCGCATGCGGAACGTGAGGCATACGGCAAGTACGTCGTAAAATGTTTAACACGTTTAAAAGTACAAGACGTACTCCACTTACTACGACGTATGATAGCGTATTTAGCGTTCTATTCAAGTATACCAAACTTACCCATCCCGTATTCGACGTGCGCCAGCGTTTTAGACGCATTTTTCAGAGGTCAGCATACGCTGGCAAGATCGCCAAGGTGTGACTGCGATGTTGACACTTCCATTTCTCCGGCATTTATGATTTGAATCGTTGTGCGGCAGCCTTTTAATAGGCTACGCCATGTGATCGTCGGCGATACGTGCAGCGTGCTATGCAGAAGTTAGACTATCGTTGGGCATAGGTTGTGAACGCCGACTGGCTAAGCATTCATTGGTATAATTTATCTATAAGACAACGAAACGTTCTGTGTCCGTTACTAATATGTTATGCATACGACCAACTCGTTATGAATACGTCCGAATCTTTAAAAAAAAAATCAAAAGTTCAGCATAAGCCAGTACAGCATTTTACATACATTTTGATACGTTGCCATTGCTGGCTAAAACGTCAAGGTGTGACGGCCTGAAGACACGGGTCCCAAAGTCAAATTTATGGCCAGATTGCAGGCAATGACGTGCTCTGGCTGACTGGGTAATTTTTCCAAGCCTAATTCCTCTGTCATGTTCATCTCGTCATTGTTTCAAATTCCTTCCAGTTTCACCAATGCGGAGTTGGTCACAGTCTTTGCATGATGAATGGTAAACTACTCCAGATTTATCACCACTTTAGTCCGGGAGCCAACCTGTGTACGAGGCTGTTTTAGGGTTGGACCTTACAGCCTCTGCTATAAAATTTTACACCCCCAGGATGTTTAGATATATGTTTGCAGTTCATGAAAACCAATGTTGGCAATTCATAAGCTCTTGCGAAAAATTTTGGCGGCCGTTTTTGTTTGAGGAAGATTTGAAAAATTTGATAAAACAGCAATTGTCAATAAAATTTCTAAAAAAATTAAAAAATCACATTCATGAAAAATAAATGTGAACTAAATGTAAGAATTCAATCAGTGCATTGTAAAATGACAAAAAAAATTGCCTTTGTGAAAGTAAACCTCGTAAAAGTACATAATTTTGTGAAAAATGCCTTAAAAATAACGTTTTTTGAAGATGGCCTTTAGAACTTTTCTTATCATAGGCAGATGCTGCATTAGAATACTAATTTCTCTTAATGTGATATGAACATGGTATCCATGGCTAATTAAAACAGCAAATTTGATTGAGTTCTATCAATTTTTAAAGAGAAAATTAACATTTTTGTCAACCAAAGTTACCCCTACCCCCAAAATCCTCTTACTCTATTGAACACAGTTCGGTTAAGGTTTGCTGGATCCAGGTTGGGTACTTCACAGTTCACTCTTCCAAAGGAAAATTCAATGGTGTTTGGAGTGACATGGCCCTGGAGCAGACATACAACAATGAAGGGAAGACATCTCTGTTCAAACGCATATCTCAGGCACCAGCTGCTCGAGATAAATATGTGAAGACAGCACCATTTCTCACAGCTGTATCAGAGAACATAAAGTCTATGGCTAATCTAGGCCAACAGGAATCTACTCATCATGGAGAAACACAGAAGCAGGCAACAGAAGAACATATGCATGTTGAGGAGATCAAGAAAGTGATATGCCAGCAGATGATAAACCCATTCCAGTGTAACAACCAAGTGGTTCTGCTCAATAGAGCAACTAGTGAGAAGGCTGCTTCAAAAGACTTGGTCCATGCTCAAGCTAAGGGCATGGAAGCCATTATGAAAGCAGAAGAGGTGGTCTCTATTAAGATTGAACCACTGAAGCTGGTAACTTTCTCCTCACAGAAGAAATCAAAACCATCAAGGAAACAGAGTTTAATCAGGATCTATCAAGATGAGACTGCAACTACACGTGTGCTGTGTTTCTATCGAGATGCCGACCCAGTCACAAGACAGATTGCATTTTCCCATGAGTGGACAGACTATCCATCATCCCTGTTTGAGGTTGATCCACGCTTAGCACAGGGGGTTGTAATGCGCAAAGGCAACGAGTCTGATTTCGTGGCAGTGCTAATTGCTGAAGCTGAGCAGGATGTTGTTTTACAGCTGCCATCATTACCACAGAGTGACCTATACACAGTTTATCTGGTAGACACAATGGCATTTGTAAATAAATACCAAAAAATGGGTGCGAAAACATTTGGTGAACTTCCCCAGCTGTATCTTCGCAAGCAGGTGTATCCTGCAGTTGAAACCTGAAATGTGCAACTGTGTCAACATCATTGGTGATCAGTATGATTTTGATGATAGCCATACTTTGAAGGGTGATGAGCAGCAGAGGAGAAACCAGACAGACCAGGCAAGACAATTCTCACCATCCAAGAGTCTAGAAATTCCGGACTGGAATTTATTCATGAAGAATCCAAGAAATAAAGGAAATCTTCAGAACTTCATTGGCACTTCCCTTTGTGAGAGTCCTGAAGCTATTCCGGATGGAGTGACCATCATTCTTGGTAGTATGATGGAAAACAAAGGTCACACTCTTTCCATCACATCAGCATCAAGTTCAGTTCTGGACTTACCTTGTGAAGAACATGAAGAGGCAGACACAAGGATTATTGCTCATCTTGCGTATTGTGTGGAATATCTTGATCACCATCGAGCTGTTGTGCATGCAACAGATACAGACATAATTATGCTGTGTATATATCACTTCTGCTGCTTGAACACATTGCAAGAACTCTGGATACAACGGCAGAATCAATACCTACCTATTCATGAGCTGGTAGAAGTGTTGAGCAAGAAGTACCAGAAAATCCTCTTGATGTCGCAGCTACACTTCTGTGCACATATGTGTTGTGTGGATGTGACACAGTGAGCTACCCATTCAGAAGGGGAAAAGAAGAGGTCAGGTCAGGTATGGGAGCATGTGCCAGAACAGCGCGTCGCTGCGTCCACTTTCCGCCGGTACTCCAGGGGCCTCCGTCTGGCCATCCCCCAGGCAGATGCCAGGCCCATCCCCATCTCCTTGAGATGATGGTCAACCTGCTGCAACCATGAGGCACGTGGTCGGCCCACTGGCCTCCCACTCATGAGACTCCCTCGCTGAGAGAATCTGGTGAGCAGGATCAGCGTCAGGAAAACGAGCCACATGTCCATACAGCCGCAGCTGACGCTCACGGACTATGCAGGTAACAAATCTCATCCGAGTCTCTCTCAGCAACCGCTCGTTGGACACAAAATCCGACCAGCGATAGCCAAGGATTCTCCGAAGAGACCTGGTACCAAAGGAATTAAGTCTCCGTCTCAGATCCTTGGTCAAAGTCCAAGTCTCGCACCCATAGAGCAAGACTGGAAGTACCAAGGACCTGAAGACTCAGACTTTCGTCCTCCCGCACAGGTACCGGCAGCGCCACACCCCATGATCCAGTGAATCCATGACTCCCCAGGCCCGACCCAGACGTCTATTGACCTCCGGCTCACAACCTGCGGAGACATGAATATCACTGCCAAGGTAAGTGAATCTCTCCACGACCTCAACATCCTCACCACAAACAGACACAGACAGGACAGCAGCATCCAAGATGTCACTGAAAGCCTGGATCTTAGTTTTGACCCAAGAAATCCGTAATCCCAACGGCTCCGACTCCTCATTCAGCACCTCGAGGGCCCCCAAGAGGATGTCTAAAGTCTCCGCAAAGATGACTGCATCATCTGCAAAATCAAGGTCTGAGATCTTGACATTGCCAAACGATGCACCGCAACTTGATCTCTCCGACATCCTCCCTAGAATCCAGTCCATACAAGTGCTGAAAAGTGTGGGGGCAAGTACACATCCCTGACGAACTCCAGTAACAACTGGAAATAAGTCAGAGATGGTACCACCACACTTCACAGCACTCTCAGTACCAGAGTAGAGTTCAGACATCAGATCGATCAGTTTCGGTGGCACCCCACGAAGACCAAGAATCCTCCAGAGGACATCCCGATTCACTGAATCGAACGCTTTACAGAGATCAACATAGGCTGCAAGCAGCCCCTGCCGAAACTCTCGTCTGTGTTCGGTGAGGACACGAAGTGCAAGGATACGGTCAATCGTTGACCTCTTTGGTGTAAAGCCTGAGTGCTCTGGACGCTGGTGCTCAAGCAGATGGTGGCAAACCCTATCGAGAATTATCCGAGCAAAGACCTTGCCCAGCACTGAGAGCAGCGTCACCCCTCGGTAGTTTTTGCAGTCTTGGCGATCACCCTTCCCTTTCCAGAGAGGGACAACAAGGCCCCTCTTCCAGTCAGTTGGGATGATGCCTGTGTTCCTGTGAAAAGAAGAGCGGCACAGGTTTCTCTGGGACTGATAGGAAACCTTCCCCACCTTGTTGATTTTGGAAGAGATAGTGAAATGGCAGCAACAGAATGTGTCATTGATGAGGCCAGAGTATACTGGACTGCTCTGCATGGCCAAAAAGGGTTCAGCTGTTTGGATACCCTCAGGCAGCATATGTTTGTCTCTTCAAAATTAGACCTTAGGTCACTGCCAGCAACAGAAGATGCGTTTTACTTCCTTGTTTTAAGAGCATTGTATCAATTGCTTCTGTATAGACGTGCACATCTCAGTGACCGAGCACTTCCCCCAGCCACAACATTTGGCAGAACCCTTATCAATGGAAAACTGGTCCCAATTCTCATGTCTAAGCCAGCCAAGCCAAACATAGACAAAACGGTGTCTTGCATGTGCAAATTATCCAAATGTCTGAAACGATGTTCATGCAAAAAGGCTGCTGTGCCTTGCTGAGTGACATGCATATGCCTTGGTCAGAGAGGTTCATGTGGTGGAGTTGTTTCAGAGAGTGACTCTTCCTCTGAAGAGGATGTTTCATGTCACAATATTGTGTTAATCCATTTCTAATTTTATCTTCCTTAAAACCATGGCATGTAAAAGTATGTTCTTGTTCCTGACCCCATTGATAGTCAAGCATTTCTGAGTTACATAAATCTTTTGTTGTTTGATATATAACCTTGTCAATTGAAGGTAGGTTAAATCTACACCAATTGTGATATAGGAAATGAACTCCTCTTTAATATGAGGGGTCATTTGTGTATATAGGTTTAGTGGTTATGATTTTAGGACAATATGAATTACCCCTACCCCCATCCTACATCTTCGCTTTTGCCAACATTTTGTTATCAGAGGGGGCTCGCAAAAGTGTTGACTGTGTTGTTGCGCAAGAGTTTCACCATTGCCAACATTGGTTTTCATATACTCAAAGGGTGTCTCTTTATGAAAATCAACACAAAAATTTTATAGCAGACCGGGCAATTTTTTTTTTAATTTTGATCGGTTGGCTCCCGGACTACTTGGTATTGGGTCCTTTAGTTTTGAGATGACATTACGGATGGTGCGTAGAGGCTGGTAGGATACGCCAATCCATGCACCACGAACTATCCTGCCAACCCTTTCTGAAAGGCTCGGGTAGTATGGCAGTACACAGCGCCCAAGTGTGTCTGGCTCCTTCCAGTCTGTCCTTTTTGGTTCTTAGAAAGAACCAAAAAGGACAGAATGGAAGGAGCCAGACACTACATCTAACGACACAGGTTGATTTTGGAAGCGTGGCATGTGAAGAGCTGGGAGGGTGGTCTAACTGGGGAGACGGTGGACATACCCACACAATACACACCTCATGCAAATGGCGAACATTGAATGCTGCAAACAGATAGATAAGGAGCAACAAACACCCAATCCCAAACACCACATCCACATGTTCACAAAAACCAACGAGAACCTCAACACTCACACAACCAACACCTCATCATGCCCAACCCGGACACAAAACCAGCCGTGTTCGTGCCCCAGAAACATAAACAAACAAAAAAACAAGCGCGCACACACGTGTTCACCCAAACACATACAACACCAGATCACATGTAAATAAAAACAAAGAAAAGAGCAGAGCACCCCTTCAATGATGTGATTTGACATTTGTTTTTGCTTTTGCAAAATGAAATGCACTCCTCCATTTGATCTCGAGCACCAGCACGTGACCGGAACTGAGTGGTTATATGTAAATAAAAACCAGACATGTGCCGAGGCTTGAGGTTGATTGTGCCTGAAGAAGCCGGCGAAATGCCCTGAGACTGGGTCTGCTCTCGCTTTTACTTTTGGTTGGAAGCGCCGCCTTCTTTAAAAATGTATAATTCCAACCGCCCCAGTCTTGTGTGTGTGTGTGTGTATATATATATATATATATATATATATATATATATATATATATATATATATATATATATATATATATATATATATATATATATATATATATATATATATATATATATATAAAAAATCAAAGAAGAGGCTTCACACAAGCAACCCATTCTTATACATGTATATGACATGGGCGTTGGAAGATGTCAGTATACGTTGCACAATTTACAAGGAGATTAGTAAACAATGGTGGACAAAGACACAATATGTGGGATTCGAACCTGCGATCACAACATCATGAGAATACTCAGTGGGGCTGTCAAACAGACCAAACCCATGACCTTTAATCTCATCTTCACTATGGTGCTGCTTTGCCCAACCCCCTCTACTTCACCCCAACTGTTTTCATCCCACACGTGAAGCGAAAAGCGACATTAAGAAATTGGTTAACTTTGTATGTCTCAGTTTATGGTCGAGGAACAACTTTATGTCAATTGAATTTTATATTTTGAACATAAATCTGCAGTTTATTAGTACGTTGGCTCCGAGTTTGGCAAATTGTACAGAATCTCGTCCTGATCGCGCATGCCCACAGAATAAGGTAATTGTTTTTTCTCTGTCTGGCAGTGAAACAGAATTGAAAATCATTCCAAACAGGAAACATAGTTTTTAAGGACGTCATAAAGGACGCAAATAATAGGTACGAAGAACGAATGTAACATGTTAAATAAGGTGGTGTGAAGGACGCGTCATTGGCGGTAAAGCTTTCCTACAATCCCTGAAAATTTTATTTTATTTCAATTGAATTATGCACTTAAACACTGCAGAACACATCGCCTTTTTGGTACTTCCAAAAATCTCCAGTTTAGCAGTACTTGGACAAAATATTACGCCATCGCTTCCAATTAAATTTGCCACTTGCGCTCATCGTTGAGCAATCTCAAGATTCTGATAAAATGGTGGCTCGTAGGAAATAGATCGTGCTCGGAAATGCAAAGCAAGAGTTTAAAAGACCCTTCCCATGTCCTTCTTCTTAAGACTGCGCAGGGCAAGGTGTTCGATGAACTGGTTTTTTTTGTTTGTTTAAGAATGACTTTTGAAAATCTGCAATGGTCTCAAAATATTTTATACACTTACAATAATAACACCATGTTTTTGTTTTTTTAACTTCCCAAATCAAATCCCACTGAAACAAGTGGGGCCAACTTGCCTAATAAAAATAATAATTATAAGAGTGGAGAACACTTGGTATCCTTGAACCTTGTACAACAATGCTAATGGGGAAATGAGGAACAATTGAGCTTAAGATAGATAAACCAGGCACAGAGGAAACACAACACATCACTTCCTTTTGGAACACATGTTGCTGGAAATTCTGTCGGCAGGACGTCCATTTTCCCTTCCTTGCAGCACCCATAATCAGCAATGCAAGAGCATGCATGTCCACCCCTTTACGTGACATACGCTGCAATCTGTCCATGGCAATTATAAACTCCATGGTTGTGGACTGCGAATAGGCGAAGGTGTAATGGAATGGTCTACTTTTAAAATGAAGCATGTTTGTCTTTTTTGTTTTGTCTCTTACATGACTTTATATTGGAGATTGCTTTGAGAAAAACTGGACAATACAAGCAAAAAAGTATAAATCTGCTGTGTTTAAAAAGGGTTTAAATTTTTATCCATGTCCACATTGCAAACAAAACCCGTCATTCAGCACCATATGATTTTGAAAGACATGCTCTAACTTGACCCAGAAAAACCCAAGTTGAGTAAAACATTTTAACATTCAAAATAAAGGACATGGTGGTGTAACACTCACTTTATCCCGAATGTGGATGTTTGTGAGATATTCAGAGGGAACGTGGAAATCTGGAAAAGGAGTTAAAAAAAAAGAAGAAGAAAAAAAGGACAGGCAAGTTATTTAGAAGGACAGAGGAATGGAAGGAGTTGGGAAAAGGACGAGGGAGTGGCCGGATTGGGGGCGGGGTGGTCCACAAACCAAAAATTAAGCTGCGAGTGAAAATGCCTCACCTATGTCTTGAGGTCGACAGGGTGACTCTGCCCAAGGAGAAGCAAACTTTGGATAGAGATTCCTGCAAATGAAACGATTTGTACGTTTCATAAATTATATTCTTGCGTTCTCTCAAAACAGAGTATGACGTGTAAAACTCGCAGAAGTCGATGTGCAACTTGTTTAAAGGGTTACTTGGGTGAGGGCAATAATTTGTACATTTCTAAAAGTACTGTATAAACATTGTAATTGTTAAATATGGCATTGTTTATTAACCAATGAAAAAAAAAAAAAAAAAATAATAAAAAAGGTAAATCAAACTGATGTGAAACAAAAGGAAAGATAATGTGTGATGCAGAAAATCATGAGAATACATAGGTTAAATGTACGTATCATGATCATCACATTGAACAGATTTCTTTTCAACAAAATGCACACAACTTGACTGGGAAGAGGGGAGTGGGGGTTGAAAGGGGGAAGGGGACCTTCCGAGAACATTTAACTGTTTATACAGAAGTTTTGGAGATTAAAAGAAAAAAAAAAATGAATAAACCAATGTCACCCGCAGGGTGACCCGTATCTTGCCAAAAGGTGACCACGTGTGACTTCTTTAAGGTCACACTGAGGTGAACAGAGCTGCTATCCACCAGGAGCGACTCCTTGAGGAATATCTGCCTACGAGAGATTCTGATGAGAATCGTTCTCCAGAGTAACCATGAAAAAGATGCTTTTGCCTCATAATGTCACCAAATGACGTCATAATGTCTCAAGCTTGACATATCTAGAAAGGACTCAGAGGTGTTCAATTTGAGGTACAACACGATATGGTTCCTAAAACTTGAAAATTTGACCTCGGGGTCAAATATGTTTGACCTCAGGCGCTAACCATGAAGGTCAAGACCAATCGCCACCAAAAATTAATCAGCTGAGCGCCAGACCATGAACTATATTCCCATGAAGTTTGAAGACGATCCGATCAAAATTACTCAAAAAATAAGGGTTTCGTCGACTCCCCTGATTTGCGACAAAGTGACCTTGACCTTTGACCTTCAAAATTTTGTGCACTGAAAGGGACCTCTATAGGCCTCTATGCGAAGTTACAAAAATTTCCGATGATAACTGTGCTCTGCAGAATCTTTTATACGTGATTACAAAAAAAAAAAAAAAAAAAAAAAAAAAAAAAAAAAAACCATACAAGCTGACTAACATATCTTGCAAAAACTTCATTTTGGCAAGATAAAAATGTTGTTGGTTGGAAGGGATTTTCAGAAGCGACACACAGTATAATATACTGACACGCAATGGGAATTAATTATACCTTCAACACGTGAATGAACAAAAATAAAATAACTTAAAATGTCAAATATTTAAAAAGTTTTTCTTTTTGACATTTCACACAATGGAAACTTATCACCACTTTTCCATTTGCCTCATCTCATCTTTCGCTCCATTTCCCCTTCCTCTCCCCCACTCTTTTGTTCTGCTCTTCAACGAGCCCCAAATACCATAAAATAATAAACTCTCGAACAGCCATGGTTATAAATTCTGATAATTTCTCTTAAATTCAACTTTGACCAAAATTGCATCAAAACAGGGAAATCAACAAAAAGAAGAAGAAAAAAAAAAAAAAAGAAAAAAAAGAAAAAAAAGAGAGCAATGGTTGTTGGAGCATCTTCTCAAAATTTGATTCTAACCCTTGCGGGATCAAACCAAAGACTGTTTAACAATGGTACATGCTTAGCTACTTCCTCTCTCAACGGTCACGATGGAAAACCGTGGGTTGGCAATGTGCGTTTTTTTTCTCTCTCTCTCAAAAACAAACAAAAAAAAGCTCTGCTGAATGCGGAGACAAAAGCACCACCACGACATTGAGTTGCCGGCACTCAGAGTGCACCAGGAAGTTATTTCCCACAAGATTAACAGCTGTGGTTGGTGTGTGACAGCTCTTCCAAGAATCTTAGACCCAAAAGGAAAAATAAACAATTGGAATTGTGGATATTCAAGAGTCAGGTCAGGTTTGGGAGCATGTGCCGGAGCAGCGCGTCACTGCGTCCACTTTCCACTGGTACTCCAGGGTCCTTTGTCTGGCCACCCCCCAGGCAGATGCCTGGCCCATCCCAATCTCCTTGAGATGCTGATCAAATTACTGCAACCACTAGGCATGTGGTTGGCCCAATGGCATCCTCCACTCATGAGGCTCCCTCGTTGGATCTGGTGAGCAGGATCAGCGTGAGGAAAGAGCCACATGTCCATGCAGGATTGATGCTCACGGACTGTGCCGGAAACAAATCTCATTTGAGTCTCTGTCAGCAACCGTTTGTTGGACACAAAGTCCGACCAGCGATAGCCAAGGATTCTCCGAAGAGACCTGGTACCAAAGGAATTGAGTCTCCATCTCAGATCCCTGGTCAGAGTCCAAGTCTCACATCCGTATAGCAACACTGGAAGCACCAAGGACCTGAAGACTTGGACATTCATCCTGCATAGGTACCGGCAGCATCACACCCCATGATCCAGTGAGTCCATGACTTCCCAGGCCCGACTGACATCTAGTGACCTCTGGCTCAAAGCCAGCAGAGACATGAATATCACTGCCAAGGTAAGTGAATTTCTCCGTGACATCAACATCTTCACCACAGATGGGTACAGACAAGATAGCAGCATCAAAGATGTCATTGAAAGCCTGGATCTTCATTTTGACCCAGGAAACCCATAATCCCAGCGATTCAGATTCCTCATTCAGCACCTCGAGGGCCCCCAAAAGGATATCTACTGCATGACTGCATCATCTGCGAAATCAAGGTCAGAGATCTTGACATTCCCAAATGATGCACTGCAGGCTTGATCTCTCCGACATCCTCCCCAGAATCCAGTCCATTTAGGCGTTGAAAAGTGTGGGGGCCAGCACACACCCCTGACAAACTCCAGCAACAACTGGAAATAAGTCGGAGATGGTATCACCACATGTCACAGCACTCAGTCCCAGAGTATAGTTCAGACATCAGATTGATCAGTTTTGGTGGCATGCCATGAAGATTGAGAATCCTCCAGATGGCATCCCGATTCACTGAATCAAACGTTTTGCAGAGATGACATCAACATAGGCTGCAAGCAGCCCCTGCCAAAACTCTCGTCTGCATTCGGTGAGGACACAAAGAGCAAAGACACGGTCAACATTGAGCCTCTTCACACGTACAGTTTTACGACTCAACTCCCTGAACAGCTCAGCTCTGCCATTAATCCTGGCCGTGTGACTGGTCAATGTTATCCAGTGTCCCTCGAGACAAAAATTCTTCTTCGCCCTACAGTAAGTTCCAAGACATCCACCGGCAACCGAGGATGGTGGTCTTGAAGGCACTCCACAACTCTTCAGGATTCCACAAAGCACCCAGACCCCCCCAAATGCCCACTCAGCTTGTCCACAAACTCCTCAGCTACCCTCTCATCCTTGAGCTTGCCAACATCCAGCCGAGGCTGGGATGGTACCATTCTCCCGGATTTAAGCTGCAACTTCAGAGTTGCTACCACAAGCCTGTGAGGAACTGAGCAGTCCGGTAGACCCTGCAGTTGTGGATCATCCTCCAGCGATCATCAACAAGCACATGGTGAATATCCTTTGCCACACCACCAGCGTTGGAATACCAAGTCCAGCGATGAGCCTGCGGGCGCGGAAACCATGAACAAGCCACCCGAAGTCCATGACTTCTTGCAAAGTCAAGGAACTTCGTGCCATTCTGGTTCACAGTTCTAGACCCATGGGGACAAACACGTCTCATAACCATCCCCATCAGTTCCAGTCGATGCATTGAAATTCCCCAAGACTAGAGTCTCTAGCCTGGGGTACTGAACAACCACAGACTCGAGCGTGGCATAGCATGCGTCCTTCACGGTAAGATCACTCGCCTCAGTCGGAGCATATTCAGAGACCAGGGAAACGACACCCAAGGAGTGATGAATCCTTTGTCTCATAATCCACTCGTTCAACCGTGTTACCTCAATTATCATTGGAATCAGCTTATTGGACACAGCTGCACCAAATCCTTGGGCATGGTAACCATCAGAGCGACCAGACCAATAGAAGGTGTAACCACCCGCCATGATCTCGTTACGATCCGGTCTCCGAATCTCAGAGAGTGCTGTAATACCGATATCCAAACGCTTGAGCTCAGATGATAACAGACACAGGTAATCATCCTCTCTTAGGTATCGGGCATTCCAGGCACCCACCGAAGGGACTGCCTCAGGTTAACCCAAGGAGACTGCAGTCTGGTGGACGACACCACCCCGACACACTACCGCAATCTGACCTGGGCAGATTACCCTGTGATTTTCCTAAAATCAAAGAGTGGGGTTCCCGAAGGCTTTGCCCCAATCCCTTCATCCTGTGAGCTGCCCTGCGAAGGGCGGTTGTACAGGAGGTAATCCCACGGAGTGGGTTGTCAGTTTTCTTTGCGTTTTTCTTGTATTTTGCGGAGTGAAGGGTTTTAGTGGCCGGAATGCAAATCCTGCCACCAACCTCCTAAAAAAAAAAAAAGTAACCCAACTGAAGGAGGAGTCCGCACACAGTTGGGCACTAGATATGGATGGCCGTTGGCTCACAAGGAGCTCCTCTGCCCTTTGACAGGTTTTGTTTTCAATCCTGCTGGGTGTCCATAGTCAGTTAGGAGGGAATGCAATAAATGCACCCCCCCTCCCATCAGCCACACACTGACCCCTGCAAAAATCAAGACACAATAACAATATCTGTATGCTTCTTTCTGCAGGGGCTGTGGCAAGGTATGTTCATGTCAGGTTCTGTACGGATTGTTTGACAACAGAAAGCTCGATATTGCATCCCATTTTGACCTCGGACCCTCTGTGGAATCTCATGAGAAGCATCAAACTCTCTCTCCTGGAAACCAATCTTTAAATGTCAATCTGTAAGAGCCATGGTAAGGTATCATTTTGACAATTATTGTCTGGATTGGTTGAAATACAGAGCCATGGCAAACTAAAAACTTTAAATCTATCACCCCTGCAAAAAAAAAGCATTAAAAAAACACCCAAAAAACAACCATTGAGGCCAAAGTCGACTTTAAAAAAAGTGTTTAGGGGGTGGGGGTACCTCGATTCCAAATTTGAAGAGGATTGGCTCATAAATGAAGGAATGGTGTACGATTGTAATTGTTGGAAAGAATATAACTGATAAAACAATGTGTTCCTTCTTGAAGTGAGGGGAGACAAAAATACACCAGATGTTTGGCACATGAAAAAAACCACATCCTCTCCAGAGTTGTCAAGGGATGAGAGAATGTATTGCCAGAAATCTTACTGGTGGAGTGCAAATATTCCAAGTGAAGTAGTGATTAGCCGGAGATGAATGCGGGAAGGGATTTCCCCTCGAGTGGAGGGAATGTCAGGAAGGCCCTCCCTCTCTAAATGTTCAAATCTTTCAGGTTTCAGTTGTACCGTCTGATGTATTCAGAGCATCAACTTTGCTGCATTTTGGAGGCTCAGTGTTTGCTGATATTTAAAAAAATTAAACGATGAACAATCCATACGTGAGTTTGGTTGTTTGTGACTTATTTGTTTCCAACTCCCCAACGGCAATTTCACCAAAAATGCTCCACCACATTCTTTTCACACTCTGAAGGTAAACATCACAATAAAAACTTTTAATTGACACTCAAATTGATGTAAAAACAAGAAACAATGACGCATTGAGCGAACGGGAATCGTCTGTTGGGCACACTCCTCGGCAGGGAGAGCAGTAGGGCTTTGACTGCGCCTCTGCACGTTCGAAGGTCAAATATTTGTTTTCCGTGTGCAGAATAGAAATTAAAACACAAAGGGTCCCCGGTGTCCTTGGGACTACAGAGAGTGTCAACAAGTGGTCACATGCTCCTGCACGACCTCAAAAAAGGAAATGATGCCATTTGGCTCATCCTTGCCATGATGCACTCCCAATT
>NC_140974.1:65705679-65753179 GCF_056783735.1 Eptatretus burgeri
GACCTGCGGCGAGGTGCGATCGCCCGGTCTACCCTCCGCGTGGGTACTTAGGTAGGTCGAATTTGGCGAGCAACCCTATCCCACGCGGGGGCTGATTGGCTCGATCGCGGTGAGACCGAAAGGTCCACCCGTGACTGGTTCCCGGCGTTAGTCCGAGAGGGTCACGACTGGATTGTCCGTCCGGTGGGCGACGTGCCGCGATTCGAGTTACGTGGCCGTCGCACGCCGGCGGGCGCGAATACCGCAACACTGGTGTCAGGTCGTGCGATACAAATTCATCGCCCTCCTCGCGGCACTGGTATCGGAGAACAGGAAAACGGGCTCTCCTGTCTCCGGCTAAATTCACGGGAATCGGTCCAGGGGTGAGAGAAGCGACCCCCGATTCCCTCCAAATTACGAGCGATTCAAATTAACCCTTTAAGAGAAGCAAGATGGCGTCTCAAGGCGAGCGGGAGCCGGGGGTATTAGAAATGGATGTAGAATGTGTAGAATCCATGGTCCAGGATGGAATCCCCGAGCAGGAAATGTTGATTGTGCAGGAACACGGACTCGCCCAACTGAACCCAGAGCCCGAAATGGGTGCGGCAGCGGCCGCGGTGTATGACACCCCCCCCTCTCCACCAAAACCCTTCCCCAACCCTTGCCGAAACGGCTCAGCTGAGTGCATCCGACATGGCCCAGCTATGCGCCATGCTGGCGGCAATGAACGAAAAGATGAATGCGAAAATGATCGAAAAAATGGATGCGAATATGAAAAACGAAATGAAAGGCATGAACGAAAAGATGGATACAAACACAAATGAAATGAAAAACGAAATGAAAGGCATGAACGAAAAGATGGATACAAACACAAATGAAATGAAAAACGAAATGAAAGGCATGAACGAAAAGATGGATACAAACACAAATGAAGTGAAAACGACGATGGATGCGAATACACAGCAAATGAGGGAAGAAATGAAAGAGCTGCGGGGTGAGACGCAGAACATGGGAATGAGCCTAAAAGGAAGCTTGGAAGAACTAAAAAACGAAATGAAAAAGGAAGTCGACACGATACGAGCGGAGGTGACCGGGTTAAAAGAGAAAGTAAAAGGAGTGGGAGTCGCAATGGAAGAAAGTAAACAAGAGAGGGTAAACGAAATAAAGACGGTGGTGGGGAAAATAGACAAAGTAGGAAAAGGATTGGGAGAAGTAAAACAGGGCCATACCAAATAAAGGAGGAAATAGGGAGGAACACGACGGCGATAGAGGAATTAAAAAGAGAACAAGGGAAAATAAAGGAGGGATTGGGAGCCGTGAAGGAGGACTGTGAGAAAAGACATCGGGAAATGACAGACAAAGTTGAAAACCTGCGAAAGGAGGTAAAAGCGGAGACACAGAAAGGATTAAAAAAGGTGACGGAGGAATGTAGAAAGAGACATGAGGAGGTAATTAATGAAATGGAGCGGAAAGCCGGAGAAAAGACAGAGGAACTGGGGGAACAGATAGGAAAAAACCGGGGCGAGACAGAAGAGCAGTTTAGGACAACGAGGGAGGAAATATCCAAGACAAATAAGATGGTGACACAGGTACAAGGGGAGGTGGAGCAAATAAGAGAAAAAGTCGGGGAACTGTCGTTAGGAACGATAGGGGAGGAAATAAATGGGGTAATAAAGGGGAAAATGGAGGAAATGGAGAAGAGACTGACGGATAGGGTGGAGGCCCGGTGTGAGAAGCAGGGTGGCCTCCTTCGGGAACAGGGGGAGAGGATATACTCCCTCGAGGCGGATCGTGCCCAGGTGGGGCCGGTGTCACAAGGCGGAGCAGGAGGCTTGCCCGATGTGGGGGTGAGCATGCCAAGCTTGGGGAGGGTAGAGACCGCGGGGTCTTTTGGCCTAATGGGGGTACCCAGAATGACTGTTCCAGGGGGTGTGCGGAGTGTGAGTCCAATGGCTTGGGAGAGTAAGCGGGACGACGCGGGGCACGGACAGACGCAGACAAGGGTGGTGGAGCCCCCGGGCAAATGGCTCGGACCCTGCGGGAGTGAGGCACCGTTGGGACTGGGGAGGTACACTCCTCCCGGAGTCCCTAGGGAACGGGAGGAGACCTCGAAAGAACCGAGGGTGCCGCTACCCCCGTACGATGGCAAGACGGACTTGAGGGCATATATGGCCCAGTTCCAGTGTGTTGCCAGAGGCAATGGCTGGAACGAGGTGCAGGGTGTGGCACAACTCACAGCGGCCCTGCGTGGCGTGGCTTTGGAAGTCCTGACCACGGTACCCAGTGAGGGGGCGACCCTGGAGGATCTCCATTCGGCCCTAAAAAACCGATTTGGCATGGACCAGCAGAGCGAGCTTGTTAAAGCTCAGCTCAACGGGCGCAAACGACGTCCCCAGGAATCGCTGGGAGAATTGGCACACGACATTCGCCACTTGGTGGGGATCGCGCACACCAACATGCCACCGGAGTACCGGGAGGAGATTGCCCTGGACCATTTCCTTCGAGCAATAGGGGGCACCGATGTCGGAGCATTGCTCACCGTATGGCGCCCGGACAACCTCCAGAAGGCGGCTGATACTGCTGCCTGCTGGGAGGCAGCCAGAACGCCATTGGGAGGGGCTGGGCGCCACGCGGTGGCAGTCCGACAGGTGGACCCCGTGCACGACAGTGCGCTGGGAGCCGGGGCAACCCTGGGCGACCAAGCGCGAATGGAAAGGATGGTGCAGGGCATGTTCGACCGCCGGTTCGGGAGACCTGTGGAGAGGCGGTCGGGCCCGGGAAGGGCGGGAGATGGGCCATCGGGGGCTACCCCAATTCGGAATGGAGGGGGGTATAATTCGGCGTACTGGAGGCAAACACCTTACCAGAAGAGGTGTTATAATTGTGGCGCAGGGGACCACCTGCGGAGGAGGTGCAACGCCCGCGCAGGGAAAGGCCCCCGCGAAGAGAAGAGCCACGGCCCCCTAGACCACCAACTCCGCCCCGGGTCAATAGGGATAGCCAGGCCCAACCATCACCCCCCACCAGTCCCCGGGAAACTAAGAAGTGCCGAACATGTAGGGCCGTGTTCGGCAGACTCAGACGGAGAAGAGCCCTCAGAACTGCGACAGGTCATCAGTTGTGGCCAAATTGGCAAAGGTAGCTTAACAATTCGGTGCAAGATTGCCGGCGTAGGGGTAGACGCCGTGGTGGACACAGGAGCAAGCGCCACGATCATCAGCCCTGTGGTCCTTGATTCGAGTGTAGACGGTTGGGATGAGATCCACCGTCTGCAAAACCATAGTTTGCAGCTAGCTACCGGGGCAACGGCCCCTATCATAGGACGTGGTTTCGTGTCGTTTAAATTGGGCACTGTGAAAACCAAGATAGAGGTTTGGGTGGCAGAGGTGTACGACCCATGTCTAATAGGGTTGGATGTGCTGACAGCCGGTGGTTGTAAGATCGACTTGGGCCGGGGGGTCATGCAGTTGGGTGGTGAGGAGTTGCCGTTAGGAGGCGTGAGCACGGATGAGAGGGTGGAGCTGGAGGCTCCTGACTCCGTGGTCATTCCCCCGGGTGCCGAGGCGGTGGTCCCGGCCCGGTGGCGAGCACCCCCAACGTGGCAGGGCCCCTGCGGCCTAGCGGAACTACCGGCAGGGCCGTCAACCCCGGGCTTAGTCGTGGGCCGCACCCTGGTAAGTACCGACGGGCCAGTAGTGCCCGTACGGGTGATAAATGTTCGCACGGAACCACGCACTATCAGGAAGGGCACGAAGGTGGCAGATTGCATCCCAGTAAAAGAGGTCGCAGAGCTGAGGGACGATAACGTCGAGCCGGACCGGCCCCAGAAGGAGTCTCCAGACTTGATTAGGAATTGGCCCGGTCACATTTGTGAGATGGTAAATCGGAGTAGTGTAGATTTGGAGGAGGCCCAGCGGGAGGCCTTATACAAGCTGGTTGACCGACACATCGGGATCTTCTCCTTGTCACCCGAGGATATTGGACGTACGGGCCTGGTGCAACATCAGATCCACACCAATGGGGCCCGGCCTGTCCGTCAGCCTGCTCGAAGGCTCCCATGGAGCAAAAGAGAGGAGGCTGATGAACATGTTGAGAAGATGCTCAATGCAGGTGTCATCGAGCCCTCGGGAAGTCCTTGGATGTCACCAGTTGTGCTGGTTAAAAAGAAGGATGGGACCACGCGTTTCTGTGTGGACTATCGCCAGCTGAACAACGTGACACTCAAAGACTCCTATCCCCTGCCTAGAATTGACGATACCCTCGACGCCGTTGCAGGCTCTAAATGGTTCTCAACTCTGGACCTCAAGAGTGGGTATTGGCAGGTGGAAATGGATAAGACGGGGAAGGAGAAAACGGCATTTTCCACAGGGAAGGGACTGTATCAGTTCACTGTGATGCCGTTCGGCTTGTGTAACGCCCCCGCCACCTTTGAGAGACTGATGGAGCGTGTACTCGGCGGCATGCCGTGGCAGTCATGCCTGGTGTATCTGGATGACGTCCTGGTACACGCTAAAACATTCACCCAGGAGATAGCCAATTTGGACCAGGTGTTTGGGCACCTCAGGCAGGCAGGGCTGAAATTGAGCCCAGAGAAATGCACTTTGTTCGCGACAGAGGTGGCCTATCTCGGACACGTGATAGGCCGCGAGGGGGTGAAGACCGACCCCGGAAAAATTACAGCGGTAGAGGAGTGGCCCGTACCTACAACTGTCAAACAGGTGCGGGGCTTTTTGGGACTTTGCTCCTACTACCGGCGTTTCGTGGCAAACTTTGCGGAGATAGCCAGGCCCCTTCACCGGTTGACGGAGAAGGGGTTGAGATTTAATTGGACGGAGGAGTGCCAGGAGGCCTTCCTCAAATTAAAGGGGTGTTTGACATCCGCACCTGTTTTAGCGTACCCCACCGATGACGGGATGTATACCCTGGACACGGATGCAAGCCAGGAAGGATTGGGAGCAGTCTTGTCCCAGACACAGGGGGGCGTGGAAAGAGTGATCGCGTATTACAGTCGGGCCATGAGTAGACCCGAACGAAATTATTGCGTAACTCGCAAGGAACTATTGGCTATGCTGTCTGCCGTGGGCCATTTCCACCCGTACTTGTACGGGAGGAAATTTTTGGTTCGAACTGACCATTCCTCCTTGCAATGGCTCTTACGGTTCAAGGAACCGGAAGGCCAAATTGCAAGGTGGTTGGAAAAATTGCAGCAGTACGATTTCAGTGTGGTCCATAGAGCCGGTAAGGCTCATGGGAATGCCGATGCGCTCTCTCGACGCCCCTGTCTGAGGGAAAACTGCAAATATTGTACGAGACATGAGGAGAGGGACCAATTGGCAGACGCCTCCCGAAACTCCCAGTCCGTGCGGCCCGGGTGGTAGGCCCAACTTTGCCACTAACCGCGGGAGAGGAATTTGGTGGATTGGCATGGAGCACGGCCCAGCGGGAAGACCCCGTGCTAGGGCCAGTGTACAAATGGGTCCAGGAAAACAGGAGGCCCAGTGGGGAGGAAATCGCCCCATTCGGGGCGCGAACAAAGGCATACTGGGCTCAGTGGAGGACCCTAGAAATGAGGGACAACATCTTGTATCGCAAGTGGGTGGAGATTCCTTCTGAACAAACTTCTTGGCTGGTGATAGTCCCTGATGGGTTTAAGACCCAAATTTTGAAACAGGTGCACAGTACCCGCGCCGGCGGCCATTTGGGCAGGACCAAAACAAAATCTCGGGCCCGCCGGCGGTTCTATTGGGTTAACATGGGGCGCGATGTACAGGACTGGTGTCGAGCATGCGACGCCTGTACTGCAAAAAAGGGACCGCCACAGAGGATGAGGGCCCCACTCCAACTACATCAGGTTGGGGCTCCCCTGGAGCGAGTGGCCATGGACATTTTGGGACCACTTCCCACCACTCGCCAGGGTAATAAGTACGTCCTCGTAATTATGGACTATTTCACCAAATGGCCAGAAGCCTTTGCCCTTCCCAGCCAGGAAGCAGGGGTTGTGGCCAAGGCCTTCGTAGAAGGATTTACATGCCGGTATGGGATTCCGCAGGAGCTGCACACGGACCAGGGACGAAATTTTGAGAGTGAATTACTAAAAGAGGTGTGCAGGCTCCTGGAAATTCGAAAAACATGGACAACGCCCCTGAGACCACAGTCTGATGGCATGGTGGAGAGGTTCAACAGGACCCTGGTCCAACAGTTGGCCCTCTTCACCGCCACTAACCAGGAGGACTGGGACGAACACCTTCCGTACCTCCTGATGGCCTATCGCGCGTCCCAGCACGGGTCTACCGCATGTAGTCCGGCGCTGTTGATGAATGGACGGGAGCTGAGAAGCCCCGTCGATTTATTGTGCGGTCCGACGCCTGAGCGGCTTGATAGGCCCCCGGGGGAGGGCTATGCCCGTCGGTTGGAGGAGGGCTTGGAGAAGGTCCACGCCTTCGCACGACACCAGCTCCAACAGGCGGGCATAAAAATGAAGCGCAGGTACGACCACCGGAGCCAGGTGAGCAAATACCCACCGGGGGCAAAGATTTGGTTCTTTAACCCCCGGCGAAGGAAGGGCAGATGCCCGAAGCTCACCTCACCTTGGCAGGGCCCGGGGGTCGTCCTGGCGCAAGTCAGTGACGTGGTCCTAAAAATTAAAATGGGACCACGAGCCCTCCCTCGGATCGTCCACGCGGACCGCCTGAGGCCTCACAAGGGCGACCTTATGCCCTCATGGATATGTCTTGCCGGAGGAGTCGGTGCTGGAACAGCCGCTCCCGCAGAGGCGCAGGGCTCTCAGAGTCTTGCAACGAGTTCACGAGCCCAGTAGGAAGGGAGGAAATTCCCCCCCTGGGAAATTGATTAATGGGATTATTTGGAGACAGTGACTGACAGTGAGTGTGTAGAGGGGACGTAGTTTAGCTACGTAGTGTTAAAAGGAACGTGCTGTAGTATAAGGGACGACGAGGGAGCACGAGTTAGTTAGGGGAAGTAGTCAGGAGGATGGCAGAGTTCAGTGGTGTGTGTGTTGAAGAGTAGTTGGTGAGTTGTGAGGTGAGTACTTGGCGAGTGAGTGAGGCCAGCGGGTCTGTGTGTATGGAGCGAATGGGGAATGCATGGTGCGATGAGTGATTGGGGGGAGGAGTGACTCCCGCCCAAGGGACCCCGGGGTCAGTATAAAGTGAGTTAGCTGGGTTAGTCAAATTAACAAAAATGGAGGTCGTTTTGTTGTTGGTGGGAGTGTAGGCTCGAAACCCATTTGGAGGGGTGCAGGAGCCCTGTTGACGGGCTTGGGAGCGTGGCTGCGAAAGGTGAGTATCGCTGAGTGGGTACCCCGGGCACCAGGCTAGTCGGCCGCGGTAGGCCATGGGCCCATGGGGGGCCGGGATAGAGTAGTGGGCACGGGTGCGCCTGCTTGGTGCGGGGGCCCGGAGCGCCATTGGCCGCGTGGGCAGTGTTGTGGGCACGGGTGACCCGCGGAAAGGGGCCCGGGAGGCCAGCCTGCCACGTGTGCGTTTCAGGGGAGGTGCCATGGGGGGCACTCCCCGGTGTTAGGGAGCTGGTAGGCTCGGAGGCAGTGTGGTGCCCGGGGGTGCCATAGCGGGAGATTCGGCAGAGGGTCGTGCCTGCCAAAGGGAGCCACGTGTCCTAGCCAGGAGACCGTGTGAGGGCACGGAGAGAAAATTGGGGGGGGGCGAGGCCCGAAATTGTGAGGACACCAACACAGGCGACGGGAATCTGGGTTGTTAGAACCAATAGTTTAAGCGAGAGGCGCTTGTTGAAAGCCCCGGGGTAGTTTAACAGTTAAATGGTTAGGGTAGATTAGGAAGTGTACCCCTCCGCACCATCCATCCCCTCGCTGTCGTTGTGGGCCGCTGGACCCACTTGGTGTTAAGATCGCCGAACTCTGGGGAGGCCATTCTGAGGCTTCGTTGGGCCTCGGCACAGGACGTTAGCTCTCCCTTATTCCCCTCCGGGAAGGGAACGTAGGGGTTGGGAGTAGGCTAGGTGACAGGATAGGTTAGCCGAACAAGGACGATACAGGGGGTTAGGGGACGATTTATAGTGGGGAAGTAAAAATAAAAACAACAAAAAAAATAAGTTGGGGCTAAATTGGGGTTTGACAAATTAAGGGAGTGGGTATGTACAGTGACAGGCAAAGGCGATAGGTGGGAGGGAGACAGGTAGGTAGGTCCGAGCCCGCCTTCCAAGTGGCCAGCACCACCGCACTCCCTCCACCAACCTCCACTGAACGGCAAGAGCTGGCCAACTTCATCGGCTGGCCGTGTTTTGCTTCAAGGCGGAGGCCGGCCAACTTCATCGGCAGCTGTTGTTTTGCTGCAAGGCCTGTGCCATCGGCTGGCCGTGTTTGCTTCAAGGCCTGTGCCTGCCAGTTCATCTGCTGGCTGTTTTTCTTCAAGGCCTGTGCCGGCCAGTTCATCTGCCCGCTATGTTTGCCTGCAGCGGCCTTCTTCTGCGGGCTGTGTTTGCCTGCTCACCTTTGCCATGCCATGCCCACTGCCCATGTTCACCAGCCCCGTTCAATTTTGCTTTCCCCCCCCCCCCTGTTCATTGCCATGTGCGCCAGGATCGTAAAAGCAACAGTTTGCAAGCTGCGAGAACTGCCCCGTTGGCAGCTACAACACGGGCCTGCAGTGGCGGCCCGTGCACCGTGTTTGTGTTCATGCATCCATTCGTTGTGCTCATTGCGTGTGCCACTTGAGCTGGCACGGAGACTGCGTTTGTGCAGCCCATGCACCGTTGTGGTTCACTGCGTTCAGTTCAAAAGGGAAGGCCTTGGACTGCGTGTGAGCAGCCAGCCACGTTCCCTGTCACCTGCATCGTTTGAGCCAGAGACTGCATGCGGGCAGCCTGGCTCCCTGCTAACTGCTTTCTTTTTGCAGAGTTCAATGATCCTGGGCCATGGTTTAGTGTAAAATTTGTAAGTTAAGGTTAAGATGTACTGTAAATATGAGTGCGCCCCCCGGCATGTCTGTCTAGCGCCGGCAATTTTATTTAAGTCATCCGTGTGAGTGAGTTTGTTTAGATAGTTACGCAGCCCTCAGGTTATTTATTTTGGGGACACGAATACCATGAATGTCGCACTCAGGGATCCGTAGGTAAAATGTACTAGGGGAAAACTACACATGATGGCACACGAAAATTTGACGACTCGGGACGAGTCTGTAAAAAGGGGAGGGGGTAGTGTTGTGGTTACCAAATTCGCAAACCACCATTCAGGTCCCTTAGGTGAGGTATCTCGGTAAGTACATGTGTAGTTAGGCCCAAACCCGTTGTCTAGTGGGAATACATGTCATTTATGCGTGCTGCGACTCTTCAGGATAGCAGTTTTTCTTTTACTATCTTTAATTTGGACCAACCGCCATTGTTACCACCACCAACCACCGCTTCACCACAACCGCCACGACCTTCACGTCACACCTCGGAACCGTCGCATCGCCACCGTTCTTGCGCCGCCTGTGGGTACCGGTGTTGGACTCGTGCAGGGCGCGCGCCGAACAGCGTGTACAAAATCACGGATTTTGTGCTTCAAAAACGGATCAAAAACGACACACGCCCACTTTTTGCCGTCCAATCGGTGAGCGAGGGGCGATCTGGCCCCGCGCCCAGGGCGTTGGAGGGCGATCGATATATGCAAATTTATGGATCAAAAAGCATTCACGCCCACTTTTTCTCGGGCCAATGGGGAGCGAGGTGAAAGGTCGAAGGGAGGGGGTCAAAGATGAGAGGGCGAAGCTACGGGGCTGATAAAAAGCGACCGTGTTCGTCAGTCCAGAGAGTAGGAGAGTCGAGAGGGAACAGAGAGTCAAGACTTCGCGGGCGGTGGAGTTGGCAAGAAGGAGCTGGTCGTCGTGTGCGTTGGAGTCGGAACGGAGGGGACGGAGCTGTGGAGAGGCGGCGAGGGCAGACGAGGGGGTGCTCGCGTCGTGCAGGGAGCTGCACCCCAGGGAGGCCGACAGCGTGACCTGGCCGAGGTGGAGACGCTCGTCGCGGGGCAATAAAAATCCTCTATACCCCGAGCATCAGCAACCCCCTCCTGTTTCCCCCCGCGCTGAGATAGTGCGACCAAGGGGGCCCCTTTCCCACCCCCTACCAGACATTGCCCGCGAGGCCCGCGGAGTTGAGGCACCATCGCTGCTCCGCGTCTCATCACCAGACGGGTAGGCCCGACCCGGTCTCGGCCTCAGGCCCGCCTCATCCTTGAGGGTATCCTTTTCTTTGGTTTTGGGTATGTGTTGTCGGCGCCGTCTGTGAAGTAAAATTGTATAAGTGTTGCCGTGTGCTCGTGTAATCGGTATTAGATCTGCATTGTCGCATTTGCTTTTTGTGTAAATTGAATTGTGTTTTTCTTTTCTGTGTGCTTTTGGTGGAATTGAATATGTGTGCTTTCCGTTCATCGCGAATAAATGTGCTTTGTGTTGAACTGTTTCCCGCTTCGCTTCGTCATTTCCTTCATTGAATCCTCATCTTGCTTCACGTAAAGGGTTGGTAGTGGGCTGAATACGCCCGATAATTAATCGAACCGTCGAGGTCGACGATAACACCGCTCGGTTATCCCGATAGTACGGAACGGGTCGCTTAAGTGGCCTGTGTCCGAAGTCGACCTGCGGCGAGGTGCGATCGCCCGGTCTACCCTCCGCGTGGGTACTTAGGTCGGTCGAATTTGGCGAGCAACCCTATCCCACGCGGGGGCTGATTGGCTCGATCGCGGTGAGACCGAAAGGTCCACCCGTGACTGGTTCCCGGCGTTAGTCCGAGAGGGTCACGACTGGATTGTCCGTCCGGTGGGCGACGTGCCGCGATTCGAGTTACGTGGCCGTCGCACGCCGGCGGGCGCGAATACCGCAACAATATATATGTATATATATATATATGTATATATATATATATATATGTAGATATATATATGTATATGTATATATATATATATGTATATATATATATATATATATATATATATATGTATATATATGTATATATATATATATATGTATATATATATATATATATATATATATATATATATATATATATATATATATATATATATATATATATATATATATATATATATATATATATATATATATATATATATATATATATATATATATATATATATATATATATATATATATATATATATATATATATATATGTATATATCTTCTTCTTTCGGCTGCTCCCGTTAGGGGTCGCCACAGTGGATCATCCGTATGATCCGCATAGTGATTTGGCACATGTTTTACGCCGGATGCCCTTCCTGACGCAACCCTGGTCGCCTCTTACGACACAGGGATATGGTACACCTATTTTAACCGGGGTATACGCCAGCCCAGTATACTGGTACTCATTTCACCGACGTCAGAAGGATGCCAGGCTGAGTCAACCCCCTGGTGTATTAATTCAGTGGCCCAACGGGGCTTGAACTCAGGACCTTTTGGATCCCAAGCCGCTGCCCTAACCACTGCGCCAACACCAGGCTATATATATATATATAGCTCTGGAAACTCAAGTAAATCACCACTCCTAACTCGTCACACGGAACTGCTGCCTCGTGAGAAGCCCGATTTCATGGAATCGTGATGCTCGCTCATTGATTTACACCGCCAGTGATAGGCTATTTATAACTGCGTACACACATTGATCGCACTGCAGGCAGGACGATGGTGACGAATATATATATATATATATATATATATATATATATATATATATATATATATATATATATATATATATATATATATATATATATATATATATATATATATTTAGCCTGGTGTGTTGGCGCAGTGGTTTATTTTGCTTTGTAGTCCTTTTGTTTTCACATGTTTGTAAACACATGTTTGTAAACCAAACACATGTTTGTAAAACATGTGCCAAATCCACGACAGGGCAGCGGCTTGGGATCCAAAAGGTCATGAGTTCAAACCCCGTTGGGCCACTGAATTAATACACCAGGGGGTTGACTCAGCCTGTCATCCTTCCGAGGTCGGCGAAATGAGTACCAGTGTACTGGGCCGGTGTATACCCCGGTTAAAATAGGTGTACCATATCCCTGTGTTGTAAGAGGCGACCAGGGTTGCGTCAGGAAGGGCATCCGGCGTAAAACATGTGCCAAATCACTATGCGGATCATACGGATGATCCGCTGTGGCAACCCCTAACGGGAGCAGCCGAAAGAAGAAGAAGATATATATACATATATACATACATACATACATACATACATACATACATACATACATACATACATACAGTAGACTAGGCGCAAGTCGGCAGCGTGTAACTCGTCACTTCCCCTAAGTCGGCAGCGTCAAAAAGTCCCGAATTTATCTCATGTTAAATCCCTTTGAATAAAGGGTCATCCCTCTGGAAGTCGTCATCTCTAAGTCGTCACTTTGTCTAAGTCGTCAGATGTTGTCCGTTCCCGCGTAATGGAAACTCAAGTAAATCACCACTCCTAACTCGTCACACGGAACTGCTGCCTCGTGAGAAGCCCGATTTCATGGAATCGTGATGCTCGCTCATCGATTTACACCGCCAGTGAAAGGCTATTTATAACTGCGTACACACATTGATCGCACTGCAGGCAGGACGATGGTGACGAAGCGTAAGCTTACAACTAAAACCAACCAAGAAAAATACGACATTATCCAATTTTGCGAGGCAAACCCACTGATGAAGAAAACAGCCATAGCCGAGAAGTTGGACATCAAACGGCAGACATTGAACGATATTGTTACGAATTCTGGCCCGCCAGGCGTGCGAGCGATTGCGTAACTCCAATCGCAACGCCCACCGGACAGACAATTCAGTCGTGACCCTCCTGGAACTACCGCCAGGAGACAGTCACGAGTGGGGGTTTAACCTCACCACGATCGTGCCAATTGCCCACCCGTGCAGGATAGGGTTGCTCGCCAAATTCGACCTACCCAAGTACCTGCGCGAGTAGTCGACCGGGCGATCGTACCTCGCCACAGGTCGGCCTAGGACACGAACCGCTTAAGCGGTCCGTTCCGTGCTGCAGTGATAACCGAGCGGTGTTATCACTGACCTCGACCGATCAGATTCTCTTCTTTACCCTGGGTGTTCAAAACCCACTACTAATTTATTCCACGATTCAAGATGGCACTTTCAATGGGGAAAGAGATGACGAATGGGATACATTTCACACAAGGACATTTATTATAGCAGGCACATATTACACACACAACACAAGCAAGGAATCATGCAATATACAAGCGACAAAGAAAGTACTACTACCGACTACGATGATGTACAGTCATCATCAGGTTTACAGGTTTTCTGTAAACTTACACAGGTTTACTTAACAGACGGCACCACCAGTTGCACACAAAAAAACCAAAGGAAAAACCCTCCTCACAGGCAAGAGGAGTAGACGGGGTCCGTAGACCTTTATTGCCATGGGCCGTGGATGACCGAATAGGCCCGCGAGACCGTGCTGGTTACCTGCCCCCTCGAGGGGCGACGGTCAGAGAGCCCTCTCTGGCACTCTCCTCTCATGCGCGCCTCAACCCGGGACCACTGCTCGCAACCCTGACGACTTGGCGCCCAGAGGGAGAGACGAACCTTCGCCGATCCAGAGCCCACTTCGATGATCCAGAGCCCGACGAATCCAAACACGACAATGCAGAGCCCGAAGAGTCCAAACACGACGATCCAGAGCCCGAAGAGTCCAAACACGACGATCCAGAGCCCGAAGAGTCCAAACACGACGATCCAGAGCCCGAAGAGTCCAAACACGACGATCCAGAGCCCGAAGAATCCAAACACGACGATCCAGGGCCCGAAGAATCCAAACACGACGATCCAGAACCCGAAGAGTCCAAATACGACGATCCAGAACCCGAAGAGTCCAAACACGATGATCCAGGGCAAAGAAGAGGACAGCTCAAACACGACGTTCACCAAGAGAGAGAAGCACTCGACCCCAACAGAGAGAGAGAGGAAGAATCCAACACGATGATCCAGGCAGGAGAGAGAGAGGCCGAGCCCGCGTGTGGTCCGCCCCTTCGCTCCACCCCCTTTTTGGCTCCGCCTCTCCTCTAGCCCTTTCGAGAAGCTCCTCCTCACAGCCGACTCACACCCCGTATCCACCAATAGCCAGCGAGCTCTCGCAGCCTCTCCCGTCAGCCCCGGCGCCGCAAAAAAGAGGTGGGAAAACTCGCGCGCCGTTGTAGGCCTTTCACTGGGCCTTCGTTTGAAGTCTTCGGACGGTCCAAAATAACGAGAGAACAGAAAAACGGCTATCTCAAAGAGTCGCAGCCCGATGAATCACACAAATTCCCTTTAAACAACGGTGGGGAACTATATGCACATAAACTTCGCGTCATTACTGATCGAAGGACCCTTTATGGTGTATTGCGAATTTCCACAGCCGTAACAATATCTTGAAGATATAATATCTTGGAGAAGATCGCAAGGCCGGTGGTAAGTGTGAAACGCGTGAAATGTGTGTCCTTTGAAGATGTCGATGTCGTGCTCATCATCTGGTTTCGGCAAATGTCGGCTCAGCCAAATATTCGGTTGGACGGTCAAATGTTGCTGCTGAAGGCACGTAAATTTGCTGCGGACTATGGGCATGATGATGCTGAGACCTTGCCAATGCACTGGATAGACAGATTCAAAGGGAGATGGGGAATCGGCAAGGTCAAGAAGTGCGGCGAATCAGGCAGCGTGGATTCAGGCAGCGCCCTGGAAGTGATGCGCCGATACTGTCTTTCGGTGGAGGATTGCCCAGACAACATCATGGAATACAATGACCAGTTTGAGTCCTTTCTCATGCACCAGATGCCCAAGAGTTTGAGGCAGTCAAACATAACGGATTACTTCGCGAAGGAGTAAAGGATCGATCGAGCTTCGTGTTGAAGTCCGATCATGGTTTTATTTTGTACATTACCACACTCACTTACACATAGGCATTGAGTGGTAATAATCACCACGATGACTGTGTGTCATGTAATTTGTCACCATACCATCACCAATGGTATATAAGTTGTCTTACAGTTGTTCATTATCTTTACTTTTGATAAACTCATTCATGAATTCCATCTTTGCTTGATCACTTTCCAACTCACCAATGAACCCCCACCTATGCCCCGAGGATTGTGTTTTCCTTTTGGTACAATAGCCGGCTCTCACACATTCGTGTCCAGGCCACGCGCGACTTCATCCTTCACCCCACAGTCAAGGCCCAGTCACACCTTGACGTTTTAGCCAGCAATGGCAACGTATAATAATGTATGTAAAATGCTGGCTTACGTTGAACTTTTGATGTTTTTATTAAGATTCTGACGTATTCATAACGAGTTGGTCGTATGCATAACATATTAGTAACGGACACAGTTCGTTTCGTTGTCTTATATATAACTTATACCAACGAATGCTTAGCCTGTTGTCGGCGTTCACAACCTATGCCCAATGATAGTCTAACTTATGCATAGCGTGCTGCACATATTGCCGACGATGACGTGACGTAGCCTATTAAAAGGCTAACGCACAACGATTTAAATCATAACCGGAGAAATGGAAGTGTCAACATCACAGTCACACCTTGGCGATCTTGCCAGCGTATGCCGACCTCTGAAAAATGCGTCTAAAACGCTGGCGCACGTCGAATACGGTATGGGTAAGTTTGGTATACATGAATAGAACGCAAAAGTACGCTATCATACGTCATATTAAGTGGAGTACGTCTTGTAATTATAAATGTGTTAAACATTTTATGACGTACTTGCCGTATGACACATGTTCCGCATGGGATGGGAATAAGTTGTACGCACGATATGCAAACGTTGGCACACGTCGACAAAAGTTACTTGTAAGGTACTCATAAGTCGAAACACGTCAAGGTAATGGTTAGTGTCAGTGTTCCAGACTCCCTGTTTTTTTTTTTTTTTTTTTCTTCAAAATGACGGTGAAGTTGACACTTCGATTTCTAGTGCGGTTATGTTTAAAATTGTTGAGCGGCAGCCTTTTAATTATATTATATTATAACCGCACTAGAAATCGAAGTGTCAACATCACCATCATACCGAAAAGAAAAAAAAACAGGGAGTCTGGAACACTGACGCTAACCATTACCTTGACGTGTTTCGACTTACGAGTACCTTTCAAGTAACGTGTGTCGACGTGTGTCAATGATCGCGTAACGTGCCTACATCACGTTACTCATTGGTTAGAAATAAGTTTCGGGTACGCTAAACATTACCTCGACGCGTTTCGACTTATGAGTAACTTACAAGTAACGTGTGTCGACGTGTGTCAACGATCGCGTAACGTGCCTACAACTTATGGCCAGCGTTATGCGGAACGTGTGAGTCATACGCTGGCATAAGTCTTAAAATTTCAAGCATGGAAAATTTGAGGACAACCGAAAAGTACAACGTTTAAAGCCAGCGTACGACGACGTATGGCAGTGTTTTTCAGCGTGCTCTCAATGTTATCAAAACTTACCCATAACGTATTCGACGTGTACCAGCGTTTTACACAAATTTTCCAAAAATCGGCATAAGCTGGCTAAAACGTCAAGGTGTGACTGGGCCTTTATCATGAATGTTCGCATACGCGCAAGTCGTCACATTTCTAAGTCGTCACTTTTTTCTCGGTCCCGATGGTGACGACTTACGCCTAGTCTACTGTATATATACAGTCATGCGCCGCTTAACGACGTTCCGGGCAACGACGGATCGCATATATGATGGATCTGCCAGCTCTGAAAAAAAAAATGTGGCTGAAAAATTCCTATCGCCGAGTGATGTAGCCGACGTAGCGCTGCCAGTCGTATAAAAATAGCGCGTACAATTATGTACACTGTACAGTACATAATACCTCATAATGATAATAAACGACAGTGTGGCCCTGTTATAATGCGATCGTTGAGATCCATAAAATGTCATCGCGAAAAAAGCAGGATCGTGCTAAATCGGGATTCAAGGAAATCGGCTTTCAAACTGAACCAATGTTTCCACGTTTACCTTCGAGCAAGTAAGTTACCTTTGAATTGAAGAATTCCACGAATAAATCGTTGTTGTTACAGTCGAAATTAAAACACAAATTTATGTTTGGTGAAGCTTTTTATGTTGTTAAAACATTCGCACTTCCGAAAATATATATCACAATTGACAGGTGCTCGTTTCTTCATTTGTAAATTATAACATCGATGCAATGATTACGTATTTATAAAATCCAAACGCTATTTATTCACCTTTCTATAATCGATGCGAGAGGAGATTGTAAGCTGCTGCTAACAACACCGATGGCCATCATGAACTGCACAAAGGTAAAACTAACGTGTCTTCCGTCTCTCTTGGATGTGTGTTACAATTGCCGACAGTATTCAGCACGGTAACATGCTGTACAGGTTTGTATCCGAGGAGCAATAGGCTACACCATATAGCCTAGGTGTCTAGGTTTGTGCAAGTACGATGTTCGAAAACGAAAACCAAAAAAAACCGAAAATGTTCGCACAACGACGACGTCGCTTAATGATGCGTTTCTCAGAACGCAACCCCGTCGTTAAGTGGCGCATGACTATATATATATGTCCTATAGGAGTTTTTCATCATGATTTCAGATCTGACAATGTTTTTTTCACAATACTCGTTCTGTAAAATGTAAAATTAAAAAAAACAAACCTCTTCGGGAACGCTCCAAAAATTCTGCCGAAATCTACCGAAAGGGGCGTAACCCACATGACGTCATCTCCAGAACGACAAAGGCTGCACGTAAATTACTCGGGTTGGTGGTCTACGTGATTATGTTGGCTTCCTGTGTGTTTCCACATTCGATTGGTCGACTCAATCGCTTCGTTCATTTCTGCTTTAAAAAAAATCAAACATTTGGTTTTGAATAATGGATGACATGGACTTTGATTTGTCTGGTAGCGACAGTGAGTGTGAGAGAAATGAAGGATTTTGGTCTGAATCAGATGGAGAATTGTCGGATAACGTAGTCGTGGGAGGTGAAGTTCAGGCAGCTGGAAATGGAATACGGCCTTACCAGTTCGAGCCTGAAGCAGGACAAGCAGAGGAAACTGGTGATGAAATTCCCGGCGTTCATAATAATCGGGACGACATCGAAGGAAGACTTGGCAATAACAACTGGTTAGACAAAATCCTATTCGTAATTCAATAATGTAAATTCAACTTGCATACTGCTCGATATCAGAAATATTTTAGTGAGGTGACGTGACCAGCGCAGCGGACATGTTGCGCTGCGGCAAATGAACCACAAGCAAGGCCAGCGAATGTCATCGGCCGTATCTCTCCGCGCATAAAACGAAGCAATCTCGCTGTCCGGATACGATGAAAACTTGTGCGCAGAACACATCTTCTGACACAATTGTTGAGAGTAGTCCGATAAATCTGACATTCTGTTGCATTTTTACTTATTTTATTCCTACTGTCGTCATGTAGCGCCAGTCGGAAACAATGAAGAAAAGAGAATAATAAAAGAAAGCTACAGCACGTCAGATTTATCGGCCTAGTCAGACGGACGATGGATTTATCGGACGAGTCTAATTAATTAATAGACTCCAGAGTTGACAAGTACCTTGTATTAGCATGCAGACAATGTACAAGTCAATGCGTAAGAGTCCCGAGGCTATGAGGCCGTGTAATAGGAGTATTGGGGATTTGAGGAAGCGTGAAGTGGGCATTTTTTCAGATATCCAAATGGACATTTATTGTCGTCATTTTTTTATTTTGGGTGGGCATGGGAATTCCTGTATTGTTACTTGTTGTTTGTAAGCTTCATTGCAACGGTATACACAAGTCAACAAGAAGATTTCTTTTCTGTTGCTGTTTTCATTTCTTTGTGCAGGTCTGCTAATTACCTTTGCACGATATGTATATATTTATATTTAATAATTGTACTTTACATTTTTATTGCTGTAATATTTTGGGCAACTTACCATGTGCAGTCAGTATTAATCCCTTTACAGTATTGCAAAAAGTATATTCGTTTATGTGCTGGTGCAAACTGTATTATTCTGACCCACTTGCACAGTAACAAAATATACTCATGTGACTTTACAAACCATGTTGCCGACCCGATACCTTTGTCGATGTGTCAGAGAAGCAGGGACGTTCATTATCCTAAGCGAACCCTACCCCTACCAGGCATGCAGTTGACGTTTGTGAAAACGTTGAGATTTTAAAGAGCATATTGTCCTCTGTGTATAGATTTTTTTTTTTGCTGCCACCAGGAACATGCTGCATCACCAATATTGTGTTAAATTAGAAAATTCTGAAATGACATGCTTGCTCCCTAATTAAAAAGTGATTCACATGCCAACGGCCTTATTATAAGTGCATGTACAACAACAGTGCTGTTAGCTTGCCTCCACTTGCAATTTATTTCTCATAACTTAGACGTAGCAATACCAACTAGACATTCATTCATCAGAAAACGATCAGTGAGATAGCAAACACATGTGCACAATGCATTTGTACGTATTTTATACAGCACGCAACGTCTTATAAATCCACTCTGTGCGAGTTGTGTTCTGGAGATGACGTCAAAGGTCACGTGACGTGTGGTTCGCTGAACTCAACTTTTTTGAGGGGCGGGGCATAGCAAGTTGTGAAAAGCACTAGAAATGTTCGAAATATTGGTCTAATTATCCCATTGTTGATTTAAAAAAAGAAACATGGGTGATTTCTTCATGAGGAAGGTCAAGTTAATATATAAATAACTAGAAAGTTTTGAGTGTCATGGGACCTTTAAATACACACAGGTATGTGGGTGGGATGAGGGAATACCGTATTTTTCTGGCAGACAAGTCAACATTTTTTTCCCAGAATTCCGGGGCTCAACTTGTACTCAGAATTACCTTATCTCTGGTTTAAGCCAGTACTGATATTGTTTATGTAGCTTCTTTCAAATACTGTGCCTCAATAATCTATATGATAACAAACATGTTGGAAAAAAAAACACTATTGTACACCGCCCCTCCCTATTCCATCTCCAGGCGCTGCACGACGTAATTGCTGAGTGCCGAAGGCCTTCGGTGTCCGGTGATGACGATTGCCAAAATGGCGAACTCAGTTTTCACTCTGTTGTTTGTATGTTTGTTCCGGCAATATCTCAGGCACCTTTTGAGCAAGGACGCTGATATTTGGACATGACAGTGACAAAGTGATTTGGCTATAAAGGTTATTTTTGATTAATTAATTAATTATTTAATTTTTCGATTAATTACCTAATTAATTTTCAAAAGCTTTCAGATTCGGGTGAAACAGTGGTTTAAGTATGCCATTAGCCAATTGTTGAAGAAATTATTTATTTTTATTACGCAATCAATCAATCATTGAACACCGCTCCCTCCCAATTCCGTCTTCATGTGCCGCAATGTCGCACACTGGAGGATATGCTATTTATTTATTTATTTGGCACGGGGGCGGTGAACTTTGAATGCATCTCTACTTGTTTACATTCCTAATTTATCTAAAAGGTCATCCCACAAAGTAATTAAAATAATATGCACAAAACAGCCCGCAAGTAACAGAGGCAGAGATGGATGCTGCATTGTGTCAGGGAGGAATTCACACCTCGATTGTTTTGAATGACAATTTTGCTAACTACCGTAATTGATTTTGCTTTGTCTTATATTCCAAATCCACTTATCAATGAATGAAGGACAAAAAAAATTTTTTTTTAAATGGGGATATGAACCAATTCGACTTGTACGCCAAAAAAAAATAATAAAGGTACTTTCTCATGATATGGAAACGGGGCTTAACGTGACCTTTTCTAACACGTCGACCATCAAGACACAGGTTTCGCTGACGGTTACACCATGAAGCCAAATAAAGAATGACGAATGAGAAGCAAAAGGCCGAAGGGGGGCAGCAGACCCACCGTAAGGCGTGCGCCCAGCCATCGGGTTAGGTGGTGGCGCAGAGTTTCCATTGCTCTCCCTTCGGTTCCGATCGGCCAGGGCAGGGAAATCGGACAAATCCAAGCCTGGTACGCTGTCTCCACCTGCACGAGATCAGCACGCTCCTAACCCCACCCCTCTGTCAATCCACTGACATATGAGGGCAAAGCGAGAGGTTTTTCCATAACTAATGCCCGAAGTGTTGTGCATGCGAGTATGGATTGTACCTGGGCTGCTGTACGTGTTGTTAATAACATTGCTCAAGCCATAGCTTTGATTCCGACTCAAGCCAAATCCCGCCATGCTGTGGGGAATACAATTGTAGAAGAGAATATTACCGAAAAGGATGGTTGCAATTAGGGATAAGAAAGGTCACAGACAAAACCTTTAAAAACTCGAGCAACAACAGCATTTAACATTCTCGAAGTTGCAAAGAGAAACTTATTCTCCTTAAAACAATACGCGCTACAACTCCTACTGCTCCGGAAAACCCTACGAGACCTGACACCCCAAAATACCTCCTCCCTGCACAGCCCCTTTTGCAACCTCATCTCCTCAGCCCAACCCCCAATGCTTTTACCCCCCAAGGTAGGAGTTGCGTGTGGGTGCGGGAGGCCCAGCTTTTTGCAGGGGGAGCAGGTTTGGTGAGCCTCGGCTGGGACTAGTCAACCCGGTGGAACCCACGGCTGCTCCTCGGCCAGGCATACCAATGGTGGCCGAGGGGTTAATACGAGGGTTCATGGTGAGAATCCCTCTGGTGGAAAAGGAAAAACGAACAGGTTGGCTCGAATTCAATCTGAGCCGCAGTCACTATGCTGCTGGTTAGAATCTATGCCTCAGTCATTGATGGGAAGCCGAGTTCAAATACCGGCTGGGAGACGTTGCTGTGTGTAGCGGAAGTGGGGTGACGGCACTGGTCGGAGTCACGTGACCTGGGTTAAGTCCTCGGGCAAGCGGTGCTGCTCCCATTCCACGCAGTTGCAAGCTCAACGGTGCTGCAATTGATATTCATTATTACAACCACAATAATAATCATCATAGGAATGATCAGATGTTTGAAAGTAACGAAATGCAAACTTTAACATTTCAATGTAGAATGAAGACCTATTCTTGCTAGTGAAGGCTAATGTCAATACATGTTGGCAGACAGGTATAACATGGACAAAATCAACAGCACGTTGATCGATGTATGCTAACCGATGTGGGAAGAAGCAAGAAGCCGACGTTTCAGGCGTTGCCCCTTCGTCGGAGCAATAAGAGCACTTTGTTGAACCTCTTTTGCTCCAACACCCGAAACGTCAGCTTTTCCTAACTTCCTATAGTGGTTAGCATACCTGGATTTCAACATTCTATGACAATACGCGACTTTCGAAATTATGTAATCAACCCCAGAATGCTCGGGGCACACGCGCAGAAACACCAGGGAGCTTGAGTTTTCAAGGTGAAAGAAAGTACATCATGTGTGTGGGATAAGGATCTTTACCCGTGTCTCACAAAGCTCCAAAATGTCGAAAATATTTGGAAAAGTACCTGAGAGAGGGATGTTATAGTGGCTGGGCGTGTGCTACACAAATCCCTGACGTATCGTTAACAGAGTGAATGGACTGTGTATCTGGTTTGGGTGATGGGAAGGACATATCTGGAGCTTTTCAATGTACAAGGTATCTTTAAAATAAGAACATTTACTATTAATCATGTTGGGGGTGGGGGGGGGGGGCGTGTGTTGGGAGATGTACGAGCTGTGAGGGTCGTTATAAATATACATTATTTGTTTGGTTCCAGGGCCAGAAGATAAATTATATTTTATTGTTGCATCTTTTAATGGAATGATAGAATGTTTTTTGCATCTTTTGGTAAAAGGAGAAGTGTGTGTGTGTGTGTGTGTGTGTGTGTGTGTGTGTGTGTGTGTGTGTGTGTGTGTGTGTGTGTGTGTGTGTGTGTGTGTGTGTGTGTGTGTGTGTGTGTGTGTGTGTGTGCGTGTGTGTGTGTGTGCGTGTGTGTGCGTGTGTGCGTGTTATATCCATTGCCGCCGCTCACACCAACAGGAAATGGTACGAATCCCACTCCTCTCATCCACAGAAATTTCTCGTATTCCGATTTCCATTCAGGAACAGAATAATTATGGTGAACCATTTCGAAATTTAAGCCTGGTGTTGGCTTACTGGTTGGGGTCCTGAGTTCAAGTCCCGTTGGCAGCTGAATTAATTCACACCAGGTAGGGTTGACTCAACCTGTCATCCTTCCAAGGTCGGCAAATTGAGTACCAGCTTGCTGGGATCATTGAGCCATTCGAGTAGCGACCCGTCCAGGATTGTGCCCAATAGTCCAGGAAATTGCTTCGGCAGCACTGACACTCTCTGTACAGAGTATGGTACTAATTATTATTGTTATTCTTATTATTTCGAATTTTCCACTCTTTCATTTAAATGCTGAAAATTGTGTTTTAAAAAAAATGATTTGAATTTCAGATTTTTAACAGCAGGTAAAAAGTGCCCGTCGAGCAGAACAGAGCCAGACATGCACGCACGCACACGTGTTACTGCAAAATCCACTGATGCTGTCACTCATGCACATCCATTTATTCATCATCCATAACTTTCTGCGCACAGAGCTTTGCAAAAAGCTCATGATCTTGTCATCGTGGCAACCTGCTTAACACAGTCAGTGTGGCGCGTGAGGAACAGATGCTTGGTATTGTCTTAGTGGTTAGGGTGGTGGCTTGGGATCCTAGGGTCCTGAGTTCAAGCCCAGTTGGGCCGCTGAATTAAAAATACACCAGGAGGTTGACTCAGCCTGTCATCCTTCCGAGGTCGGCAAAATGCGCACCAGTGTACTGGTGAGGGGGACACTGCATCAGCGGCACAGCTGCGTCCCAACCAATGATGCAACAACCAGCAGCCCGAGAGAGAAAGAGAGAGACAGAGACAGAGAGCAACAGAGCTCGAGGTTGGACGACTCGCTCACTTTGTGGTCCATAAAGACTTGCACCAAACTGCGATAACTGCCCAGAGGGCGAGGGTGACCCCAACATCTGACGTGTGAAGGGGAAAGAAAATAAAAACAACAACATACAGTTAGGCATGCCTGGATAATTAAATAAACATAAACATAAACAACAAAATCCAGAGCAAGGGAATCAATAGGTAAGCAAGTCCAGCACACACACACCTCCTTGTCCGGCCGGTGAAACACAGATGACTGGTTGAAGTAGAGATTTGGCTCAAAGTCGCCTTCACCTTCATCTCCAAACCGCTTCTTCGACAGTGAGAACATCCTGCCAACGTTACCTGCCTGCGAGGGCCGCGCACAGGTGTAAAACAAAACATTCAGGAACACAGGAAAATAAATAAATAAAACACGATCGCGTTCAATCGACGGACATTCACAGCGTGTTGGAGCACGTGACATCTCGTGTTTGGGTATATCGGGTAGTGCACACGACACTACACACGGCACACGGCACACTACACACGGCACACTGCACACTGCACACTACACACGGCACACTGCACACGGCACACTGCACACGGCACACTGCACACGGCACACTGCACACTGCACACGGCACACTGCACACGGCACACTGCACACTGCACACGGCACACTGCACACGGCACACTGCACACGGCACACTGCACACTACACACTGCACACGGCACACGGCACACTGCACACGGCACACTGCACACGGCACACTGCACACTGCACACGGCACACTGCACACGGCACACTGCACACGGCACACTGCACACGGCACACTGCACACGGCACACTGCACACGGCACACTGCACACGGCACACTGCACACGGCACACTGCACACGGCACACTGCACACGGCACACTGCACACGGCACACTGCACACGGCACACTGCACACGGCACACTGCACACGGCACACTGCACACGGCACACTGCACACGGCACACTGCACACGGCACACTGCACACTGCACACGGCACACTACACACGGCACACGGCACACTACACACTACACACGGCACACTACACACTACACACGGCACTACACACTACACACGGCACACTGCACACGGCACACTGCACACGGCACACTGCACACGGCACACTGCACACGGCACACTGCACACGGCACACTGCACACTGCACACTGCACACGGCACACTGCACACTGCACACGGCACACTGCACACGGCACACTGCACACGGCACACTGCACACTGCACACGGCACACTGCACACGGCACACTGCACACGGCACACTGCACACGGCACACTGCACACTACACACTGCACACGGCACACGGCACACTGCACACGGCACACTGCACACGGCACACTGCACACGGCACACTGCACACGGCACACTGCACACGGCACACTGCACACGGCACACTGCACACTGCACACGGCACACTGCACACTGCACACTGCACACGGCACACTGCACACGGCACACTGCACACTGCACACGGCACACTGCACACGGCACACTACACACGGCACACTACACACTACACACGGCACACTACACACTACACACGGCACACTACACGACCCCGACCGTTGACACGTTCAAACCGAATTTGAAGGTAGACGTGCGCGCGCAAACTAAAACACGTGGTTTTTTTTTTTTTTCTCTTAAAGTTCGATCAAAACGCCGTGGGACGTAAAGTACACGTTCAAACACGAGGACCGTGACCGCGCACGTCCTTCCTCCGTGGTTACATCGGCGGGAGCTGACAAGTCCGTGTGGACGCGAACAGACGGAACGCACAACAAGAGGTGGTAAACACACCGAGGCGAAGGGAACACGGACTGGGAGCGGCGTCCAAGGACAAAACCAGGGAAGAGCGAGAATTCAACAATAGGATTGCGGACAAATGGAGGCGAAAAGGATGAAAAACAAAGGAAAGAGCAGATAATCGGAACGTAATATACCGTTCCAGGCCAGGCCTAAGCTGGTAGGCCGCAAAATGGAACCACCTCGAAGCACTCTGGATCGCAGAATCATACACTTTGAATCGTTCCCTTTGTTGTTGAAGTAAATGACATTTATTTCGATTCTGACAACATTTACAACACCGAGCTTTATGTCGACGATTTGTTTTCACTTTTCATGGATCACAGAAAGAAGTGAGAAATCAAAAGGACCCATATAAGGGGGGACGGCAGCCACGCTTCACTGGACACTTCCGATATACACCTTTAACACGTCACGGCGAACTTCGCTGTAATTCGATGATCGCCGGAAAACAGGAACGAGGAATTCAAGGAAATCCAAGTTAAACAAACAGAAACATGAATGACTAAGATATAGGGAATAGTCCTGGTTAGAGCGATTAAAATGTATATACTGGAGGGTCTATAGAACGCCTCACCCCGTGTGAGTGATGGAGAAAGGGGGGAGAAAGAGGGGGGAAGGGGGGAAGAAAGAGGGGGAAGGGGAGAGAAAGAGGGGGAAGGGGGGAGAAAGAGGGGGGAAGGGGGAGAAAGAGGGGGGAAGGGGGGAGAAAGAGGGGGAAGGGGGGAGAAAGAGGGGGAAGGGGGGAGAAAGAGGGGAGAAAGAGGGGGAAGGAGGGGAGAAAGAGGGGGAATGGGGGAGAAAGAGGGGAGAAAGGGGGAGAAAGAGGGGGAGGGGGAGAAAGAGGGGGAGGGGGAGAAAGAGGGGGAAGGGGGAGAAAGAGGGGAGAAAGGGGGAGAAAGAGGGGGAGGGGGGAGAAAGAGGGGGAGGGGGGAGAAAGAGGGGGGAGGGGGGGAGAAAGAGGGGGAGGGGGGAGAAAGAGGGGAGAAAGGGGGAGAAAGAGGGGGGAAGGGGGAGAAAGAGGGGGAGGGGGAGAAAGAGGGGGAAGGGGGAGAAAGAGGGGGAAAGGGGGAGAGAGAGGAGGGAAAGGGGAGAGAGGAGGGAGGGAAAGGGGAGAGAGGAGGGAGAGGAGGAAGGGAAAGGGGGAGAGGAGAGAGAAAGGGGGAGAGGAGGGAGGGAAAGGGGGGAGAGGAGGGAGGGAAAGGGGGGAGAGAGGGGGAAAGGGGGAGAGAGGAGGAGAGGGGGAAAGGGGGGACAAAGAGGGGGAAGGGGGAGGGGAATGGGGGGAGAGAGGGGAAAAGGGGGAGAGAGAGGAGGGAAGGAGGGAAGGGGGAGGGAGGGGCAGGAGGGAGGGGAGGAGAGGGAGGAATGAGGAGAGGGAGGTGGGAGGGGAGAGAGGGAGGAGGGAGGGAGGGGGAGGGAGGGGGAAGGGAGGGGGAGGGAGGGGGAGAGAGAGAAGAGGGAGGGGGAGAGAGAGAAGAGGGAGGGGGAGAGAGAGAAGAGGGAGGGGGAGAGAGAGAAGAGGGAGGGGGAGAGAGAGAGAAGAGGGAGGGGGGAGAGAGAGAAGAGGGAGGGGGGAGAGAGAGAAGAGGGAGGGGGAGAGAGAGAAGAGGGAGGAGGAGAGAGAGAAGAGGGAGGGGGAGAGAGGGAGAGAGGGAGAGAGGGAGAGAGGGAGAGAGGGAGAGAGGGAGAGAGCGACTGGAAGAGAGCGACTGGAAGAGAGAGACTGGAAGAGAGAGACTGGAAGAGAGAGACTGGAAGAGAGAGACTGGAAGAGAGAGAGAGAGAGAGAGAGAGAGAGAGAGAGAGAGAGAGAGAGAGAGAGAGAGAGAGAGAGAGAGAGAGAGAGAGAGAGAGAGAGAGAGAGAGAGAGAGATGAGAGAGGGGAGAGAGGGGGAGAGAGGGGGGAGAGAGGGGGGAGAGAGAGGGGAGAGAGGGGGAAAGGGGGAGAGAGGAGGAGAGGGGGAAAGGGGGGACAAAGAGGGGGAAGGGGGGAGGGAATGGGGGAGAGAGGGGAAAAGGGGGAGAGAGAGGAGGGAAGGAGGGAAGGGGGGAGGGAGGGGCAGGAGGGAGGGGAGGAGAGGGAGGAATGAGGAGAGGGAGGTGGGAGGGGAGAGAGGGAGGAGGGAGGGAGGGGAGGGAGGGGGAAGGGAGAAGGGGAGGGAGGGGGAGAGAGAGAAGAGGGAGGGGGGAGAGAGAGAAGAGGGAGGGGGAGAGAGAGAAGAGGGAGGGGAGAGAGAGAAGAGGGAGGGGGGAGAGAGAGAAGAGGGAGGGGAGAGAGAGAAGAGGGAGGGGAGAGAGAGAAGAGGGAGGGGGAGAGAGAGAAGAGGGAGGAGGAGAGAGAGAAGAGGGAGGGGGAGAGAGGGAGAGAGTGAGAGAGGGAGAGAGGGAGAGAGGGAGAGAGGGAGAGAGCGACTGGAAGAGAGCGACTGGAAGAGAGCGACTGGAAGAGAGAGACTGGAAGAGAGAGACTGGAAGAGAGAGACTGGAGAGAGAGAGAGAGAGAGAGAGAGAGAGAGAGAGAGAGAGAGAGAGAGAGAGAGAGAGAGAGAGAGAGAGAGAGAGAGAGAGAGAGAGAGAGAGAGAGAGAGAGAGAGAGAGAGAGAGAGAGAGAGAGAGAGAGAGAGAGATGAGAGAGGGGGGAGAGAGGGGGGAGAGAGGGGGGAGAGAGGGGGGAGAGAGGGGGAGAGAGGGGAGAGAGAGAAAATAGAAAGAAGAAGAAAAAAACCCATGGGTGTAGGTCTGCGAGCAGAAAATTTGATTGGTCGAGAATATGTAAAATGCAGTAATATTTTGTCCAAGTACTGATGAAGGGAAGGGTTTTGAATGTGCCAAAAAGGCGATGTGTTCTACAGTGTTCAGGTATGTAATTAAATTTAAATAAAATAGAGATTTTAAAGGCTGGAGAGAAAAACAAAAAACATTTGGAAGTTTATCGCCGTTGATTCCGTGTCTTTTACACCACCATATCTAACGCGTTGCATTAGTTCTTCATGCCTGTTGTTTGCGTCCTTTAATGGCGTCCTTAAAAACAGTACGTTCCTGTTTGGAATGATTTTTAATTTTGTTTCACTGCCAGGCATGCAGACATAGTGAGACAGACATGCAGACAGCGTGAGACAGGCATGCAGATAGAGTGAGACAGACACGCAGACAGAGTGAGACAGGCACGCAGACAGAGTGAGACAGGCACGCAGACAGAGTGAGACAGGCACGCAGACAGAGTGAGACAGGCATGCAGATAGAGTGAGACAGGCATGCAGATAGAGTGAGACAGACACGCAGACAGAGTGAGACAGGCACGCAGACAGAGTGAGACAGGCACGCAGACAGAGTGAGACAGGCACGCAGACAGAGTGAGACAGGCACACAGACAGAGTGAGAAGAACTTGGTCACTCCTCTCTCCGCATGCAATTCAGAGACTAATTTCGAGACTAAGTACTGATAAACTACATGTTTGTTTTCCGATTCATGTTCTGATTCATGTTCAAAATACAAAATAACATTTAATTGAAATTAAGTTGTTGCTCAATCATAAAGTGACATTTGGAGACAGAAGGACACACAGAAAGAAACACACACTGAACAAAGTGAACCAATTGCTTAACACGGCTTTTCGCTTTGAGCGCCTGGAGTAGTATAAATCGACTTCGGTGGAATAAAATATGTTCATGTGGTTCGGGGTGGGGAGCGAAGCTCAGATGATGTGCTCACCATACTAGTTGTGTTCTTCCATGTCAGATTTGGTAAAACTACCATTCTGATGAAGTTTTGACAGGGCACTGTGTGTGTGCGTGCGTGCGTGCGTGCGTGCGTGCGTGCGTGCGTGTGTTTGTGCGTGTGTCATTGGTTGTTATCTCCATATGCGGGTTTCAGAAGGTGAAGCAGAGTCGGTCTCAAAGTATACACCTCCGTTTCAGTGAGGGATCACGATTCATGGAGCAATTGGTGAAGTTTTGTTCTCAAAGTTTTGTTCCGAGAAATCTTTTTCAGGATCGTCACCGAACTCCGGACGGTTTCCAACTGCAGTTTGTTCGTGGTAATGTTTCCAGGGATGGATTTAAAGATCTCTGCAAGGTTCTTCTTCATCATCATTTTGTTGCTCCAATGATCACTGGTACAATTTCAGTGCTCCAGATTTCAAGATCTTTTCACTTCAGTCTTGAAGTCTTGGTATTTGGTAATTTTCTTGATTTCTGTGTTGTGTACGCCAAAATAGCTGGATACCGACACCTCAATCAGCAATCCCTTATTTTTCTCTTTTTGTATGTAAGTACTACATCCGGTCAAGTTGCTTTGTTTCCGATGTTCACGCTCGATGGGATCATCAATTTGTACATGAGCATTATTTTCTTGTTTTCAATTTTTGCTTTTGGTTCGTGTTTCCATGAGTTTTGTGGAAATGGGATATTGAAATTTCTGCAGATGCATCAGTGAATTACTCTACATACCTTGTTGTGCCTTTGTGTGTACTGTTGTTCTGACATGAGTTTTTTTTTTACATCCTAATAAGAGGTGACTCGTACTTTCTATTTCTACCTTATAAAACCTCCACTTGTCCGACAGACTCAGTCCCGCCATTTTCTTAAAGCCATTGATAGAGTGTCCCTGGTCTCGGGCATCCTTACGATAATTCACGGACCGGTGCTTGTGTTTGTTTGTGGGTTTGTTTGTCGTGCTATTCCTCCTAGTGTTCTGGCCCAATTACATCCATGACCCCAATTAATGTATAGGACTGTTTTTATCTTTGCTGGTGGTCTTTTGGGGGATGAATGGGGAGATGCAAATTCTCCATGTAAATGTGTATTGTGTATCGCCGCCTCCGGGTAGTAGAGAGTATTACAAGCCCTCACCATTTACAGTGTAGTATTCCTGCACAGTGAAGTGTTTTGAATTATAAGCAGTAGGTATAGTATGTTTTCGCTTCATGCAAATAACCCGGGTTTTTTTTTTTTTGCGTATACAGAGCTGTCAGATTTGTCTTTTTGTTTGTGTGCAGGATATCTCATAAAGTTGTGGATGGATTCAGATGAAATTTTGTGGACAGGTTCAGTGTGTGACAAGGACAAGCTGATCGGACTACGAGAATTTTTAAAATATAGGGCTAAATTCTGATATATAGCACGATATCTCAAAAAGTTGTGGACGGATTCGGATGAAACTTGTTGGACATGTTGGGCGTGTAGCAAGGAAGAATTGATTCGATTTTTTTTGTAGATCTGAATCCGGATCTTGATACGAGATTTATTTAATTTTTAAAGTGATTCTTCACCATTGAGAGATAGGGCCGAAAACAATATAGTAATGTATGTACAACAAGATATTTCAAAAATGTAATTGGCCCGATATGTTCTCGTGGATCAGGCATTACGTGGCAGAGGTATGCGATCTACCGAGTGCCCTTCTAGTTGGGGCTGCATTGGTTGCTGTTTCGGTTTCATGTGTAATATCTTCTATTCGCACCTGTCGTTGGAAATGTTTTGCTCGGTGGTTTCGGGATACCTTTTTGGCTTCCTGTCTTCATGTTTGGTACAAATTGGATTTTGTAGTCTGTTGCACTTTTCGCGTTTTCAGCCAATCCTGCAGTCATCGCTCTGTGCACTCGGTTGAGTTCCATCAGGCCGCTATCTCTTGCTCGTCTTGGCAGGTACATGCAGTGATTTTTGTAGAACATTTTGTGGATAGTGAGGAGTTTTACTATTCCACAGCTGCATTGGAACACTGGTACTGCTAGTTAGTTTGTGGGTTTGATTTTGTTCCGAGGAGAGAGGTATATTTATAGGATCACGCTCATTCTACGCAGGTATTCTTTGGTAATTATTTAGCGCATTTTTATTTTTGGTGACATTTGGTCGTCCTCTTCTACTCCGAGGTATTTGTAAGATGCTTCGTTGTCGAGCTCATGTATCGTTGAATTTAGGTCAATTTTTATGTTTTCTGTTTTTGTTTGTCGACCTCGCACGAATATGCACTCGGCACACTTATCGACGCCAAATTCCATTTGGATGTCATCAGAGTACTGTTTCACCAATTTCAGTTGTTCTGCCAATTTGTCATCATTCGGTGCAAAGAGTTTAAAATCATCCATGTGAAGTCGATGTATCGGATTTCTACTTTCTTTTGAAGTTCTTTTATTGGTTGTTCTGGTGTATCCATGTCCTTTCTCGTTCATGAGGTTACTTAGTGGATCCAGAGCCAGGTAAAACAGGATAGGTGAGAGGTTGTCTCCTTGAAAGATCCCGCGTCGTATCTTCACTCCTGGTATTTCAATCTTTCCTTCCGAGTGCTGCAGGATTTGTATGGTATTCCGTAGATCCATTGCTTTCTCAATCAGATTGATTATTATTAGGGGGTTGATCTTGTACATTTGCATGCACTTTATCATCCATGAATGTGGGACACTGTCAAAAGCTCTTTAAAAAAAAAAAATAGTCCATCCATGCTGTGGATAATTTTGTTTTCTCATGTTGCAATTTTAGAGTATGGCATTGTTTTGTAGTCTATTGTTCCATAGCATCCTCGCTTTCATCCCTTCTGTTCTGCCTGTCGGCCTCCTTGTTGTGTGAGGTAGTTGTGTGTGTGTGTGTGTGTGTGTGTGTGTGTGTGTGTGTGTGTGTGTGTGTGTGTGTGTGTGTGTGTGTGTGTGTGTGTGTGTGTTATGGTGCAGAGGTAGCGCACTTCCCATTGAGTGTTTGAATCTGGGTTTTGAATTCCCGACAAGACGATAAACGGTCAGATTGATGCTTCACTGCAGGGCAAGAAGAATGGCAGTGTCAGATCATCGTCGGAAGACATTGGCGGTGGTACAAGGAGGAAATCAAAGAAGGAAAGTTTACTCAACAAAGTACAGGTTACTGGGCAGCTGACTAAACACAAAGGGGCCGTGATATAATGTTTCCTGGTATTCTTCCAAGAATAGGACAGCCAATATAATTTTTGAACAAAGGGATAGATGTCAATCTGTGCTTGGAATAATGATGCGGGCCGCAAGGATTTGCGCTTCGGAAGAAATGGGAATCTTTTTGGGGACAAAGGAAGGGATATTTCCAGAATGATGGCCATAAGGTAATCAGAAAGGGGGTAAGAACGTTTTCAGTGGGAATTTGGGAGGGAATTAGGGCTTACAGTATATAGGCTAGAGGAGGGTGGAGAGGCTATAAAGGGAGGAACTTCAACTGTCAACAGGAAAAAATAATTACAAGAAGGGAGAAGTTATAAAAATAACAAAATAAAAACTTTGTACAGGAATACCAGGAATGTTCAGGAAATAATAAGACAAAAGAGTTGACCGCTAAAGCGGATAACTAAGAGTACAATATAATTATAGAGGACAAGACAAGATGGCTATAAGATGTTTGAATGTGATGATAACGATATATACCGCGCACCTTGATACGGAGCATATTGGTGATTCCGAAGCAGTTTTTTGGGCATGGGTTCTGATGGGTGGTCAGTCAGGTCTTCGCAACAGTCAGTCAGGACAGGAATTTGAACCTTGCTCAGGATGCTGGAGATAACTTGCACACTCTTTGCGAAGGACAGCAAGAGATCTTTAACATCCAACTAATGCTGGCAGACGGGACGTCCAGTGATACGTTCATCTGATTGATGGCACGAGCCACCGATGAAGCGCTCTGCATGCAAAACACCAGGATGGCAGTTTATAGCCCCTGGATAGACGACTCAGAGGCGAGTACCTCGAAGTTTTCCTGCCATTCCATTTTAACGACATCAGGGATAAAGAGCAAGTAGATTTAGACAAGCATGGGCCCATTGAAGGGTAGCAAAGGGACATTGGTTAAGGATGAAGTGAGATGGCAGGTTAATCAAATGGTTATTTTGCTTTAACCTTCACACAAGAACAGTCAGGGGGAATTACCAACAGCTCAGAGTACATGGTGTGCGAGGAAGGGATTTTGGAGGAGTTCCAGGTAGAAGTGAAGGAAGTAAAGAAACAGCTTGGAAAACTAAGGGAGGGTAAAGCTCCAGGTTCACATGATATGGATCCTAGAGTATCGAGGGAGGTGACGGAGCGGATAAGCGTCGTGTTAACCGATACACGTACCGGAGAATTGGAGAGTAGCCTGGCAGGTATAGCTTGGGGGATATTGATGGGTGATTGTGCACATGTGTAGTGATTGTGATGTCTGTGAGAGGGTCGAGGCAAAAGGTGAACGTACCTTAAGTATTTGTCCAATCCTCACCTGAAACCATTTTCATAATTCACAAAAAAAGTGGAAAAAAAACTTAAAAGACAATGACAACAACAAAAACATATGTATATATATATATATATATATATATATATATATATATATATATATATATATATATATATATATATATATATGTATATATAATTGTGGGGATGTGATGGGGATAATGGGTGTAAAATAAATTAGTCATACCATCAGTACATGTTCAGCATGAGTGTGAGGTATCTGTGTAAAAATGATAGAGCACGAGTCAAAGCTTGTTCAGGGGATGCTAATCGTGACCCTTTCCCTTTGTAACATGTCTATGAGCTTTCCCACTTTCCTCCTCATTCCGTTTTTAAATCAATACTTTCGTAATCTGTCTATTTGTTTTTTTTTCCAAAACAAACGGCCAACAACCATCTCTGTGCTCACAGTGAATTCACACCTTTGTGCGTCCTCGCTGTTCTCCCCATTCTTCCTCACCCTCCAAGTGAAATGAAGTAGATAATCATCTTAATTAATGCAATGTACTTAACTAATGGAGGGTTTATCCAGGATCAATTATTTCAATTTGTCCCTCCCTTGAATATTGTCTGCGATGTTATTTAATGACCATGTGTTCATAGGTCAGTTCTTCAAATTTGTCTGTTGCTGGGATATTAATTGTGGTGCGGGAAACTTATTTAGAGTTATTACCCGAGTCCGTTATTTGAATTAGTCTGATGATAGGATGTTATCTTTACTGACCCATTAACTGCTGCGTTCGGGTAATTGATGGTCCAAAGTAGAAATATGATAAGTGACAGCACACATCATCATGTGATTTGGAGATTTATGATGATTGTTATTATTTTTGCTCTTTTCACCTTTTTATACAAGGATACACAAGGAAGTTTGACACGAGAGGAGGCCACATGGCAGGATAGCCTTAAGGTATGCGTACTCTTCCTGAAGATGATGCAGACCTCAAAACTATCCTGCGAAACCACGATTAAATTAAATAACTCGACCATTTGTTTATGTTGTGTGTGACACTCAAATGAGTATCAACCAACTTTAGGATATAATTAATTTAATAACATAACATCACATATAGGCAGATCAGCTCACATGGAGAAAACTTGGGGAACTAACTTATAGACTAACTCATCGTCAGGACAGTCAGTTTTCTTGACTGCCACTGGTAAGATGTAACCGAATTCTGCTCCCTGCCACATGGTCGGGTAGTCAGCGACTAAACCGACGACCCTCACTGGCTGCCTGTGACACCCTGCAGGACTAAAAACACCTGCTAAAGGGTGGATGAGCTCCTTTAGGGAGCCAACGGGCATCCAGTAAGGATATGGTGTCTCCAAAAAAATACCCATCCGGTTAGACTGGTGTTTCAGGTTGTAGGTTGTAGACAGCAACCACTCAGGGTGGTACTACCATTCTGATTTAGTAGTGTTAAAGTGGTGCCTGGAAGCATCTTACACTCTCCATGTCAGGATTGTTGGTCTTACTTTGTCTCACTCAAACTGTAGCTACCGGGCTGGCTTTAATCTCTCTTTCTTGCAAACAAACATCATGCACATTTCAAACAAACATCACGCACTTTTCAAACAAACATCACACACTTTTCAAACAAACCTCACACACTTTTCAAACAAACCTCACACACTTTTCAAACAAACCTCACACACTTTTCAAACAAACATCATACACTTTTCAAACAAACATCATACACTTTTCAAACAAACATCATACACTTTTCAAACGAACATCACACACTTTTCAAACAAACATCACACACTTTTCAAACAAACATCACGCACATTTCAAACAAACATCACACACTTTTCAAACAAACATCACGCACATTTCAAACAAACATCATACACTTTTCAAACAAACATCACGCACATTTCAAACAAACATCACACACTTTTCAAACAAACATCACGCACATTTCAAACAAACATCACACACTTTTCAAACAAACATCACGCACATTTCAAACAAACATCATACACTTTTCATCATACACTTTTCTTACTCACTCATTTTCACTCCTCACTTTACATTCTCTCTCTCTTTTATTTCTCTTTATTTAGGGCCTGGCCTTGTTGACGACTATTTAGTCCATGACTGGAGCCTTCAACATGAAAAAAAGAAAAGTGGAGGTACTAACGTATAGACAAGTTGGGTGTAGTAATGTATAAACGAGTGGAGGTATTAACGTATCGACAAGTTGGGTGTACTAATGTATAAACAAGTGGAGGTATTAACGTATAGACAAGTTGGGTGTACTAATGTATAAACAAGTGGAGGTACTAATGTATAGACAAGTGGGGTGTACTAATGTATAAACAAGTGGAGGTACTAACGTTAGACAAGTTGGGTGTACTAATGTATAAACAAGTGGAGGTACTAACGTTAGACAAGTTGGGTGTACTAATGTATAAACAAGTGGAGGTATTAACGTATCGACAAGTTGGGTGTACTAATGTATAAACAAGTAGAGGTACTAATGTATAGACAAGTGGGGTGTACTAATGTATAAACAAGTGGAGGTACTAACGTTAGACAAGTTGGGTGTACTAATGTATAAACAAGTGGAGGTACTAACGTTAGACAAGTTGGGTGTACTAATGTATAAACAAGTGGAGGTATTAACGTATCGACAAGTTGGGTGTACTAATGTATAAACAAGTGGAGGTATTAACGTATCGACAAGTGGGGTGTACTAATGTATAGACAAGTGGAGGTATTAACGTATAGACAAGTTGGGTGTACTAATGTATAAACAAGTGGAGGTACTAATGTATAGACAAGTGGGGTGTACTAATGTATAAACAAGTGAAGGTATTAACGTATCGACAAGTTGGGTGTACTAATGTATAAACAAGTGGAGGTATTAACATATCGACAAGTGGGGTGTACTAATGTATAGACAAGTGGAGGTATTAACGTATAGACAAGTTGGGTGTACTAATGTATAAACAAGTGGAGGTACTAATGTATAGACAAGTGGGGTGTACTAATGTATAAACAAGTGGAGGTATTAACATATCGACAAGTGGGGTGTACTAATGTATAGACAAGTGGAGGTATTAACGTTTTGACAAGTGGGGTGTACTAATGTATAAACAAGTGGAGGTTCTAATGTATAGACAAGTTGGGTGTACTAATGTATAAATAAGTGGAGGTACTAATGTATAGACAAGTTGGGTGTAGTAATGTATAAACAAGTGGAGGTATTAACGTTAGACAAGTTGGGTGTACTAATGTATAAACAAGTGGAGGTATTAACGTATCGACAAGTTGGGTGTACGAATGTATAAACAAGTGGAGGTATTAACGTATAGACAAGTTGGGTGTACTAATGTATAAACAAGTGGAGGTACTAATGTATAGACAAGTTGGGTGTACTAATGTATAAACAAGTGGAGGTATTAACGTATCGACAAGTTGGGTGTACTAATGTATAAACAAGTGGAGGTACTAATGTATAGACAAGTGGGGTGTACTAATGTATAAACAAGTGGAGGTACTAACGTATAGACAAGTTGGGTGTACGAATGTATAAACAAGTGGAGGTATTAACGTATCGACAAGTTGGGTGTACGAATGTATAAACAAGTGGAGGTATTAACGTATCGACAAGTTGGGTGTACTAATGTATAAACAAGTGGAGGTACTAATGTATAGACAAGTGGGGTGTACTAATGTATAAATAAGTGGAGGTACTAACGTATAGACAAGTTGGGTGTACTAATGTATAAACAAGTGGAGGTATTAACGTATCGACAAGTTGGGTGTACTAATGTATAAACAAGTGGAGGTATTAACATATCGACAAGTGGGGTGTACTAATGTATAGACAAGTGGAGGTATTAACGTATAGACAAGTTGGGTGTACTAATGTATAAACAAGTGGAGGTACTAATGTATAGACAAGTGGGGTGTACTAATGTATAAACAAGTGGAGGTATTAACATATCGACAAGTGGGGTGTACTAATGTATAGACAAGTGGAGGTATTAACGTTTTGACAAGTGGGGTGTACTAATGTATAAACAAGTGGAGGTTCTAATGTATAGACAAGTTGGGTGTACTAATGTATAAATAAGTGGAGGTACTAATGTATAGACAAGTGGGGTGTACTAATGTATAAACAAGTGGAGGTTATAATGTATAGACAAGTTGGGTGTACTAATGTATAAACAAGTGGAGGTACTAATGTATAGACAAGTTGGGTGTAGTAATGTATAAACAAGTGGAGGTATTAACGTATCGACAAGTTGGGTGTACTAATGTATAAACAAGTGGAGGTACTAATGTATAGACAAGTGGGGTGTACTAATGTATAAACAAGTGGAGGTACTAACGTATAGACAAGTTGGGTGTACTAATGTAGAAACAAGTGGAGGTACTAACGTATAGACAAGTTGGGTGTACTAATGTAGAAACAAGTGGAGGTATTAACATATCGACAAGTGGGGTGTACTAATGTATAAACAAGTGGAGGTTCTAATGTATAAACAAGTGGAGGTATTAACGTATAGACAAGTGAGGGTACAAATTTCCCTTCCTCTAACCTAACCCTTTTCAAAGACCATCCCTTAATATTTCCCATCATTCCCACAGTGAATAAAGCAAAGGAAATCACAATGGGAGGGGCGACAGTGATGGGGAGGAGAAACAGACTGAGGATTAGGGGGGGAGAGTGAGAGGAGGAGGAGACAGAGAGAGAGAGGGAGCGCGGGAGAAGCTGTATTGGCAGACATTTCGTCCAGGTTTGTGCGATTATTTACAGACACAACTTGTCCAGGTTTGTGTGATTATTTGCAGACACAGTTCGTCTAGGTTTGTGTGTTTATTTGCAGACACAGTTCGTCCAGGTTTGTGTGATTATTTGCAGACACAACTTGTCCAGGTTTGTGTGATTATTTGCAGACACAACTTGTCCAGGTTTGTGCGATTATTTACAGACATAACTTGTCCAGGTTTGTGTGATTATTTGCAGACACAGTTCGTTCAGGTTTGTGTGTTTATTGGCAGACACAGTTCTTCCCAGTTTGTGTGATTATTTGCAGACACAGCTTGTCCCAGTTTGTGTGTTTATTTGCAGACACAACTTGTCCAGGTTTGTGTGATTATTGGCAGACACAGTTCGTCCAAGTTTGTGTGTTTATTTGCAGACACAGTTCTTCCCAGTTTGTGTGATTATTTACAGACACAGTTCGTCCAGGTTTGTGTGTTTATGTGCAGACACAACTTGTCCAGGTTTGTGTGATTATTTGCAGACATAGTTCGTCCAGGTTTGTGTGATTATTTGCAGACACAGTTCTTCCCAGTTCGTGTGATTATTTGCAGACACAGCATGTCCAGGTTTGTGTGTTTATTTGCAGACACAGTTCTTCCCAGTTTGTGTGATTATTTGCAGACACATTTCGTCCAGGTTTGTGTGATTATTTGCAGACACAGTTCGTTCAGGTTTGTGTGTTTATTGGCAGACACAACTTGTCCAGGTTTGTGTAATTATTTGCAGACACAGTTCGTTCAGGTTTGTGTGTTTTTTTGCAGACACAACTTGTCCAGGTTTGTGTGATTATTTGCAGACACAGTTCGTCCAGGTTTGTGTGATTATTTGCAGACACAGTTCTTCCCAGTTTGTGTGATTATTTGCAGACACAGTTCGTCCAGGTTTGTGTGATTATTTGCAGACACAGTTCGTTCAGGTTTGTGTGTTTATTGGCAGACACAACTTGTCCAGGTTTGTGTAATTATTTGCAGACACAGTTCGTTCAGGTTTGTGTGTTTATTGGCAGACACAGTTCTTCCCAGTTTGTGTGTTTATTTGCAGACACAACTTGTCCAGGTTTGTGTGTTTATTTGCAGACACAGTTCGTTCAGGTTTGTGTGTTTATTTGCAGACACAGTTCTTCCCAGTTTGTGTGATTATTTGCAGACACAGTTCTTCCCAGTTTGTGTGATTATTTGCAGACACAGTTTGTCCAGGTTTGTGTGATTATTTGCAGACAGTTTGTCCAGGTTTGTTTGTTTTTGTTATAAGGAAGAAACCTATTGTCGTTGAGGTCAAAAGGTCAACATAGGCCAAAGGTCAAAAACTTTGTCGAATATCTAAAATGCTCAATTTTTATCTGATTGACTTCAAATTTTAACAGGATTTGCATGTCACGTCACTCAATTCAATCACCATTTTTTCTTTTTTAATGTGAACATCAGCCTAAAGGTCAACATAGGCAAAATTTCTAAAATTGTCATTTTTCATCTGATTGACTTGAAATTTGAAGAGGAGTTGCATATTTGGTCATTGAATTCAACCACCAATTATTTTTAAGGTCAAATTTGTTTTATTGATTTTGCAAGTAAAGTGCTATGCATGACGTCTTTCTTGTTATTATACATTCTTCTTCCTCCTCTTCTTCTTAAAAGCCAATTTTGTGTCTTCTTGTTCTGTTTGTCTGTCCATCTGTTAGTCTGTTAACTGCCTACAGGTCACAATTTTAAACCGATCTTCACAAAACTTTACCAAGTTGTCAAGGCAGTCACAACGGAGAAGCCTTTTGATAGGTCAAAGGTCATCTTGAGGTCAAATTTCTCAAATCTTCATCTTATTGACTTTAAAATTAAACAGCAATTGCATAGTCCCTCACTGAATTTGGAAACCAACTGATTTTGAGGTAAAAATGTCAAAAGGTCAACTTAAGGTCAAACTTTTAAAATCATCAATTTTCATCTGATAAATCGTCAATTTTCGTACTATTAGCTTGGGGATTAAACACCAATTGCATAGTTCACCACTGAATTGGGAAACAACTATCTTTGAGTTGAAAAGGTCACTAGTGAACTCAAGGTCAACTTTCTAAGATCATTTTTCATCTGAAAAAGAATCAGTTTTCATTCGATTGACCTGAGCTTTGATTAAGATCATCAATTTTAATCTCAAAAAAATACACAATTTGATGTATCCATTACAACTTTTTGTGGGGAGGGGTGGGGGGGGATTTTGCAAGTATCATTGTAAGCATGACATGTATCATCTTGTTTGTCTGTGTGTTTGTACGAAGGATCTCAAAAAGTTGTGGACGGATTCGAATGCAATTTGGTCGACAGGTTCGGTGTGTGACAAGCACGAACTGATTAGATATTGATGAAGATCCGGATCCGGATCCGGATACCACAGTTTCTTAAACTAATTCTTCACCATTGAGAGATAGGTCCAAGAACGATATATAGCATGATATCTCAAAAATGTATTGGGCCCGATGTGTTCTAGTGGATCAGGCATAGTGTGGCGTAGGTATGCGCTCGACCGAGTGCCCTTCAAGTTATGGTCTTTATTATTCCGATGAACTTTCCCGGAATTCCACACTTTTCGAACATATTCCACATCACATCCTTGTTCACATTATCAAATGCTTTCTCAACGTCCCATTCCCGGAATCTCAAGTTGTTTTCCCACTTTGCCTCTGTTAAGTACCTCTTCAAAGTGTTGAGCTGAACTTCCCATCTGTTGTTTCTCTGATGTGAGGTCATGTCCTTGTTTATCTTTCACTGGTTTCTCTCCCATCCTTCAACATAATGTCCACTTTCTGGTTATTTTATACAACGTTCCCATATCCTCTTTGTCGGATGCTGTTTGTGTCTCTTTCGCTAATTCCTCGAATGAGTTTCACTTATCCTTCCTTCAATGTAGCAGACCTCTTCACCATTTCCTTTTTATCTGTACTCGATACATCTTCTGCAATTCCTCTTTCCCGACATGTTTTGCAAATGTGTAGTTAGCCTGTCCCCCACGCAGTGGGAGACTGGGATTTTGCATTCCGTGTGTGTGTGTGTGTGTGTGTGTGTGTGTGTGTGTGTGTGTGTGTGTGTGTGTGTGTGTGTCTGGGCCATAACTTTTTTTACCATTTGAGATTTTGTCATCAAATTATCAACAAAGCTTTATTAGGATAATATGGAGAAGACAAATATATAATTTGGGCAGAAGGTCAAAGGTCAGCATCAATTAAAATCATCAATTTTCATCAAATGGACCTAAAATTTGAGCTTTTGTAAACCGGAATCTTTGTTTGTTAGTTTTTTGAAATCAAATTTTCAACAAAACTTTGTTATGAGAATATGGAGAAGACAAAGTAATAATTTAGTCAAAAGGTCAAAGGTACCAGTTGGCATACGGAAGAAAAAGTCCGAATACAATCGAACGGGCTTTGCATTTTCAGATGATTTATAGTTTTTGTTTGAATTTATTTCGTTCCTCAATATGTTTCCAAGTTTGAGATGAGACTCATTTTTATCTCACCTGGACTTGTGGAGCTTGTGCGTCAGTCAGTGAGCCCGTAAATGCTTCAGTCATTATTGCTTGAACGAAACTCACGATTTTGATGAAACTTTGCCACAAGCTTCATATCTGATATGCAACGAAAGTGTATTGACCGCATCAAAATCTGCGCTCATTAAGGGGGTCGATGGGGGGTGAGGGTGATTGACCTACCAAAATAGGTATTTGCTCTCTTCTCAGAAACTACACACACAATTTCAATGTAACTTGACCACAACCTTCATCACCCATAATGTACCAAAGTTTGTTCACGGCATTACAAAAAAAAAATCAGAGTCAAAGGGGGTCTGCAGGGGGTTTGAGTGACTGTTGCTCCTGATCCAGGTGAGCTTCAGGACGCGTGGTCCTATTTTTTGGGGATCCTCACATGCTTTGTTTCCAATAACTTTTCCAGCAGTTTCAACGTACACTTCATTAATTATCCTGCACTCTTCATCAATATTACTTCGATCGCTTTACTTTCTTATGTAACTGCAAATCCGGTTGGTATTTCCACACTCTATTGGTCCCGTGCACTTCTTTGTCCTAATATCAACTAGTTTCTTAAGATTTCCACATCAATTATAAATGGTGGTTGCCCATCTTTGACAGATTATTGGTCTGTTTGCTGAGTACAAGGAGATAACCAGGAGTTGTTGTTGTTCCCACGCTGTTGTTGGGATAGAATTGTCCATACCGAGGTGCTGTCTGGTGGTTGGGCGTTCCCTCCAAAGCTAATGAGACAATGATCACCAAAACACCAAATAAAAAGGAAAAATTGTTTCCGGTTCATTCTGTAAAACAACAAAAATAGAGTATTTTGGGATTTTCTTTTGTCTTGGACAAAGTTGTTACCTGGAGTAAATGGACATGTGGGACATTCAGTATGTTCCGCAGACAAGATACTCACAGAGTTGAACACACCATGAGATTCTATTTCGAATATATTATTCAATATATAAGTATATATTAAGAGTGAATAAAAAAACTTTACCAAAATATGGATACGACTACTACTACTTCTTAAGTACATGGACCCCCTTTATAGTACATGGTTGGCCTGAGAACACTTTTGGGCCAAGTCTTTCACGAACCATCTGGCCAGGAGAGATTTGAGACTCAACTCAAGGTGATTTGGGCAGGAATTCGTCATTTGTTATCCTGGACCTCTGTGATAACTCATTTACTCTTCCTGAAAGGCACGATTGAATCGTTAATGTCCACTGGCAGATGGGACACCCGGCTTAATGCCATTCCAATGCCTCGCCCCACCTACAAAGCACCAGTTTATAGCGAGGTCAGAATTCGAACCCAGGTTAGAGAACGCAGGCAAGATAGCTCAAATGGGGAGTGTGCATACCTCTTGGCCATCCTGTGATTGGTCTGGAGGAAGCTGCTTTGCTGGGTTCTTTAATTGGTTTATGGAGGGTGATGATTTTGCCAGGTTTCCAGATTTAGGGAATTCTTCAGTGTTGGGAGGAGAAGTTGTTTAAATTTGTTAGGGTTGATATGCTGTGTTGTCCAAGGTGTTCTAAATGTAAATTGGAGATGTTGCTGGGATCAGTACCCTGTAAATTGTTGATGGTTTTCATTATTTTGGTTGTTTGTGTGGGATTGAATGGTGTGTGATGGTGTTATCCAGTTGGTCGCTGAGTTTGTGTCTTGGAATACTTATTTCCTCTTATCTGGGTCCTACGCGACTTATGTTTGCATTCAGGTCTATGAGGTGTTCGCTTATTGTATGTTGTCTGTGGTAGTTATGGCTGCATGTGAGGGTGTTATGGCTGCATGTGAGGGTGTTACGGCTGCATGTGAGGGTGTTACGGCTGCATGTGAGGGTGTTACGGCTGCATGTGAGGGTGTTACGGCTGCATGTGAGGGTGTTATGGCTGCATGTGAGAGTGTTATGGCTGCATGTGAGGGTGTTATGGCTGCATATGAGGGTGTTATGGCTACATGTGAAGGTGTTACGGCTACATGTGAGGGTGTTATGGCTGCATGTGAGGGTGTTACGGCTGCATGTGAGGGTGTTATGGCTGCATGTGAGGGTGTTATGGCTGCATGTGAGGGTGTTATGGCTGCATGTGAGGGTGTTATGGCTGCATGTGAGGGTGTTATGGCTGCATGTGAGGGTGTTATGGTTGCATGTGAGGGTGTTATGGCTGCATGTGAGGGTGTTATGGCTGCATGTGAGGGTGTTATGGCTGCATGTGAGGGTGTTATGGCTGCATGTGAGGGTGTTATGGCTGCATGTGAGGGTGTTATGGCTGCATATGAGGGTGTTATGGCTGCATGTGAGGGTGTTATGGCTACATGTGAAGGTGTTACGGCTGCATGTGAAGGTGTTACGGCTGCATGTGAGGGTGTTACGGCTGCATGTGAGGGTGTTATGGCTGCATGTGAGGGTGTTATGGCTGCATGTGAGGGTGTTATGGCTGCATGTGAGGGTGTTATGGCTGCATGTGAGGGTGGTATGGCTGCATGTGAGGGTGTTATGGCTGCATGTGAGGGTGTTATGGCTGCATGTGAGGGTGTTATGGCTGCATGTGAGGGTGTTATGGCTGCATGTGAGGGTGGTATGGCTGCATGTGAGGGTGTTATGGCTGCATGTGAGGGTGTTATGGCTGCATGTGACGGTGATATTTCGTTATGTGAGGGTGTCATGCCGTTGTTGGAGTTAGTGATGCTGTTTTTGATTTTGTATAAGTGTTTTGTGTTGGTTGAGTGGTCTAGTGTAGGTAGAAAGTACCATAAGGGCTTTGGCAGCACAGAGAGGAAGAGAAGATTCCAATCCAACCTAAAACTGGAAATTCAGTTGAGATGGACATTGTAGATCAATTTGTCGAATGAAATTGAGCCAGTTTATAGACTGTAATACAATTTTATGCCCATCCTCTGACATGTATCACTTACCATAGTTGGTTGAATCGTTAAGATAGTGTAGTCGCAAGTGGAGGGGAAAGGAATATGGAGATTGGTGAGGGTCATATGGCCTATGTGTGCATGCATCCTGGTGCCCAACATTAAAGATATGATGGGAATCAGTATGGAGGTGTTTCAGTAAGTTGAGAGATATGACTACACTTGGCCTCGTAATCATGTACCATGCTCTATACAGAGCGTCCAGCATAGACGGCTCGGAGTGAGTGTGCACATTTCTAAACTCTCCTGCCAGCCTCCACACTAATACAAGTTACAGGTTATTGAGAGTATCTGCATGTCTGTCAGCTTGTCTACAAACGTCTGTTTATGATTGAGGAACAACTTAATTTCATTTGAATGTTATATTTTGAACACAAATTGGAACATGAATCTATAGTTTAACAGTACTTTGGCTCTGAATTTGGCAAATTGTATGGAGTCTCGTCCTGATCGCACGTACGAATAGGGTGAGATATATATTTTTTACTCTGTCTGTCTGTCTGGCAGTCAACAAAAATTGAAAATCATTCTAATTCGCCAACTTAGTCATGGAATGAACAAATAACTAATGTAACTTGTTAAACGAGATGGTATTCATAGAATGCATAACCTGCACAGTCTTGAGAAGGACTTGGTGCGAGCCAAGTCTTTTGTTTTTTTTCAGTTTTTTTTTCTTTGAACCAATATGGCTGCCAGACGATATGACCGATGACGTCATCTTCTTCAAACCATATTCCCCATGGGTAGTTGATCAATTAGTTAAATTTTGCATTGAAATTTCAACAGGATAAAAATCCTGTTCAAATTTCAAGTCAATTGGATGAAAATTGACAATTTTAGAAATTTCAGCCTATGTTGACCTTTTAACCCATGTTGATCTCAAAAATAGTTGGTGGTTGAATTCAGTGACTTGATATGCAAATCCTCTTCAAATTTCAAGTAAATCAGATGAAAATTTAGGATTTTAGAAAACTGGCCTATGTTTGACCTTTGGCCTTTGTTGACCTCAAAAGAGTGACCACGATATGACATGGTCATGTAACATGTGGAAAAGTTTCAATTTCCTCCGCTGAATGGTTTTCTATCTACATTCTTAACAAAATGCAGACACAACGTAGTCCATACGTACGTACCGGACCGATTGCTTAATCCTGCTTTTCGCTTCACTAGTGCAGGGTAATAAGGTGGTGTAAAATACGCTGCATCAACGGCGGTAAACTCCCGAAAAAGGTTTTTTTTCCCCTGCAATTTTTTAAATCTTTAATTTATTTCAATTGAATCATATACTTGAACCCGACAACCCAAATCAATTTTTTGGCACTTTCAAAACCTTCCGTTCAGCAATACTATTTCTACATCTACTTATATAAAACACAGTGTGTATTTGCTTTTCCCCATTCATAAGGACGATTTCAGTAGGGTTTTAACGGCCAATCATTTTAACACAACTATGTGCTCATCACGGTCTATTTTTGAGGATAATAAAAAACTCGAAAATCATTTTTCATAAAAGAGTAATTACGTCTCTTCTATTGGAATTGTAGATGGTGACTTGCAACTGGTACTCAAGGTGGTGTACAGAAACATTAAAAAAATTAAAAAAAATTAATACAAGGCGTAGGGAGGTGAAATTTGCTGCACATGATGTGCAACACGTGCAGAGGAAAATGTGCTCATTTACATCCGTAGGATGTCTAATAAATAAAGATATGAGCACACCTGACGCTAAGCCGAGGCTTCAGACTTTGGCATGCTCACGAGGCTGTACTGTCGAAACTAAACGTCCCAGAAGATAAAGAAAATAGGATCACATTTGTACACGTCGTGTTGTAAAACAAACGCTTTTTTCTTGCTACGAAACATCATATTGTTATGGTTCTCAGAACCGAACGCATACAACATAAAGTTGTCCTGAGTCAGTTATTTCATTAATATACGTATCGTTAGCTCCCTACCTTTTGTCTAGTGGGAAGACGAGGAAGTGTGTTGCGATGGGATATAGTTAGGATTAATAAATCATTTTTCCCCTTTTATTTTATTTCCCCTTTTATTTGATCCACGGAACCTTCATCTCGCTTGCTCCCCTCGTCTCGTCTCCTGAGCCCAAATCCCGATGGGCACTTTGGGCTGGACAAGCGCTTCCACCGTCTACCCGCTGTCTAGAGATAATCGTTTTCTGAGGCAGAATCCCGAGGTTCGTTATAGTAGCTGTGCCACCATTCACCTTCCCAAACCCAGACACGGCGGTGCAGGCGGTCCTTACCAGTGTCTGGCTGAAACCCCGCCCAGAAAGGCGGACCACATGAAGGCCGGGTCCAATCGGGATGGACAATGACGTTGGCTTCGCCATAGCTCCACCCAAAACTCCGTGATC
>NC_140974.1:65760679-65773179 GCF_056783735.1 Eptatretus burgeri
ATGTCATTTTGTCCATTGTCCCCAAAGATGGCAGAACATCCACTGGCTGACGGTGGTCCAGGGCTGGCTCGACGTCACTTCAACATCAATACACTGCCACTGCAGACACAACGTTAACCATTGTCCCAATGCTTTTGTTATGTGGCTGAAGTTGGACTGATGGTAAGTAGAGGTTGCTTTCACCCCCATGTTCTTGTATCTGGTAACATGGGGGTAAAAGCAACTACTCTCCAAACCTCTGCCAACGTCAGCATGCTCGCTTTACTTTGTTGCATGACCAGGATCAGTGTTTAATCCACAATATGCACTGTTAACCTCCATCATTTTGATGTTTTTATGTTTTGTGTTCGACTTCAAAAGTATGATGCTATTGCATACTGCAATAAAGGAGTTACACAGAAACTACTCAAAAAAATGTCACTAACACGGGGCTTTGTTGTCACTTGGGGTTCTAAAATGTCTGATGCTGTTTCGATCAGGTATGAAAAGTTCCTTTTACTCAAAACAAGAAATACATTCCGGTTTGGAATGTGCAAGCTGCCCGTACTTGGAAACCGCACGTCATAATACTAATTGCACGTCATGGCAACCACCATCAAACTAATTCAACGGCGGTTTCTTCCTTCTGGGATTCATCAAGAGAACGTGATGTTTCAAGTAACAGATGCTTGCGAGCCTGAACTGGAAGAATGAGCTACGATATTGGGAAGGACTCGCTTCAAGGTTGAGAATGTAAGAGCAAAACGAATGGCCAATGATGAAAGGACTGGAGTTAACACAAGTCTGACTGCAGTTCCATTTTTTTGTTGGATTCAGACATGAAGCACAAGGACTGGGACTCTAGACTCCAGTAACTGGATGTGGATTCAAGGCCACACAATTTGGATTCTGTTTGGCAAGACTCCGCTACAAAGTAACGAAGAAGCCTTCAAGTGGGTCCTAACGTGGCGTCAATTTAGCAATCATCATGTTTGTTTATTAATGTCTCGTGATACAAGTAGGACAAGGTTTCTTGAATGTTCTGTAATAGGTTTGTAGATTATACCAAAGCACTGGAGATTGCGGAATAGGACACTTTCAGAATGACATATTCCAGCGCATGCGTAGAGTCCCTGGGATGTGGTGGTTACCTGGGCATCATGAAGTATATCATGTGTGTGAGACAAGGATTGTTACCTGAAAGGACTCAAAAAGCTTCTGAAATAAGCTGAAAATACTTAGAAAAGTACCTGAGAGAAAGGACGAAAGACTTTGAGAACTTTCTCAGCTCGCCAAAATGGGAACCTGCTCGTACAACAAACTCCCGACCATGTGGCCTGGTTCAAGACCCAAGTGGATGGACTGTTTATCTGGATTAATTGCTTCTGAACACCAATGGGAAGGACATATTTGGGGGCTTGTGGATGAACAGGGTAAGATTATAATGGTGATATATATATATATATATATATATATATGTATATAATTTGGGGTTCTGGGGCCACAAGGGAAACTAGAACGGCACTCGTTAGGGCGCACATCTCCGCCAGGCTGAACAGTTTACGGTTTATATCCCACTGACAAGTCGGATCTGGATGTTAATCAAAATCGAATCCGCTTGTTCTCGTCACATACCCAATTCATCAACCGAGGTTTATCATTTATACGTTCATAAGTTTTTGAGATAATGTGCTCCATAAAGTTTTTGGCCGCATCTCTCAATAGTGACGAATCACTTTAAAAATTCTACTCTCTGGATGCAGATCCAGGTCTTCACCGAAATTGAACGAATTCCTCCTCGGCACACACCCACCCTGTCCACGACGTTTCCTCTGAATCCGCCCATACCTTTTTTGAGATATCATGCTTACAGACACAAACACACACAAACACACAGACAGACAGGAGTGAAAACTCGGCCTCCGTCCACCTTCAGTGCCAGAGGTAATTATACTCGAATTTTACATCTATTTCTGAAAGGAGAAGTGTGTGTGTTTGTGTTTGTGTGTTTGTCCATGTGTGTGTGTTTGTCCATGTGTGTGTGTTTGTGTTTGTGTTTTTTTTATATATCCACTGTGACCGCCAGCTTCTGTCACAGTAAATGGTTCCAACCCGACGCCTCTCATCCCCAGATATTTCTCCTACAATATTTCCATTGTATTTCCGTGAGTCCGATTTGCATTCAGGAACAGAACAATTCTGATGATCCATTTTAAAATTTCCAATCTTTTGTCGAAATGCTGACAATGATGTTCAAAGACTATTTTAGTTACAGGTGTTGGGCCATCAACGGCAGGTTAAAAATGCTCGTCGAGGCGAACAGAGTCGTTGAAAACGCGTACACACGGCGTGTGCGCAAAACACCTCGTTGAGCATTGTTATGTTCCATGGTCTTGGCAAATGAGGTGTCAGGAAAAGAGGTGAGGGTTATTATAGATAGTAATTTGTGGTGGTGGAAAATAAGTGAATGTAGTAATTAAGACAAAGAAAATATGCTCACGAGAATGGAGTACAAGTATGGATCACTGAAAATCTTCTGCCATTCCTCTCAAAATTCATCCACAATGCTGTAGCCAATGAACTAGCAGAGCCGACCCATCGCTTCGCTGACAGACCAATTAGTCTTCCTGTTCGCCAAAAAAATTTGGGTGAGAAGGAGAAGGAGAAGAAGACAAATTTACCTGTGCATCAAGTGCTTTAATTCCTTCCCAACCTTGTCCTCGCATTCCGCTGCCCCTCCCCTTTGTCCCCCGTTCATTCTGATGTTCCTTCCCGCTAAGAAATGTCTCACACACGATGATGGCCCCCTCCGGTGTTTTGGGAAGGAGGTCAAATTTACCTGTGCAAAGAATGCTTTACCCTCAGTGTCGCCAAGGTGAGAAAGGAAATTGTAATACTCTCTGCCACCACCACCAGGTGGCGCTACACGGTACACATTTACATAGAGAATTCTCCCCCCCCTCCTATCCTGCCCCTCACACCCCCAAATGAGGCCCAAGCCACATAGCCTATGTTACCTCCCACACAAAGTTGTATTTGTACCCCGAGTTTGGGGTTTGTAACTTCAAAGACATGGCCGAGCATAGAACAGAGAGAGAGACAGAGAGACACAGAGAGAGAGAGAGAGAGAGAGAGAGAGAGAGAGAGAGAGAGAGAGAGAGAGAGAGAGAGAGAGAGAGAGAGAGAGAGAGAGAGAGAGAGAGAGAGAGAGAGAGAGAGAGAGAGAGAGAGAGAGAGAGAGAGAGAGAGAGAGAGAGAGAGAGAGAGAGAGAGAGAGAGAGAGAGAGAGAGAGAGAGAGAGAGAGAGAGAGAGAGAGAGAGAGAGAGAGAGAGAGAGAGAGAGAGAGAGAGAGAGAGAGAGAGAGAGAGAGAGAGAGAGAGAGAGAGAGAGAGAGAGAGAGAGAGAGAGAGAGAGAGAGAGAGAGAGAGAGAGAGAGAGAGAGAGAGAGAGAGAGAGAGAGAGAGAGAGAGAGAGAGAGAGAGAGAGAGAGAGAGAGAGAGAGAGAGAGAGAGAGAGAGAGAGAGAGAGAGAGAGAGAGAGAGAGAGAGAGAGAGAGAGAGAGAGAGAGAGAGAGAGAGAGAGAGAGAGAGAGAGAGAGAGAGAGAGAGAGAGAGAGAGAGAGAGAGAGAGAGAGAGAGAGAGAGAGAGAGAGAGAGAGAGAGAGAGAGAGAGAGAGAGAGAGAGAGAGAGAGAGAGAGAGAGAGAGAGAGAGAGAGAGAGAGAGAGAGAGAGAGAGAGAGAGAGAGAGAGAGAGAGAGAGAGAGAGAGAGAGAGAGAGAGAGAGAGAGAGAGAGAGAGAGAGAGAGAGAGAGAGAGAGAGAGAGAGAGAGAGAGAGAGAGAGAGAGAGAGAGAGAGAGAGAGAGAGAGAGAGAGAGAGAGAGAGAGAGAGAGAGAGAGAGAGAGAGAGAGAGAGAGAGAGAGAGAGAGAGAGAGAGAGAGAGAGAGAGAGAGAGAGAGAGAGAGAGAGAGAGAGAGAGAGAGAGAGAGAGAGAGAGAGAGAGAGAGAGAGAGAGAGAGAGAGAGAGAGAGAGAGAGAGAGAGAGAGAGAGAGAGAGAGAGAGAGAGAGAGAGAGAGAGAGAGAGAGAGAGAGAGAGAGAGAGAGAGAGAGAGAGAGAGAGAGAGAGAGAGAGAGAGAGAGAGAGAGAGAGAGAGAGAGAGAGAGAGAGAGAGAGAGAGAGAGAGAGAGAGAGAGAGAGAGAGAGAGAGAGAGAGAGAGAGAGAGAGAGAGAGAGAGAGAGAGAGAGAGAGAGAGAGAGAGAGAGAGAGAGAGAGAGAGAGAGAGAGAGAGAGAGAGAGAGAGAGAGAGAGAGAGAGAGAGAGAGAGAGAGACACAATGGCTTCTATATATTGTTTATAGATCCATGGTCGCTTAAGCGAATACTGTATGATTGGTTGAGGAATAATATGTACCGAATATACACAGCACTATAAATGTATCATTAAATAATTATATCTTTGGTTTTGTGACTATATTTCTGCATGTTTGGAGTTTGAGACGACTCACAGTAAAGACAAGCGAGTACTCCCAAGATCATGGCAACTCACCCCTGATTCAGACTCGGACACCGGCCAGACTCCATGCTGTTGGAATAAACAGGCCGTTCAACGAAACACCAGTGAAACTGGACTCATCCCAGAAAGTTAGTAATTGAAAACTAATTATTTGTTTACAATTTACATACTATCCCAAAATTACTTTAAACCAGAGCAAATTCACAAAAGTGCACCATCTTTAACTTAGCAAATGTACAACAGCAACAGTCCAACAAAATACTGAACAAAATCTCTAAATCCTGAAACAAGGGTATCCAGTCACATGATGTGAACGTGTTGAGACATATCGAGCACGTGGTGATCGACTCGACGGCGCAGAGCTGTTGAGGCAGTTGCAACTCCAATGAAGCAGCGTTTGGTTAACCTGACGGTACAGTGAGCGGCAGAGGTAATTGAGACGACTTTGAAATGAAGCAGCAGCAAAAGTAAACGTTGCGAGTCCCATTTAGCGCAGCGATGCGAATAAACGACGCTTTGTTTGGCATGTCGATAAAAAGCATACCTGTTTGGATTTAGGTCAGCCTCGCCGCCGTGGGAAACGCTTGCACCTCGCTGTTGGAAATCACCTGCGTAATGAAATCCCTGACAGGAGGTCACAAGCCTTGTAGAAACAACGTACTGCAACCAACTACACCGTCCTACAAATCGCTGAGTGGTGTTCGTTCGAAGCCCAGGCTCTGATGAGAGCATACTTGTTTTCGAAGGAAGAACCCTCCCCCTCCCCCCTCCCCGAGCATGACACAATGTGATGCAGTTACATCAACACCAACGGATTAGAAGATTTTAGGTGGGCACAGATTCTAATAATGATGTACCACACTCTGTTAGAGAATGTTGTACTGGATGGTTTGGATGGTCTTCGCAGCAGTAGTTTAGAGAGGAATTTGGAATTTGTTCATGCTGGTGGAGATAACTCGTTTGTTCTTCATAAAGGACACCATGAGATATTGAACGTCCACTAACGAATGCTCGCAGACGGTGCATCCAGCTTAACGTCCATCGGAGGGACGGCACACACATTGATGGATCACCCAGCCTGTGAAACACCAGGATGACAGTTCACAGCTTGGTCAGGATTCAAACCCAGCCTAGACAGCTGAGAGGTGAGTGTGCGTACCTCCGTGCCATCCTACCAAGCCTGATCAAAAGTGGCCTCAACGTTATTGGGTGGAGACATCACTTGTCTGGACTTCCAAGGTTAGCAGTTGGGATGCGATGTGATTGACAAAACATGATGTTCCAGAAAACGACGAACCGAGGGAGGTGAAGTGTTGAACTACTACACTGGCATCGGCTGCTTTTGTAGAAGGTACCGGTACACCTTGATTTGAGATATAGAAGCCTCATCATCGGAGACGCCATCACGATGGAGGAAACCATCTCAAGAATCCTGACTGTTGATCTTTTGCATCTGCTTTCCGGTGGATTTCAACCTGAAACCAAAGAGTAACAGTCACAAAGTGTGTGTGTGTGTGTGTGTGTGTGTGTGTGTGTGTGTGTGTGTGTGTGTGTGTGTGTGTGTGTGTGTGTGTGTGTGTGTGTGTGTGTGTGTGTGTGTGTGTGTGTGTGTGTGTGTGTGTGTGTGTGTGTGTGTGTGTGAATCAATTTCTGTTGATGAAGCAAATACAGCTTGTTTCACCCATCTTAACTCAACCCCCTCCCCCCCAATTCAATCCTCCGCACTACATGAATCATCTCCTCCTTCTTTCCCCCTGGGTATAATAAGCCCCCAAAGTGCCTCCCGAACCATCTTGCGTCTCCCTCTTCCCTGATCTTGCCCAGGTAAGGTTGCACTGCATACGGAACCGCACCGGGAGCTTGATTGTGTGAGTAACGGTGTTGTTGAGATTCAAAGAACTTTCGAAGAAATTCCTAGTTTGAACTTGGCAGTGACTGTAGATGTGGATAGGAAAGAGCATGTAGTAGGTGTGTGTGTGTGTGTGTGTGTGTGTGTGTGTGTGTGTGTGTGTGTGTGTGTGTGTGTGTGTGTGTGTGTGTGTGTGTGTACCAATGTAAAAGAAAATTGCTCAGCAAATGTCTTTCTGTGTTATGTGGACAAAAATTCTGGAAACTATGATTTTCTTTAATGAAATCCAAAAGATCAACGATAAAGGAATCTCGAGCACAAGAGCGAAAAGCTCAAAAGGAAATATGAACAAATATTGATGTTATTTACAGGTAAGAACTGCCTCTGTGTTGGATAGTCAAGAGGTGTGAGCACTCACCTGTGAGCTGTTAAATGTGGGTTCGAATCCCGACTGAGCTCGCGTGCATCGTGATGCATCAGCGTGTGCACCGTCCCTCCGATGGACGTTAAGCCGGAGGACCGGTCTGCAAGCACCGGTCGTTGTTGAATGTTAAAGATCCTGCGGCGTCTTTTGCAAAGGGTCCGGCGAGTTATCTCCGCCACCCTGAACAAATGTACAAATTTCCTGGCACAATTGACTGCTGGGAAGGCAATGGCAAACAACAAAGCATAATCGTTGCTAGGAGACCGTTCGGCAGCACCGATGCTCTTTAAAGAATATGGTAAAAATTGATGATGATGATGAGTGGAGCGTGTGAACAAAGAGGGGGTGTGGTAAGGGGGGTGAGGGGAAAAGAGCATAGAGATGAAACAATAAATTAATTTTATTGGAGAATGCTTCGATTAGGGGGTGGGGGTGGGGGGGAAGGAGGGAAGGGCGGGGGAGGAGAAAGGGGCTAGAGGTAAAGAACAGCTGAGAAAATGATTTCGCTCAACGAGGAAAAATGTGAAACTGAGCCCTGAGTTCTAAATTAGACATCGTCTCAACATGATGTCCTGCTCACTCGACATTCTTCCCACTCTGTTTAAATTCTGTACAATTCGATTTTAAACATTCCCCAGCCCCCCCCCCCCCCCATCACAGGGGAAATTGATGCCGATATAATAGGTTTTGAAAAGATGTTTTTGAACAGTTTCAATGTTTTCAAGTGACACTGACATGGCCATTTCCTTCTGTTTTCCCCAAAACTAATCATAATCTGCTTTTCATCTCTTTCCTCCTGGATGTGCACTCCATTGTGAAGGTGTTTCCCTCTTTTGCACGTTCTTTACCCATTTTGTTCAAAGTCGTCTGTCGATTGTACATCCTGTCTCGGGGCGACCAGCGAGTAAGCCAGATCCAATTAATCACATAAAATAGCCGGACAATGCGAGTCTTTAAAAACAAACAAACAAACAAAAAAATCCACAAACTTCCAAAAAAATTCCCACGGGACAGTTTCATCGAAGGTCTTTTTTTTTCTTCTTCTCTGAACCGCTCTCCCACCTCCTCGACACCAACAATCGAAACGTCACAAAGGACCACGATGGACATTCCCCATCAGAGAGTATTTCCCAAGACAGTTGGAATTTTCTCAAGACTTCAGCGCACAAAATGGTCTTTTTGATGAAGTAAACCTTAGGATAAAAAAAAGTCCACGAAGGAGTGTGGGGTGGGGGGGGGGTGGGAGAGTCGCTTTACACTTGTTTCTGAAAGGTGGTGTGAGCTGTGAGATTCCCTTCTGATGCGTCAACCGACGAGTAAGGACAGCTGTGTCTAAAACTCGCGTGGCCTTGTGTGGCTTGGGAATGCTAGAACATGTCCAGGGAATATTTTTAAGAAGTCTCAAGTGACGAACATCCCTTCTTGGCGTGTTGCAATGTCCGATGAACTCTTGGATCTGGCTTCATGCCACGCATGGTGTTCAGTGTCATTCCATTTGGCTTCCATAATCAGCGTTTCTATATTCTTTCTCATTTTCAAAATGCCTGATTAAGTGCTATGGGCAGTCTTGCAACTCATCTGATAGGCAAGAAGTTTTCAGAACAGGAATTCAAGTCACTGGACAAAAAGCTTGGAGAAAAGTTTAGCTTAAAAAACAAATAAATAAATGAGGAGGACATGCACTTCAAAGAGTTCTCATCACGTGTCACATTATTATCCTTTTGTGTCCACATAACTTTTCAAACGAGAGGGGCACTCGGTAGAGTGCATACCTCCACCAAGCTGATTAGTTTACGTTTTGTATCCCACTGATAGCCGGATCTGGATTGGGACCTGAAATAAAATTTAATTGGCTTGTTCTCGTCACCGAACAAACTCATCCACCTAGTTTTGTCATAACTCGTCCACAACTTTTTGAGATATCATGATATACGTACAGGAGATAAAGTTTTTGGCCCGATCTCTCAATTTTAGAAATCAGGCCTAATGTTGACCTTTTGACCTTAAAATAATTGTTGGTTGAATCCATAGACCCGAAATGAAAATCCTCTTTTCAAATTTCAAGTCAATCGGATGAAAATTGAGGATTTTAGAAATTTGGCCTGTGTTGACCTTTTGGCCTATGTTGACCTTTTGGACAATGTTGACCTCAAAAATAATAGGTGGTTGAATTCAGTGACCTGATATGCAAATCCCCTTCAAATTTCAAGTCAATTGGTTGAAAATTGAGGATTTTAGAAATTTGGCCTGTGTTGACCTTTTGGCCTATGTTGACCTTTTGGCCAATGTCGACCTCAAAAATAATAGGTGGTTGAATTCAGTGACCTGATATGTAAATCCCCTTCAAATTTCAAGTCAATTGGTTGAAAATTGAGGATTTTAGAAATCTGAAATAAAAAAAAAAGTTTGGCCTCGTCGGCCAAAGGTCAAAAACTTTTTCAAATTTCTAAAATCCTCAACCTTTTGACCTCAAAAATAAATAGGAATCTGCGGGACCACCAACTCCACAATTTGATGAAGTTTTGTGGAAATCGGTTTAAAATTGTGACCCGTCGGCAAAAAATTTTTTTTTGCCAAGGAACAAACAGACAGATAGGGGTGAAAACAACCTCCATTCCACCTTCGGTGGCGGAGGTAATAATGGCAGCCCATCACATGGGAATCAATCCACGGACGCATTTCTGGCCCACCAGACTTATGAGAACACCTTTGTTTTGGTAAATAAAACAAACATTGCAACAAAATTTCGAACGTGCACCTCAGCTCCACAGTCCCAAGGCCAAAGTACAGAGTCGAACAAAATTTGTCAAACCAGCGTCACATGGTCTTCGGCCCGAAGGCTGAACATATGGCCAAACACGTACAACACGGACAACGGGGCGCGAACGCATGGTCACACCATAACTTTGGGAACCACTGGCCTTCATCAGCATCGCATGAATTACCCTCAAGAGTTGAGCTGGCGAGCTGTACCACATGACATATCTCTCAAGTAGTACCTCTTCACTGGAATGGTGACCGTGAACCCCCTCGTCTGGCACCAGCATTTGCTGTGAGGGTTCTGACCGATAGGAGGTACTGAAAGGCACCAGCACCCTCAACAAAGCTCTCCCTTTAAAGGCACCTCCGAACATCCTCACCCTGTCACTCTGGAAGCATTGTCAAACAAACCCATCGATACATTCTCAAGGTCAACCACTGGAAGACACTTGACCTTCTTGACCATCACAAGAAGACGCTTGATCATCACCATCAGCCATGATCTCTGCTGGGCCGACAACACAATAGAGCTGGCTTCCAAAGCCAGTTGCAGAGTGGACATTCTCCGACATTCCAAGCATTTCGTCAAAAAAAAAACCAAACAAATCAGAACTACTCGTTGTATAAGGTGTTTGTCCATAGCTAAGTGGAGTATAGCTTTCCCTTGTGGGCTGGCACCCCAGCATCAAATCGGTCTGCTCGATTCTGTGGAATCCAGGACACTCTTATTGGATTGTTCCGCAATGATGCGGAAGCACCAGGGTTTGCTGTCTTACACATTGTAGGGAGTTCGGTGGCCTCAGTTTTTGTTTTGTTTATTGAACCACCCCCAGGTTCTCTCCCTTTGCTCTCACAGCACTCTGACTCTACCCATCGATTCCAGGATGTACTCGTTCTTACAGTAAACCTCTCTCTGTTAAACTCACAAAATCCCAGCTCACGGGACAACTCACTCCTTTTATTCCTCGCTTCTCCCGTCTATGGAACCACCGTCCAGACACTGTTCTATCCCACTCTTCCTTCCAGGGATTTAAGCTGGCTGTCCACTTCATTGTAATGTCAATCCCCATCCTTACCCACAATCATTATTACCCCACTAGCAAATACAACCCGTCACTTTGTTAACGGGGATATTACGATGGGGGTTGGGGGGGGCGGTGGGTGGTGAGTAGGAGTGAGAAGGGGTGCGTTAGTGAGGAGGGGTGGTGAGTGAGGAAGGGGTGAGGGTGAGGAAAAGAGAGCAAGGAAGTTGGGAAGCGTGAGGAAGGGAGGGAGGGCGAGGGAGTGTGGGGGTGGGGGATAAAGCGAGGCCACATCACACGTTGCTCTCCACTCTGGGAAGGTGGAGGGAATTAGGAGGATGGGGGAGAGAGGGGGGTAGTGGGGAGGGGGAAAGGGGTGTTGTGGACATGCATTTGATAGGGGGCTTGAGGGAAAGCAGGGAAGGGGTGGGAATTGTCCCCTTATGCCAGCATTAGTACAGGAATGAAAGAAATTGGGTACGTTAAAACAGCACGTTCAAATGGGACATATAAACAATGTACAGACACCACCAGACGTCCGAGTGGAGGGGGCGGGGGTGGAGGGCTTTGGGAGGAGGTAAGCCTGAGGGAAAGGGGGAGAGGCAGTGTGAGGGGAGGAGGGAAGGGAAGGCAGCGTGAGGGGAGGGGGAAGGGAAGGCAGCTTGAGGGGAGGGGGAAGGGAAGGCAGCGTGAGGGAAAGGGGGCGATGCAGCGTGAGGGGAGAGGGGAGAGGGGAAGGGAAGGCAGCATAAGGGAATGGGGGAGAGGCAGCGTGAGGGGAGAGGGGAGAGGCAGCGTGAGGGGAGAGGAAGCGTGAGGGGAGAGGCAGCATGAGGGGAGAGGGGAAGGGAAGGCAGCGTGAGGGGAGAGGCAGCATGAGGGGAGAGGGGAAGGGAAGGCAGCGTGAGGGGAGAGGGGAAGGGAAGGCAGCGTGAGGGAAAGGCGGAAAGGCAGCGTGAGGGGAGCCGGCAAGGGAAGGCAGCATGAGGGAAAGGGGGAGGGGCAGCGTGAGGGGAGAGGGGAAGGGAAGGCAGCGTGAGTGAAAGGGGGAGGTGCGGCGTGAGGGGAGAGGCAGCGTGAGGGGAGAGGCAGCCTGAGGGGAGAGGCAGCCTGAGGGGAGAGGCAGCCTGAGGGGAGAGGCAGCCTGAGGGGAGAGGCAGCGTGAGGGGAGAGGCAGCGTGAGGGGAGAGGAAGACAGCATGAGAGGAGGGGAAAGGCAGAGTGAGAGGAGAGGAAGACAGCGTGAGAGGAGGGAGAGGCAGCGTGAGGGGAGAGGCAGCGTGAGGAGAGAGGGGAAGGGAAGGCAGGGTGAGGGAAAGGGGGAGATGCAGCGTGAGGGGAGAGGGGAAGGGAAGGCAGTGTGAGGGAAAGGGGGAGAGGCAGCGTGAGGGGAGAGGCAGCCTGAAGGGAGGGGGAAGGGAAGGAAGCGTGAGGGAAAGGGGGAGAGGCAGCGTGAGGGGAGAGGCAGCCTGAGGGGAGGGGGGAAGTGAAAACAGCATGAGGGGAGGGGAAGGTAGCATGAGGGGAGGTGAAGGCAGCATGAGGGAAAAGGAAGGTAGCATGATGAGAGGGGAAGGTAGTGTGAGGGGAGGGGAAGGAAGTGTGAGGGGAGGGGAAGGTCATGTGAGGGGAGGGGAAGGCAGTGCACAAGGGCATTACCGGGGCGATAAAACATGCCCAAACAGCTCGGTTTTATTTTTAACTGTTGTGTTCTATATAAAACCGAGCTGGAGCATTAAAAAAACTTAAAACCCATGCTATCTACCTGGCAAAGGCCTGCTTGCACACATGCCCCCCCCCCAATACGCATTCCTCCAACTTTCTTGCAATCCATACTAACAGTGCGCATGCACCGGTGATACACGCATCCTTTCACTTGCACACATGTATGGTTTCCCCACACAATGCATGTACGGTGAAACGTCCTGCATGGCTTCGATGCTGCAGCATG
>NC_140974.1:65775679-65793179 GCF_056783735.1 Eptatretus burgeri
TCACTATGACGTCATATCAATTTTTATGACGTCATTCCTATTTTTTCACATTTTTTGTTTCACAACCCAGAGTTTTCATCGGATCTTCGTGAAACTTGCCATGTATATGCAGAAAGCCCACGCGCAGGCAGTAACCATCTCCGATTTTGGAAATTCTTCCGAGAAAAAAAGTTGACGTCATAATATCGCCGCTAATGGAAATCGCCTATACCATTATCTCCGAAACTAGGCAAGCTGTTTGAATTTTGTTTGCGGGAATCAAGCCGAGCATTAGCACAGATAATTTATCGCAAACCTGATACATCACAATGACGTCATATTCGTTTTTATGGCGTCATCATGAAGAGGACGAGGATCTTAGCTCATTTGAGCTTGTTATCCTAAGAATGACCAGTTGGAGTTAAATTGGTACTCGAGGGTTGTTATGGTTCCCAGAGAGAGGCATTCAGTGTTTAGTCTTGGTTTCTGTGGCGTCCCATTTTTTGAAGAATAATTTTTCAATTATTTTTGACTAACAGCGATACCCGGCGTTTCCCTGGGGGGGGGGGAGGGCAGGGGCGGGGGGTCCTGAGAAGTGGGAGAAGCAAGAGAGCCAGCAGGGCTGAGGATGGGGCAGGAGAACCAATGGGGTGGAGGTGAGGGGGAAACTGTGTAGGGGGCAGGAGAGCCAATACACCAGTGAGTAAATGGGTCTTAAGGGAATACCAGTGGGTAAAGGGGTCTTGAGGGTCTTATGGGTCTTTGGGTCCTTCGGGATCTTAAGGGGTTTTATCCCCCAAACATGTAAAATAGTCTTCTCTAAAGCATGTAATCTAATCTCTGAAGCATGTAAAAAGCATTTATGGGGGGGATCTTAGGGGTCTTTAAAGGCTGAGGTTGTGGATGAAAATACCCTTACGTCAATCTCTGGGTCAGATTGGGCTGTCTGCCAAATTTGGTGGTTGTCCATCCAGCGGTCTTTGTAAAAAAACGCGAATAAACAGACAGACAGACATCCGATGAATCTTATTTATTGGATTATGATTCAATGATCATGCCTGGTGTTGGCTTAACGGTTCGGGTGGTGGGCTTGGGATCCTAGGATTCTGAGTTAAAATCCTGCTTGGCTGTTTAATTAATACCAGGTGGGGTTGACTCTGCCTGTCATCCTTCTGAGGTCGGCAAAATGAGTACCAGTTTGCTGGTATCCTGTGTCGGAGTGGCGACCCGTCCAGGATTGTGTTCAAGGAGACTGCTTGGGCAGCACCAACGCTCTGCACAGAGTATAGTCCCGATGGATGGATTTCATGATTCAATCATAATTATTGAACTTAAAATTCATTTATTTAATTTCGCATGACATAAACTTTTCCAAATCTCATTGTCCAACGACTGTACTTTAATATTTTAATTATTTTATTATTGAATGTTTTTTTTTTTTTTTTTTCCAATTTTCGTGCATCCAATTTTTCCAATTATTTAATTTTCAATGTTTTTAACTATCCATTTTTTCCCCCCAATTTCCGATTATTTAATTTTTCCATTATTTTAATTAGTCTTGGTGTCCGTGGTGTCCCACCTTTTGGAAGAAAAAAAAAAAAAGAGGATTGTTTTCATTATGAGGCATATTTCAAGAGCTACCAATTGGCTAATATTACAAGATACCAATTACCAATACCTGGAACCATCAGCGAGTACCGATCGCAGCCGCCTACTTTAAGTAGTACACCTGTGCAAAATGACAACTCATCTTTGATCAAGCACCAACAATCATATCAACATGACAATGTCTTCCTTGCACTCTTCCCATATTTCTATGATCTATTTATTTTTTTTATATACAGCCAACGTTCCACCTGAGAAATGAGAAAAGATAATTTCTCACGATACTTTTAAAATGTACACAGACATGACAATGGCACGCACTGCCAAAAAGGATTTTATTTGTTAAAAAGGATTAAGGAATATATATATATATATATATATATATATATATATATATATAATTATATATATATATATATAATTTATATATTTATTTTTATGTTTATAAAAAGGTTCGGTGTGTGACAAGGACGAACGGATTCGATTTTGCTGAAGATCCGGATCCGGATGTGGATAGCACTGCCAAAATATAAATTATTTAATTTTTCAACTGATTCTTCACCATTGAGACTTTGGGGCCAAAAACGAGATAGTACTATACAGCATGATATTTCTAAACATGTATTGCGCCCGATATGTTCTCATGGATCAGGTATTACGTGGCGGAGGTATGCGCTCCACCGAGTGCCATTCGAGTTTAAAAAAAAAATGTTTTTCTGAAAATAAAAGTTTTCTTGAAACAAGAAAACGATGACAAAAAAGTTTTTTACGGCCAGAAAAATTCTCTCGTGGTTTTCTGGTTTCAAGAAAACTTCTTATTTGAAGAAAATACTTTCTTACGAAGAAAGTTATTTTTTGCCAGGGCATGTGAAATGAGAGAAGGGGTCTCATGACCAAGTCATGATCATGGACCTTTTGGGGGTTGTTACGGTTCCTGGAGGGAGGCAATTAGGTGTTTTGTCTTGGCGTCCATGGTGTCCTGGTTTTTTGAAGAATAATTGGATGCAGAGACGATTTAAAGCTAAAGGTGCATCCAAGATGTTATAGTTTTAAAAAGCAAAACTTTCCTATAACCAAGTGATTCATACGAACCATATTTCTTCCCCTCTGCACGAGCTCTAAAACCTGCGTTGCCTGTGTCTGTTTCAGTGAGGTGAGTTTCTCATGGACCTGCTGGACTGCTCAAGCCACATCCAGTCTTTGTTTCCAAGCAACCTCACCTGGAATTTCATCTCTTTCCTGTTCTTCAAGCACCTTCCCACCCCCTACCCCACACCACCTTCGTCTTCTTATTCTCAAACTGCTTATCAGTTCTCTCAACTCCACACACCCAACCTGACACCGATTTCATTGTTCTTTGCAGAAAAAGTCCAAAGTGACGGCCTCAAGGAGGATGCATCTCAAGGTAGATGCTGCACAGCAATCACTTCCCATGAATCACTTCCCTTGTGTTTTCCCTTTTCTCAAGCTACATTGTTCTGCCATTTTTACAGAGATTGTTCTGTACTCCAGGGGGGGGGGGAACTTCCTTTTCCTGTACTGAACCAAAAAAAGAGATTGCTTGTGGAATATTTTATTTACCTCTCACTGTCCTTCTCATAATGCTTCCCTCGCGGACCCTTGCGTGCCACAGAGCATGATCCTTCAGAAAGCTAAGGAGGAGTTGGATCAAGAAACGAGGCAGAAAGAAGAAGACAAGTTGAATGCGTTGAACGAGCGAGTTCCTCCAATGCAGATTTCAGGAATGTCTTTGCAAGAACTGCAGGTGTTTTGTTTTGTTTTTATATTTTCTTCACTATGTGCTGTAAGAGTGAAGATTGTGAGCAAGACCAGAGAGAGAAAAACGACTCCTTCAACTTCTACTTAAGTCCAAAACAATTACCAAACAACGCACGGGGAGGATGAGGATGAGGATGAGGAGGAGGGGGAGGAAGTAACTCAATTGAGAGAATTTAAACTGAGAAAAGGAGGGACAGGAGTGAAAGTTAGAGTGAGAGAGAGAAGGGTTGGGGTGAGTGGAGGGGGGGGGGAATTAATGTTGGGAAGAGATAAAGGAATGATGGGTTGGAAGGGAAGAGACATATGGAATATATACAGAGACAAGAGGGCTCGGAGGGTTAAAAAACAATCCCCTCACCTTTCTTTCCCAAATTTACTCCCCACTACCGCGCCTCGAGCAAATGAGAGATGAATTGACTGGAAAGTGGAAAAGAAAAGTAAATAAGTTTCTTCCTCCAGGATAAATGCAAGGAACTCCACCAGAGCATCGACGTGGCTGATGAGGAACGTTACGACACCAACATGAAGGTCTACAAGCAAACACTTGAGGTGACGACACATCCGCCTCTTGGTGGCTCCTCGTGCCTTGTTAATACATTAACACGATTAGTGCTGGTCACGCAGCACCATTTTATGAAAAATGGACACACAATGGCTGTATTATTATTATTATTATTATTATTATTCAATCATTAATACCTCCACCACTGAAGGTATGCGGAGGTTATGTTTTCACCTGTGTCCATTTGGTACCTGGCGAAATAATTTTGCCAAGTTTGTTGATCTGTTCCATTGGTTTGTTTGTTTGTCTGTCCGCTCACTCACAGCCCAAACCGCTCAGCCGATCATTCTGAAACTTTCGGCGATTGTCGGTACCATCCCTGCAACAGTCGATCGATGGTCGGTGTGAGGTCAATATAGGCCAGAAGGTCGACATCGGCCAAATTTTTAAGAACCTCAATTTTCATCCGATTGACTTGAAATTTGAAGAGGATTTGCATATCAGGTCACTGAATTCAATGAACAAGTATTTTTGAGGTCATCATAGGCCAAAAGCTCGATATTGGCCAAATTTCTAAAATTGTCAATAAAAGCACAGCATATGTGGAAAAATTAACATGCCCAGACCAGGAATCAAACCCAGGTCCTCTGGAATCAAACTGTGCCAGCACTCCGTCAATCTGAGCTATCTGGGTGACCCACTGGCTGAGCACACAATTCTCCCACATGTAGAGACGCCATTCCCTTTCCCCCCTACTTCCGGGACACTCACTGCCAACCATAGGAATAGTGACGGCCTGTCCACAAGAGGGCCTTCTCATTCGTGGGGGTCAATTCCATGTCTGCTATTAATCACCACAGGGGGCTTATTAATACAATTATAAATGAGCAGGAAACAAACCTTATAAGTCACCATCACACCATTTGAAAGCCTTTATCCCTGAGCAGGGGTCAGCTTTTTGCGGGCTCCAATCATGGTACCCTTTCTTGTGGCAATGTTTCTACGGCCGGATGTCTTTCCTGACGCCAACCCTTTGGTCGCCTTTGACATGCAGGGATAATTACCAGTTTACCAGTATAATGGTGCTCATTTCGCCGACCTCAGAAGGATGACAGGCTGAGTCAACTGCCTGATGTTAATACAGTGGACAGCGGGGCTCGAACCCAGGACCCCGAGGATCCCAAGCCACCACCCTAACCACTAAGCCAACACCAGGCTCGAAACAAACATTATAAGTATATGTAGAAAAACTACACGCCCAGACTGGGAATCAAACCCTGCTCGCTGCTCTTATTGTTGGCAGCGTCCCGGAAGCAGTGGAGGAAAGCGAGTGGCAATTCTATATGTGGAAACAGAAACCAGCCATTCTTTGCCTTCGTATAATAATGTCGCGCCTGAGGTCCAAGGAATGTTGACACTGCGTTCAGAATTAACACGTTACAATCCCCCAAGGATAGATCAATAAATAACCCGAATTTGGCAGTCGTTCACCCATGAAAGTAGGAAGGTGGGAAAAACGTTTCTTACAATTAAAATGTTCATGGGGAATGAGGAAGGACAAGACGATAGATAACAGAACAGATTTGGCGGTTGACATACACAGATAGGGATGAAAGGGGAACCACAGGAAAAAGGGGACTATACCCCACTAAGGCATTGACAATCCCAGATTCAAACCAAACAACGGGGATCACAGGCAAGGACTTTAGCAAGCACGAGTTGTTAGTGGGTGCAGGATAAGGATGTCGTGCATGTTGGTGAGGCACAGGGTGAAGTGCGGCTCAGGCCGAAAGAGGAGAGGATGGCGATGAGGAGCGATGCATTTGTGATTCTCGAAGTGGTCCTTCTCTTAGGACTTAGGGAGCAACGGAGCAGAGAGAAAAAGAGAGAGAGACAGAGAGACAGAGAGACAGAGAGACAGAGAGACAGAGAGACAGAGAGACAGAGAGACAGAGAGACAGAGAGACAGAGAGACAGAGAGACAGAGAGACAGAGAGACAGAGAGACAGAGAGACAGAGAGACAGAGAGACAGAGAGACAGAGAGACAGAGAGACAGAGAGACAGAGAGACAGAGAGACAGAGAGACAGAGACAGAGAGAGAGAGAGAGAGAGAGAGAGAGAGAGAGAGAGAGAGAGAGAGAGAGAGAGAGAGAGAGAGAGAGAGAGAGAGAGAGAGAGAGAGAGAGAGAGAGAGAGGAGTGGTCTTGAGCTGCACGCATGCACAAACGTGGCTTTTATCTCCTTTGGGACTGCCTTCATGCACGTGGCTGGTCCCGCAATTGGCTGCCCACTACCTGGAGGTGGCACTTTTGGCCAGTACCTCCATGTGGGGCACCCCCTCGTCAAAGTGTTCCACCATCAACTATGGCCCTCTGCAAATTACTGCACTGCCATGGCCTGCTGTCTTTGGCCAAATGGCCGAAGATTATGCACATTAATTGGACGAAGCGCTTCACATGTCCTTTTGTGCTCAAGTCCTCTACCTAGCCTCACCTAAACGGGTGGTTTTATACAATTCAACCACACCCTATTCTGCTCTGAGGTTACATTCACTGCCCCTGTCAGTGCACATATTACATATGACTTACATCTGACAGATCCCTAATATAGGCGTAATTCTATCCTACTCGAACACATGAACCAAGCTATTCTTAGCACGTTCTAATTATGGAACCCCCCCTCCCTTCCACGTCACAATACGAGTTCCCTAATAAGGAATTTCGATGCAGGAGGCCATTAGGCCCATCAAAGCCTGCGCTGATATTTCCAACCAGTGGTTGTTTGTCCGTGCTCTATCCTTTTAAATGCTCAGCATCAAGCAAGTAAGCAGCACGTACTATTTTTAAAGTCTTTGGTATGACTCGTTGGGTTCAAGTGACTAACATCCCAGACTCAGAGCAGACGCTTTCACCATTACGCCACCAAGTTTGGAAATATTTCGTTAAAATATCAGTGATGTAAATAAGGGATGAGGATGGGGAATGGGGATGAGTTAAATTAGTGGTACGCACATTTCATCAATCTTGTTCTTTAAAAATAATTGCAAGGAGATTATTTCCAAAGCTTTTTGAATTTGTTATCCCATAAATCATGGAGGAACTTGTGTAATGGGGGAGCAGTCACATTTCAGGATTTAAATGGACGATGCCGGAGCGGATATGCAAGATGGAGGAGAAAGGGCAAACAGTATGTGAAATACAATGAACAAAGGATGAAAGGATTGGAATGGAAATCGGTATCATGAAATGAGAATCCGCACAGTAACACGAATCAAGGTATTGCGAAGGGAACAGTTTTTATCCCTAATAGTTTTTTTTTTCTTCCATCTCATCAATTTTGTTTTAATAAAAGTTAGAAATTCCTCATCACCTGCATCCGAGAATTAAAAAAAAAAATTAAATTCCTGACAATAGGGACAAAGAATCGGAGAAACTAAAAATTTCAGGACTCTCGTTTGGTCCTCATCTCCAGACCAAACCATGAAAATATTCCACAAAAAATAATTAAAAAAACATACAAAACTGTTCAAATTATTTTTCCTGTATTCCATGGTAATTGAGAGAGAGGGAGATAAGGAGGATAGGGAGATAAGGAGGATAGGGAGATAGAGATAAAGAGGATAGGGAGATAGAGATAGAGATAGAGAGGATAGGGAGATAGAGATAGAGATAGAGACGATAGGGAGATAGAGATAGAGATAGAGAGGATAGGGAGATAGAGATAGAGAGGATAGGGAGATAGAGATAGAGAGGATAGGGAGATAGAGATAGAGAGGATAGGGAGATAGAGATAGAGATAGAGAGGATAGGGAGATAGAGATAGAGATAGAGAGGATAGGGAGATAGAGATAGAGATAGAGAGGATAGGGAGATAGAGATAGAGAGGATAGGGAGATAGAGATAGAGAGGATAGGGAGATAGAGATAGAGATAGAGAGGATAGGGAGATAGAGATAGAGATAGAGACGATAGGGAGATAGAGATAGAGATAGAGAGGATAGGGAGATAGAGATAGAGATAGAGATAGAGATAGAGATAGAGATAGAGATAGAGATAGAGATAGAGAGGATAGGGAGATAGAGATAGAGATAGAGATAGAGATAGAGATAGAGATAGAGATAGAGATAGAGAGATAGAGAGATAGAGAGATAGAGAGATAGAGAGAGAGAGATATAGAGAGAGAGAGATATAGAGAGATAGATATGGAGATAGATAGAGACGATAGGGAGATAGAGATAGAGAGATAGAGAGATAGAGAGATAGAGAGATAGAGAGATAGAGAGATAGAGAGATAGAGAGATAGATATGGAGATAGATAGAGACGATAGGGAGATAGAGATAGAGAGGATAGGGAGATAGAGATAGAGAGGATAGGGAGATAGAGATAGAGATAGAGAGGATAGGGAGATAGAGATAGAGATAGAGACGATAGGGAGATAGAGATAGAGATAGAGAGGATAGGGAGATAGAGATAGAGATAGAGACGATAGGGAGATAGAGATAGAGATAGAGAGGATAGGGAGATAGAGATAGAGAGGATAGGGAGATAGAGATAGAGATAGAGATAGAGATAGAGATAGAGATAGAGATAGAGATAGAGATAGAGATAGAGATAGAGATAGAGATAGAGAGGATAGGGAGATAGAGATAGAGATAGAGAGGATAGGGAGATAGAGATAGAGATAGAGACGATAGGGAGATAGAGATAGAGATAGAGAGGATAGGGAGATAGAGATAGAGATAGAGAGGATAGGGAGATAGAGATAGAGATAGAGATAGAGATAGAGATCGAGATAGAGATCGAGATAGAGAGGATAGGGAGATAGAGATAGAGAGGATAGGGAGATAGAGATCGAGATAGAGATAGAGATAGAGATAGAGATAGAGATAGAGATAGAGATAGAGATAGAGAGATAGAGAGATAGAGAGATAGAGAGATAGAGAGATAGAGAGATAGAGAGATAGAGAGATAGAGAGATAGAGAGATAGAGAGATAGAGAGATAGAGAGATAGAGAGATAGAGATAGAGAGATAGAGAGATAGAGATAGAGAGATAGAGAGATAGAGATAGAGATATAGAGATATAGAGATATAGAGATATAGAGATATAGAGATATAGAGATAGATATAGAGATATAGAGATATAGAGATATAGAGATAGATATAGAGATATAGAGATATAGAGATAGAGAGAGAGCCTTGTATTGCACGGATCAATGCAGGACGTAAGGACATCGACTGAGTATATGGGACTTGAAAGTTCGATTACAGCACGAGCCAAGTTCCAAGTTCTCAGATGGGAACACCAAACTGACCGACAGAAAGGGAATTCATTGGAGGACATCCCATAAATTAAGTTATTAAAATGATATCAAGTAACTGCGGTTACTTACACGCACAGTATGTGAGTGTCTTAAACGATTTCATGTCGATAACCGAGAACTGAATCTTATGTTCGATTATTACACAAGAGGAAGTTCAAAATCTAAGCTTGGTGTTGGCTTTGTGGTTACGGTGGCTGGGTTGGGATCTTTGGGTCCTGAGTTCGAGCCCTGTTGGCTGCTGAATTAACACCAGGCGGGGTTGACTCAGCCTGCCATCCAGTGTACTGGTATAGGGACACAGCATCAGTGGTACAGCTGTGCCCCAACAAAATGATGGCTACTTGGCAGCCAAGCCACCATTTGTAAGAATAAGAATTAGTTCAAAATCTCTACACTTCCTGCAATGAAAGGCCAGTTGGTATTGAAATAGTAGTTGTGTTATTTTATTTAAATACGAGCAAATACAACTCGTCACTTCACTGACGGGGACAATAATGTGATATGATAGGAGGGAAACCGCGGGGTAACCATCCTGGGTCAGATTGTGGGAGAGTGTGTCGGAGTGGTCCACCAGGCGGCGGTCTCCTTGGGTTAACCTGAGCCGATCCCTTCGGGTGGGTGCCTGGAATGTCCTATCCTTAGAAGAGGATGATCACCTGTCTCTGTTATCATCTGAGGTCAAGCGTTTGGACATCGGTATTGCAGCTCTCTCTGAGGTTAGGAGACCGGATAAGGGCGAGATCATGGTGGGTGGTTACACCTACTATTGGTCTGGTCGCTCTGATGGTTACCATACCCAAGGAGTTGCTGTCACTGTGTCCAATAAGCTGACTCCAATGATAATTAAGGTAACACCGGTCAACGAGCGTATTATGAGACTAAGGATTCATCACTCCTTGTGGAAACACAGTCTGCGGTGAAACGGTTGAAATGGGGTAAAGCTCCAGGGATCTGTGGCATCCATGCTGAACTTTTCAAGGCTGGTGGAAATGCTGCACTCGTGTCGTTGCATGCAGTTCTGTGCTCTGCCTGGAACACAGGCATCATCCCAACTGACTGGAAGAGGGGCCTTGTTGTCCCTCTCTGGAAAGGGAAGGGTGATCACCAAGACTGCGACAACTACCGAGGGGTGACGTTGCTCTCAGTGTCGAGCAAGGTCTTTGCTCGGAAAATTCTTGATAGGGTTCGCCACCATCTGCTTGAGCACCAGCGTCCAGAGCAGTCAGGCTTTACACCAAAGAGGTCAACGATTGACCGTATCCTTGCTCTTCGGGTCCTCACCGAATGCAGACGAGAGTTTCAGCAGGGGCTGCTTGGAGCCGATGTTGATCTCTGCAAAGCATTTGATTTAGTGAATCGGGATGTCCTTTGGAGGATTCTTGGTCTTCGTGGGGTGCCACCAAAACTGATCGATCTGATGTCTGAACTGTACTCTGGTACTAAGAGTGCTGTGAGATGTGGTGGTACCATCTCTGACTTATTTCCAGTTGTTACTGGAGTTCGTTAGGGGTGTGTATTGGCCCCCACACTTTTCAGCACTTGTATGGACTGGATTCTGGGTAAGATGTCAGAGAGATCAAGCTATGGTGCATCGTTTGGGAATGTTAAGATCTCTGACCTTGATTTCGCAGATGATGCAGTCATCTTTGCAGTGACTCTAGATATCCTTTTGGAGGGCCCAGACTCTAGATATCCTTTTGGGGGCCCTCGAGGTGCTGAATGAGGAGTTGGAGCCGCTGCGATTATGGGTTTCCTGGATCAAAACTAAGATCCAGGCTTTCAATGACATCTTGGATGCTGCTATCCTGTCTGTACATGTTTGTGGTGAGGATGTTGAGGTCGTGGAGAGATTTACTTACCTTGGCAGTGATATTCATGTCTCTGCTGGCTGTGAGCCAGAGGTCAATGGACTTCTGGGTCAGGCCTGGAGAGTGATGGATTCACTGGATAATGGGGTGTGGCGCTGCCGGTACCCGTGCAGGACGAAAGTCCGAGTCTTCAGGTCCTTGGTGCTTCCAGTCTTGCTCTACGGATGTGAGACTTGGACTCTGACCAGGGATCTGAGACGGAGACTTAATTCCTTTGGTACCAGGTCTCTTCGGAGATTCCTTGGCTATCGCTTGTCAGACTTTGTGTCCAAGGAGCAGTTTCTGAGAGAGACTCAAATGAGATTTGTTACCTGCATAGTCCGTGAGCGTCACCTGCGGCTGAATGGACATGTGGCTTGTTTTACTGACGCTGATCCTGCTCACCAGATTCTCTCAGCGAGGGAGCCTCGTGAGTGGAGGAGGCCAATGGGCTGACCATGTGCCTCGTGGTTGCAGCAGGTTGATTGGCATCTCAAGGAGATGGAGATGGGGATGGGCCAGGCATCTGCCTGGGAATGGCCAGACGGAGGCCCCTGGAGTACCGACGGAAAGTGGAGACAGCGACGTGCTGCTCTGGCGCATGCTCCCATACCTGACCTGACCTGACAATAAGGGGGGGGGAGAGGGAGAGAGAGAGTGGAGGCACGTGTCAGGTGAGAAGAGGGAGGGGAGACAGAGAGGATGAAGAAGGGGGAGGTGGGGAGAGCGACACCTCACCAAACGTTGCTATTCACTGCGGGAGGGAGGGATTAAGAGGAAAGAGAGAGAGAGGTATGGGAGGAGAGTGCTGCATTTTATTAGGAGGGAGGAGCAACAGAGAAGGATGGGTAGGAGGAGGAAAAAAAAATACAGGTGAGGGGTGGAGGTGGGGTTGGCAAAGACAATGACTTAAAGACCAAACACGTAAAAAATACAAAACAAACAAAAAACTCATGTCAGAACAACTGCACACACAACGTCATAACAGAGTTTGTAAAGTAATTAAATAGGAGATAGTTTTCACCTGCAAGGCCTTAGTGTGTATGAGTTGAACAATTTGATAAGTTTACTGGTTATTGATAACTTGCTGATATTATATGGTATATTACTTTGTTGTGTTAAAACACAAAATCTGTGTTCGACGTTCCGGCCGTAATTTAAGTTACCCTGAATTTCAGTTGAAATATCTTGGGATCTTAAAAAATGTATGGAACTGGTGGATAAAAGTAAGAGTAAGATCATTATGGTTCTGAAAAATGAACAAAGCATGAAAGTAGAAATTAGACACCGTGAGATCTGAAACATGCACAAGCCATTACAAGCATGGAAGATAACCGGCTTAACGGTTTATCTGGCAGGTTGCAGACAGCAAGGTGCGACAGACCGCCACCGATACGTCGGGATGGTTTTGAGTTGAATCCCCATCCTTTTGGGTGAAATGAAACAGGTGTTTTTTTTTTAAACTCCATCCTTGTTTCCTTCCACTGCAGATCGAAAACCTTAGCCAGAAGATATTTGACCTGAAGGGCAAGTTCAAGCGTCCACCACTGCGGCGCGTCCGCATGTCCGCCGATGCCATGTTGCGCGCCTTGCTCGGCTCCAAGCACAAGGTGTCCATGGACCTCCGTGCTAACCTGAAGTCCGTGAAGAAGGAAGAACCAGAGAAGGTACAAACAGTAGAAAGGCAAACATGAACATGAGTGGGCAAACAGGGTTAATGGTCGTAAATATGCAGGATGTTAGGCTTAATGCCCACATCTAAAAAGAGCTGGTGATTCAAGGAATGAAAAAGCTGTGGCCATCTTTCTGGTTTCTTCATTGAAGACTGTTAAAAAGATTCTTGGATTGCAAATTCTTTTTCTCATCCACATTTTATCCCTGTGCTCCACCTTCCCCCTTACAGAAAGATGAAATTGGAGACTGGCGTAAAAACGTGGAGGCTCTTTCTGGGATGGAAGGCCGTAAGAAGCTGTTTAACGCAGGTGCATAAACATTCAAATGAAGACCTGCATTGGAAGACCCTCGACATTGTAAGATCCTCGATGATATGCAAGCAGCAGTCACCATGAGCGAAGGGTTGAAATCAAATATAAAATGGAATTCTTCAACCTTCGTCTCCCTTATCTCCATCATCACCTGCTGATAACCGTTTACCTGCACCGAATGACGGTGTATTCCCTGTACCTTGGATCCCCTGTGTGCTTCATGTACCGCTGACGATGCCAAATAAAGCTCATCCTGCTCCGAAACCACCACTCGATTTGGAATCCACTGCTGTTGGTGACATGGCTGCTTTCACTTAGACAATCGTTGTGGAACCAACTTCCAAACCTCTTCAATCTCCCTCTTCCCTCCAGGGATCCAAGACAGCCGTTCACCATCATGTCAGATCCTCCCCAATCCAAATCCATGATCTTTTATACCTCCTTTAACTGGCCCCCAAAACCATCTCTTCACAAGTTTCCAGTTTTCCCTTCCTGAGAGTTTGTGGCTGTTTCCATCTTCACCACCACCACCACCTGTGTCTTCCCTTGCCCTCATCATTTTTGTCTCCAAGTCTCCCTCCATTTTGTCCCTCATCCCTGCGTTTTTATGCTGTTCCTTTTTCTTGGTTTTAGCTCTCTCCCTTGGTGCTGTTCCCCTCTACCAGTACACTGGCACTCATGTCACAGACCTCAGAAGGATGACAGGCTGAGTCAACCTCACCCGGTGTTAATTCAGCAGCCAACAGGGCTCAAACTCAGGACCCTAAGATCGCAAGCCAGCCACCCTAACCACGAAGCCAACACCAGGCTCACACAATGAGCTTCCTGGAGTTGAGTGTGAAAATTAAACTTAAGAGGAAATTCATCATAAAGCCTGTTTTAATCCATCAGAGGGAAAGTTCAGTTGGCGGTACCATCTGCAATCGTGTGGATATCAAACATCCCACGGTATATCTCAGTGGAGTCAGCCTCTCAGGTTGGCATCCTGGAGGAGAAATTCCAAACTTGCCACCTGGTTTTAGGATCCGGTCTATAACTAGCACAGCAGCCCAATAGCCCTGAGGGCATTAAGAGTCGACCACTACATGTGAACTGGCATCGCATGTCGATGAGAACAGGTGAGCAGGTGGATAAATACTCTCCCAAGGGTATTAATGAGAAAATGGTAATTTTCCTTAGAAAAGAAAACATTTGCAGAAGTTAGGCTTCGGTGGTGGCTTCGAGGTAAAGGTGGCTGGTTTGAGATCTTCGGATCTTGAGTTGGAGCCCCCTGTCGTCCATTGAAACAACACCAGGTGGGTTGCCTCAGCCCGCCATCCTTCTGAGGTCGGCAAAATCAGTAACAGGGTCTCTGCATCAGCGGGACAGCCGCACTACCATAAATGATGCAACCAACAGCCACAGGCTGCATAGGAGACGACGACTGCAGAAGTTTATAATTCCAAATCCATAAAACTGCTGCTTTCATCCAAACTTAAACCCACAACCTCTGGGGTAGCAGTCCAGATCTTTTTAACCACTATTACAAGACAAGCCATGATGGTGTTTTAATCTTAGAGTTAATGTGCCCCAATTAAATTACCAACCGTCACGTGATCTCACATGCAAATGTAGGTGGGTATACAAGCCATCTTGGGCAGTACGGGATAACGGGTCGTGTAACTATGAAATGCAAACGTTGGAATCAAACAGCAGAGGGCGCTTCAGTACAAGGAATAGAACAAAAAACACAGGGAACGCAGAATTAACTTCCAAAATAACAAAACATATCAGGGGCTGGCAGGACGGTCGAGACTGGAGGTATGTACACTCGCCTCGAAGCTGTCTAGCCTGGGTTCGAATCCTGACCCAGCTATAAACTGCCATCCTGGTGCTGCACAGGCAGAACGTGATTCATCAATTCCTGTGCCGTCCCATTGGGCGTCCCGTCGACCGGCATTCGTTGGTGGATGGTTTTCGCATAGGGCAGGCAAGCTATCACCGGCACCCTCAAGAAATTCCAAATTTTTACCGCATTACCTTAGTCCAATGTCCAGCCGGTTCATGAAATACTTTGGCCAAGCTTCTCCAGGCCAACCGTACAAGGACGTGTGAATAAGTAGGGTTGTAAAAGGAAGAATAGGAAAACAAGTCACCATGTTAATTACCAAACTTTAGATTATATGGATAATTTATTAATAAATCTTGCCTTGCACACTCGAACCTCTTACGGATTCATACAATAACTTATCACTTGGATATAATGAACTTGGCTTAAGACTCTCGGCATCACCTGGCAGCAATTGCTCCCGGAGGATGTGACACTTCATCAAAATTCCTTCACTTTGCTGACCTCTGTGAGTAAGCAGGTCATCCTCCAATTAATCTTCCTTTGCAGATTAAATTGACTCTTTTTCTCTCCTCGAATTGCCTTCCTCTCCGAGTCCGTTGGCTCGACCTCTTCCCAACAAGATTTGAAGTCATCTCGTGTTCTCTCGCATTGTTATCTCTGAGCCTTATGACACCTACTGGAGCCCTTGTTCACACCCTTCTTCTATAATGTCTCTGTCTCTCTCTCTCTCTCCTGTGGTGCATCCATTTGTTATCATCCCATTGTTTTCCCTTTGCCTCATTTTCTCTTGTTGATAAAATGCTCCATTGTTTTGCTTTTCTACAGACCTCTTTGCAATGGCAATTGAGAAAATGGTCCAAATGAAACCCTTCCAGTGGAAAGGCTAAAGTATTTGCAGAATATCGAAGCAAGGTTGAAATCAAGACCTTCACACACTCAGTAACACATTGAAACGGGGAGAGAGATTTATCTATAACCTATGAAAGGCAAACTCACTCAAACACTCAAACTCTCAAACTGTGTGTGTGTCTGTCTCTGTTCTCCCTCTCCCCCCACCCCTAATGCACGACCACATCTTTGAAGCTACAAACTCTAAACTGGGAGTAGAAATACAGCTTTGTGTGGGGGGTAAGATACGTTATGTGGCCACGAATCCACGTGGGGGTGTTGGGGGGGGGGTGGAGAGGGTGGCGTAAATTCTCGATGTAAATATTGTTGTGGTTCTCACCGCGCCGGCGTGCGGGCGACCGCTTTTAGCTAATTTGCGGCCGCACGTGCCCACCGACCGTGGAAATCCAGTCGCAGCTTTCGGATCAATGCCGAAATCCAGCTCCGGGTGCGTTTTTAACCACACCGTAAATCAGCCAACTCTTCTGTCCACACGCGACAGGGTTGATCGCCGAATTGTCGATTTACCTAAGTATTCGCGCAGACAGAAATGCCGGGGATTTACACCTCAACGGGACCCGTACGGACACGAGCCGCTTTACGCAGCTCGCGCCGTTTGCGATTGCCGAGCGGTTTATTATCGCCAAGCCCCGTCGGACTCGATTATCTTATCGGCTATTAAAAACCAGCTAATATTCCGAACGCAATTATGGCCGTTCAATGGAGGAAAGGACGCAACGAGCAGGTGAATATTCAAACAAAGGGGACATTTGTTTAGAACACATGCACGCATGCAGTCAAGGCAATGAATGGGGGTAAGGACAAGACGCGAGCAAACAAAAGAACTACAGCCGCTCTATTTATTATTTACATGCACTTAGAACAATTCTCTACTTAAGGACAAGGCGTCACAACTTCCATGCAAAGAAAACCTCAGGAAAGGAAAGGGTAGAACAGGACCCCGTAGGCCTTTAATGTTCCGCGGAGCTGTGGAGACCGCAGGAGCTCCGCGAGACCACGCAGGTTACATGCCACCCTCTTGGTGACTCGCTGGGCGACCCTCAAGGTTTCGTCGTCAACACGGCAGCTGGCGTGGCGGCTCAGTTGGTCCAGGCCTAGTCGTGCGGCCTGGTCGATCGGGCCTAGCCAATGATGCCTCAGAGGAGCGAACGGGCCTTGCTCTTTTGGAGTTGATGCTCTCTTAAGAGCCCGCTCACTCCTCAGCGTCACTCGGACCGTGCCGGGGCACGATCACCTCAGACTGTTATGTCGCTGTCCGGCGACTTCTCGCCGGCTGCCTCCACCGACCAACAGCCCTGCACTGGACTCGAACCTCTCCTGGACTCCAAGCTCTGCTGCGCTCCGACGAGTAACAGCCCTGCACTGGACTTGAACTGGAACTGGCGCTCTCCACCCCGACTCCGAACGAACTGCACTCGACTTCAAACCCAGACTCCAACTCGACTGCCGGCTTGGCGTTCCAGCACGCCCTTTTATGGGGTACAGGGGTGCGTTTCGTCTTTCACCTCTGACCCTTCACCCCCGCTGGCTCCGCCCCTTTTGTCATTTTGATCCGATCTCGCCGTCCTGACGCGGACAAAGTGGACATGGTAGAGATCACTGGCCCTTGCTGCAACGAGGGAGTCCCCGCGTCTGTCGGTGGAGATGCCGCTCGTCCGTGGAATGCAGTTGCTGGCGAAAAGATGGCGGCGTTTGTGGAGACGAAGGTGAGGAGACGTTCTTCATTTGTTGATGTGGTGA